>NC_051846.1:145361441-145396259 GCF_002237135.1 Teleopsis dalmanni | reverse complement strand
TTTTTTTAAGTATTTTGAATGCACTTTCTTTTAATTAAAAAATCTATATATTTTTTTCACTCAGAATATGGATTTAAAATTTTAATAGTATAAAACCTTGAAAATATTGTTTTATTCCACAAAATATGTATATGAGTAAGTAAATCTAAAATTTAAGTAATATGTAATATTTTCGAAAAACTATACATTATGACTGAATACGTGAAGAAGCTGAGATTAATATAAGCTGGTCATATTATAAGATCACGAAAAAAACAGATATGTTTTAACCAACAAATTGCCAAGAAATAAAAAAGAGAAGTTGCACATACGGAGTAAAAAACAGGTTGCTGAGAATGGAAAGGATAAGGTTCTCCGAAGACTGTTGACGATAAATAAGTGTAACATTTCTATTACTATTTACTTAAACGTTAATAAAATTCCTTTTCATCCACATATTACTTTCAAAGATAATTCTGGCTTTATTGTTTTAATTATATTCTTAGAACTATAAACTTTAATACATCATTATTTATTAGGCGATCAAGATAATTTTATTTCTGCTAATCCTTCACTAACTCGTATTCACATTCAACCAGAATGATATTTTTTATTTTCTCATGTAAGCTTAATAATATTTAATAATATTTTCTAATGTGCACAAATGACAAATTTATCCTATAATAATATTTATATTATTAATTTCTACTTCTTGTACTTATTATAGATCCTCTCTTTGGATTGAATCTCCAAGGTTCGATTTCGGTAAGTTTATTTGCTTTTATTATAAACAAAATTTGTTCAGTTCGGCATAAGCAATAATCTTCTTTATGGACTGATAATAATATGTATGAAAGTGTCTAACTTATAGCTGAGGTTAATTAATAATTAATTCATAATTAAAAACGTCTTCTTTTTTTAAATGCTTCCAGTGTACTTTAATAGATATAGAATATTATGCGATCTTCTTTCTATCTATTTTTTTTTAAAAATTGTCAACTCTTAAAGTCTTGAAATTTTTCTAATTATCAGAAATATGTTATTTTCTTAGAGTTTTTTAGTGAAGTCGTCTGATCGAGAGAGTGGTAGTTGTTTAGTATGAATTTTTTATAGATCATCACCATTTTTTGGAACGATTATTCAAATTTTAAAATAAAAGCTTTTTCAATTTCTTTTTAATTATTTGTATTTGTTTTTTTTTTTTTGTAAATAAAAAAAAAATTTTCATATTTATATAAGTAGTATGTATATAACAAATTTTACTTAAAACTAATTTAGTGTCTTCCATGGTTTGCTTAAACTAAAACTTAAACTAATTGTTTTAAATCATTGTCTTCCATAAACTTAAGAACTAAAATTAATACAATTAAAAATACTCAAGGCACTGCACTCATACAAATATTTACAGAATATACATTTCAATTACTTTAGACTACTAAACACCTTGACTAGTGTTCAAAAGTTGAGCCAGATTGTTGCAACAGGAACTAAAAGATGCAGTTGACAATACTGAATTGCAGCCACTGGGTTATTTTGTCTCATATTTTTCTTTAAGGCGGGTTAATTTCAAGCATCACATCACAAATGTTTCCTTTGACTTTACTGTTCTTGCCATGAGGAAATATAGTCCAATAATTCATCATCATCAGGTTGATCTTCATTATTAAGTTGACTGTAGTTGTCGAATGGTTCGAATTTAAAATGCAAATCTGAATGCTGTGTGTCGTCTAATTTTATAGGTTGCAAATAGTTATTTGCACCTCCAATAGATATATCAGAATCACTAAATGATGGTGCGGGTGAAGCTGATGCGTCAGAGTGGTAGGAGTGTAGGTGTTGATATTGCGCATCAGCTGGACTGTCAATTGATGAGTACCCATAGCTCAAGCCATCGTTGCTGTTTTCGTCTAAATGTGATTCGTTCGCATCCTTACAATCATCTAGCATATCTTGCAGACCTCGTATGTACTCAACTGCAATACGTAATGTATCAACTTTGGACAGTTTCTTGCTAGCACCACGTCCACCATTTGATAATGTGTTGATCACTGATTGCGGTATGTGCTGACGCAGATTAGCAAAACCATTGTTCACTTGTTTGACACGATTGCGTTCACGTGCGTTACGCCGTGCTACCGAAGGCAATTGCTCACCATAAGGCATATTGGCATAAGTGTACTTCTTCTTATTTAGCATGGGTCCAACGCCGGATTGTATGTTCTGCAAATTGCTGTTGCCCAAAACTTTAGTTGGAGTTGGCGCAATTGTTTGAAGTTTGTTTACATATTGCGTTGGCTGTTGTTGCATCAAAACATAATTTCCATTCATTAGTTGGAAATGTTGTTGTTGCTGGTAATTTCTTGGTGTCATGCAAATACTAGCCATGATTTTTATTTAATTTTTTTAATCCACGATTTAATTAAGAAAATATTTAATAATCCACAATTTGATTTTGCTACGTTTTTATGTTTACACTGGTTGATCGTTTAGGCACAACTGATTTTGTGGCACCGCTGCACTGTATTTTTATGTTGCTGAGTTTGCTTCTTGACTGTTTGGAATCAAATTCCGTAATGTTGCCCTTCGTTCTCCGTCGGACCCTTAAGTACAATTCTGTGCAGGGAATTTGAATTGGTGGTGTTTCTCTGTGCTCTGTGCGTGCTACCTGCTTATTGTCGCAGAGGGTTAAGCTATCGCAAGTGATCGTGATTACTGGCGTAGAACGAAAGAGCGAGATGTGAGGTGATTTCTGTACGATTGCGAGGTTAAGTAGAGAGTGAGTAACTGAGCACTGTTACTGAGTAAACAGGTTCGCTTAGCAGAACTGTAAGAAAATTTCAAAGACAGAATCGATTGTAACGCATGTAAAACTAACAGAAAGAATACCAAAGAATCTTTAGGATTTGTGAGATGTGTAGGAAAAAAGTGCTTCATATAAACTACATGTATTGATTTGTTGAGTTGAGTTAGGTTTAAAATAGTATACATATGTATATTTTATCAAAGCCTGTATATGGAATGGACTTTCTAACAAAGTAGTTAAAGTGCTTAGTGTCTAATTTAAGTAAAATAAAGGTTCACTCAGAGATATTTTCCATTGGAATCATAATTTATTTCTAACTATATTAATTCAAATAATTATTTTCAAAAGCTAGAGGCCTGTGTCGGTATAGCCTTAATTTCTTATATACCTAAGTTAATTGTATATTTTATGTACAATGTAACTTCTAAATAACAAGAAAAAATGAATCTGTTTTCAATTTTTTTACTTATATATAAAAAAATTTCGATACTAAAATATACTAATGGAATCTTATATGATTTCTCTCCCACACATTATACTTGTTAGTATTTGTTATAACTATTATATAGTATTTATTATCTATTAGTTTATCTTCTAATTAATTATATAAACCATTATAGCTTTACAGTTAATACAAAACATAAATCGAATGTATTTATGAACATCAGACAAAAGTACGCTTACGACTCTGTTATTACTGTAATTACTTAGACTCTACTTAGACTTAGAGTCTACTTAGACTTAAACTATATACATACATATACATATATATATTGAAATATTTGCTTCATATAATCGAAAAGACTTTGCTTTAGAACTATACCATAAAAATTATATTTCGGTTAAACAGTCAACCTATTAAGTAACACTAAGACGTATACCTCAAGTCAAAGCATTACAATGTTAGATGAAAAAAATATATCAAAAAATTAACTTTTTTGATCACTAAATTATTTATCATGAAGAATTTTCATATAAAGATAAAAAATTGTTAACTTCAGATATTCATAACTTAAGATCTAAAAAAAAATAAAAGTAATAAAAAATATTAGTAAAATGAATTGTGTAATTTTTTGGAAGGTTCAGAAGTAAATAAAGTCAACTTTTTATGTAGGGAGTTTCCATAATATATTATATAAAACATTTATATACACATATAATCAAATATTTCTATATCTCTACCATTACGATTTATTCAGTGTATAATAATTATTCAAGTTAGTATAATTTATACTTTATGTATTAAATGAAATTAATTCATTATTTATATATAATTCATAATTATATATAATTCAATATAATTCATCATTGTTTTTAATTTCTATATATTTATTTGTCTGTATATATAACCTTTTTATAATCACATATATATAAGTATAAGCAGTCGCGTGCCATATCAATTGGCAATGCGCAATACCAAAATATTCATGTTTAAATCACTGTTAATTAATCGCTCAAAAAATGTTAACTACAGCGAAGAGTTAACAGTCTCATCTCTGGATAGATTTGAGAACTCACGTTTTCTACCTAATCTTTTCATTTTAGTTTTGCTCTGCTTACTTTTGTGCAACTTGTTCTTTATAACTGCACAGTTTTTTAGTTTTGCTTTGTTCTGTTTTGATTTTCTATTCTTGACTGGAGACATATCCTTGTAACAATTGAACTCATAGATGTGTGATTTTGTTGTTGTTCCATGATTCTCGAAGATCTTAGAAAATCTTTAGAATAATGGTTCCTTAAATAATTTTCAGGTATATGTCCTGCCATGACAGTGTATTGGTATCTTCTCACAATAGCATATTATGAACTTTAATTCACAAAGGATATCTGAGATGTATGCCAATAATAGAATTTTGTCCTTTCTTTTAAGATTTCAAATCTTTTTTAATTTTTTCATAACATACAGAAAGTAAAATTGAAATTTTATACTTTAAAAAAAATCTTCATTTTATTTTCTTAGGTTCCTGCAAGTGTCGATTTTAGAGGGAAAATTAGTATTATGGAACTTGTCGAGCAAGGTAGTTGATGGTTAAAATTTAAAATATTTCATGAAACAAGATTTACTTAAAGTACCACGTAAAATTTTCTATTGGAATTTTTAAATCAATATAGAAATATTTTATTTTAAGTAAATATTTTTAATAGTGGATATATAAACTGTTAAATCGATATAGAATAATTATGACGGAGGAATCAAACTCAGCACTAGTTCTACAAAATGTCTCCATTCTAAATAAATTAAAACGTTTTTAAGTTTAAGACAGTAATATTGTAATCCAGAAAAAAACCAGTTACCTATATTAATTTGAATAATTAATAAAAACAATTTTTATAAAAGCCATCAAATTATATTTTAATTATTTTCACTTAAATAGATTTTTGAGTTTCATTTATTGACTGGTATTGGAAATTACTCTATAAGATTAATTTTATTACTGACGGATGATTTACTTAATTAAATCACTCATAAAGATAATCATTTCAAAGGGTATAGACACACTTTTACAATTATTTTATCTAAGTTTATTGTCTATAACTACTTATATTGGATTTCTAACAAAAGATATAATCTCTTGGATATTTATTATCTTTCTAATTAATTTTGTTTTTATTTTAAAAACGTCACGTATTTAATAAAATATATTTTAATATCTTAGTAAGCGATCTATTTAGTAAGCTGCAAATAAAAATACAGACTTATAGTATTTTAATTAATATTTTATTTAATATCAGTTTTTTTTAATAGAAAAACCTTTAATAATTTTTATATACATCCCCAACTATACAATGATCAACATAATTATTATTATAATGAAGATTTAAATTTACCCAATGTTTTCGTTCTGTTAAATAAAAAATAATACATAAAAATAAAATAAAATATATATTGAAAGTTGATATATTTTTTAGTCCTTTTTTAAAAACAATTTGCAATTAACGTACTGGTTTTTTTTTAAATTTAATTTGCTTAAATTATTATTATATATTTTATATATTATATATTTATTTTTAAAATATATTGAAATGTGTCTCTTTTAGTCTTCGTAACATACTGTATTTGCAGTCTGATTTAGATCAGTTCTAGCAAGAATACCTTTTTCGACTTACTATATAATTTAAGGCAATCTCGAGTCGACACTCATCGTCACCCAATTTTTGTGTATTTAAAAAGGGTTTCCGGCAGAGGAACCTTCCATATAATGATAAAAAAGCTTAATGTTTGATAAATTCTCCATATGTTAGAAGGTATTTGTCAGAAGAGTTTTCACATATATTAGAGTATAGTATATAATGGGTGCGATTTCAAAATAATATAAATTTTTAATTAAAAAATATTTATTTAAACTTTTAGGTACATTTTATTCCCTTTAAAGGAGTACTGTTTCTATATTATGCATTAACTATTGTAGTTTGAAACTAAAGAATCACTGTTAGTACAGTCTTGATTTAGTTCTGTGGCTTTGTATTGATCCTATCCATGATTGATAAAATGTACATTAAGACTGAAAAGTTTTCGGAAATTCTCATTTAAAATTCGCGCGCTGTATATTTTTCGATATTTTAAGTTTATGTAGTTTGGCAGCACTGTCCTTAATTACTATGCCAAAAATGAGCTCGATCTGTCAGACAGTTCGTTTACGGCAGCTGTTGAAACCAGTTCACCTCAGTAGTGCGTTGCGAAATGTCTTCGACGGTCGTACGACCGTCCTGGAAGGCTTTGTACCACTCATAAACTTGAGTTTTCGATAAAACTGATTCCCCATAAGCCTTTTGTAGCATTCGCAACGATTCTGCACACGAAATTTCGTTCGAAACACAAAATTTGATGCAAACTCTTTGTTCAATATTTTTTTCCATTGTTTTTTTCGCAACGCCCTACTGAGGTGAACTGGTTTCAACAGCTGCCGTAAACGAACTGTCTGACAGATCGCGCTCATTTTTGGCATAGTAATTAAGGACAGTGCTGCCAAACTACATAAACTTAAAATATCGGAAAATATACAGCGCGCGAATTTTAAATGAGAATTTCCGAAAACTTTTCGGTCTTAATGTATGTATTGACTGTCTTTTTGAGTTTGGGATCTTATTCTTCAGACCCTATGTCAAAAGAATAGGTTTATTTTGTCGACTAGGAATTGTGTAGTTGCAGTTATGTTATGTTTCACACTGAAATGTAAGATAAGCTCATATATTTTAATAGAAAGTGTAAAAAAATAATAGGAAAGGTTTTATAACTGAAGAATATGTTCAGTGTGGCTAATAAGTGATGTTATGGATCATCACGAACTATCAACTCTTTTTACTACATTTTTCATGTTCAAAATTTTCGTATAAATTGCTTCATATAACAACTTTCATATTCCTATATTTTCTTTCAGCTTCTCTGATGGTAGTTCCTATGTTAGTTTACATAATCTGTTTTACTTCTTTTGCCGTTGTCATCATTTATGGATGTGTTAGCATCCCAAGCCCAATCGTCATTAGAATATTCTCAACTTTTCTAACAGTTTTGTACCATTTATAATCTTGTAGTTGCGATATAGTATTGTTAACGTAGATCTTCTTTAACAATTCATTTACAACTCAAAAAAATCTTTAAAGACACTAATGTGTTTTCGGCTCACTCGATGTTGGTCTTAGTTATTTCCAGAGTATTTCTGTACTTTTTTTGGCTAATTTTCTTTTTAAGCACAAGAAATTATTCTATAATTTCTCGGAATATCGGAATGTTATTATAAATATTCCGATCTTTTCTTTTTAACTGTAAGTCAGTAACTATAAAGTAGCTCAAACAGCCTATTTGGGTTAACAACAAAAATGTTAACAAGTTTCTATATTCATTTAGATCTGAATTCAGTTTAGTAATCGGATTTTATTCTAGATATGGGATGAAAATACATTGACACTTGCTGGTTTTGAATGTAAAGTAAGACTTCTGTGTCTCTTAAAAGCTTATGCTAGGGTTTTTAAGGAGAAGAATTTAATACAACCACATAGTTGTTATTGAAGCTAGTGTCAAGTTTGGGGTCATGAACCAAGAGATGTTATAAGATATACACTAGTTGGTATGGAATACTTGAGAAGTTTTTCTTTAGTGATAGCACAGTAGATCCTTTAGACTACAAAGTCTTATTTTCTCTTTTAATAATAAATACATTTGAATTGGTCTTGTTTTTGAAAATCGAAATTTAATTAGTTCAAACTTATATAGCTCTTGTATAAATTAATGATTCAAATTTATGTGAATATAAAATAAAATTCGATATTTTGACATAGTTTTATATATGTTATATAAGTATGTATATTTAATCAATATTACTTTAACTAATTGTGTCAGTCAAAAGTATTTTATAAGTCAAACTGTTTGTTTTTATTTTAGACAAAAAGATTGGGTGTTAGAATGTCCGCTACGTGTACTGTCGCTATCTGCCATTTAGACGGGTTAGGGTCTGTTAAAGCAGAATCACAATAATCTAATTTGAAATAATTTGAAAAGGTTCAGTTGATATATTTTCAATAACTAACATTATTATTGTTTTTTATTATGTTGAAGCTATTTGAGCCAGTGCACTTAAGAACTTTTACTCTTTTCTTAATTCTTTCTTAATTAAAAACCCCTCTTTACGCCTTGACTAGATCATTGTTTATCACTTCATCAGACTAAGCAATAATTGACCTCAGAACTGCATACCTCCCCGAGGAGCCTGTTAAATTGTAAATATAAATATATTCACATGCTATAAATATATGTATTTAATTATATGTTAAATTATATGTTGATTAATTATATGTTGATTAATATAAATTATTAAATGCAGATAATAAATTAACAATAACCAACATTTTTATTGTTATTTATACATATATGCTAAATTGAGGGTTTCTTTCACAGTTTTTTGAAAATAAAATCATAATCATTAGCAGGTTTAACTATGGTCTTTATATTGCATTTGTGTGAATATTTATTAATATTCAGCTTAAAAAATCTTCTTATCTGACGTGATTATGAATAATACTATTGTAAACACTGCACAGACATTGAAGTATACTAGTTAGTTTATTGGCTGAGTTTACTTATTAATTTACTATTCATTTTTTATCTATTCATATATAATTTACATATATCTATCTATACATATATCAACTATAAACTACTTCTCTTGAACTGAACTCAAATTGGCAGTGATCAAAATACATTTAATTATTTGCTTAGGACCTAACAACCCTAGGGCAACATTCTGCTGCACTTGTTTTCAGATAGTTTCTACCTGCCGCATTGCTAGACCTGCATTGAAGCAAATTATTATGGCAATTAAATTTTACAATGCCATTTTGTCTTGAAGTTTTTATCGCAAAGAATTAATTAATTTCAAATCTATATTAGTCTGTATATCTACCGATATCTTCATTTATGTATTATAATAAAATATAATATTTTGAAATGTGCTAGATTAAAAGCAATTTAATGCTTAGGGCAAAGAGTTCTGCAAAGAATACTGCTTTTATAATTAATTTATAATGCCACAATTAATGTAATTTTCATAGCCGTGTCCTTGACTGGCACTTAAGACCAATTGACCAAAGTAGCCGTTCCGCTGAGGCTGAGGTAGTAGTGGCTGTTGTTTAACTGTTCTGCACATTTGACACGTGCTTCCGATAAAGCAACAACGGATTTTAGATTTGCATATATGCATTATAAATTCACTTGCGTATCAAGTTCTGCCTCAACGTCCAACGCAGAATCGTAGTAGAGACAGCAGACTAGCCCGCGTCAACACACAATATGACAAGTGACGCAGATGATTATTGCGACGATGAAAGCAAAAGCGCAAAATCGCAAAAGCGCAAGAGCGCACCTAAGTGCGCGACCGGTGTGAATAAAATGTTGCTATATGTATGTTAGGCCCATGGGGTTTGGAGGGAATTTTAGCATAATTGCAAATGCTGTAAAATACACTCAATGCAGTGTCTACTCACATACTACACCGGTAGGTGTCTGCACTCATAAATACCACACAACAAATAAACTAAAATGCTAGACAATTGGGACGTTGACTGAATTTGCCTGCGAAAAGTTATGACAAGTGGGACTAAGACGCAGCGGTTGACTTGTACGCAAGCACAGTTGCAGATCCTAGTGCGCACATGTGCCTTCATGCCCAGGCATTGCCTGTAGGAGCGCGTGCTTCTCCACACATAACAACGAAAACTACATTACAGTTTTGAATATAGGGGACAGCTGCAAACGGGAATCTGACGACACACAATCATGTTTACGTTTTCAAGTCTCACATCCACATCCACATCCACATCCAGAGAGTACGACTCCTCAAAGTACGTTTGAATAATAATTTTTGCTTTTGTATTATTATTTTTTTTGTATTTTTGATTGCATTATAATTTGCTTTTGAATTTGAATTTGTTTTTTATTTTTTTTATTATTGATATGTGGTTTTTTCCCTGATTTTAGATCCGAATCTGCATCTGAATGTATTTACTGTTGCGCATGGTCAGTGTCAGTGTCAGCGTGTCAGTGAGGCGACATTCATTTGAATGGGTTAACTGCGTTTATGACGCGTCGTAATCCAAGCTACAATGTTGAAGAAATATTGCATATTAATTACTTGTGCGTGCCGGTTCCAAGCACAATGTTGCAATGTATCTTGTAGCTTTGCTGTTATTATTAGAACGAATACAGGCATTGCACTTACTACTTTAAATCAGAAAGTTTGAACTTAAATGCAATAAAAACTCAAAGTGCAAAAGTCTTTCATACTTCCAAGTTTCTTGTTTTATTTTCAAAATATTTACTTCTAGTCATTTGATACAAATGAATTTATTGTATTTGCTTTAAATATAGTTTATAGAACGCTATAGACTTCATATACAAGCACCTGCCTTTAACTTAGCATGGCACAGTTACTGCAATATAATTTTATGAACCTGAAATCGTAGATTTTAATGGTTTTATAATAGCAATTTCATTAAAAATCCTTTCGATTTAATTAAAAATGTTGAAAATCCTTTGCGTCATCACTGCAACTCCTACCAAACTGTAATCAACAAAAAGTGGTAGCTAAGAAATTTCATTCAAAATTCATATACAAATTCCATTGTTTACATGTGCATCGAAACTATATACTATATATTAGTTATATAGTTTTTCGTACTCAACACAATTTTGTATTATGTTTTCGTAAAGGTGTTGACCATATCAAATTGATTCCGTCAAACAATTTTTTAGGTCATCATATCGTTAATCCTTTAAGGCGGTTTTTTTGCTTTAAAGTCTACATAATATTTTGTTATGTAAACTCTTGTCTAACTTGAATTTTTATTTATTTTTGATTAATTATTTTCCTCTAAAATTATTGTTCAATTGAAGGATCTTATACACAAGCTGCACAGGTAGTCAAGCCTTTAAGTTGTGCTTCCTATTAATTAATCCAAGGATATTTTACATTAATCTTATGTGCAAGTCTTCTTTTATAAATACGATCTTCACATCTGCACAATCATTCTTATCCTTGTTCCAAAACCAAGTAGGAAATTAAGAAGAATACAGTTTTATAACAGAAAAGAAATTATACTTCAATTCTTATTAGATTTTTTCAAGCAATCTTAAGAGATTTAAAAGAAAAAATATTCTGAAAAGAAATCACAATTATTGCGACATCTAACGCATAATGTTGTAAGCTGACAAAAACCAACCCTTAACTCGTATATTTCAAGAGTGAAATATTAACCTCAAAAAGGATTTTTGTCTTAATTTTGGAATTTACCTGAAGTAGAAATCTTTTGTACCTTATAGAAATGAAATAGGATTTCATCAACACAAAAAAATATCCCTTAACTTCCATTCGTTTTGTGGAATGTAATTTATAAACCAAAAAAGGAAGGGAGTATACAATAAAGTTTAAAATAATATAGGTATTTACGGATGAATTTATGTAATTTTATAAGTTTATTTCCATACTGTACTTCTAAATTAATTACTATATGTTATATAATTTAGTTGATGTGATAATATGATTTGCTAACAAACTGTCACGATGTTACTGTGAATCAAGTCTTGAGCATATTTGGACTAAAAACTTCATTTTAGATTTTATTCTTAATCTATTTGGATTGGAATTATGCTGCCAAAAGATAATAATCAAATCGTGCTAAAATTAAGACAAAGTATATATAAATAAATGTTGTTAAAGACATCGTCGGATGGGTTAAAAGTAATTTTGGAAGAGTATATACATACGCATAATACTTAAAAAAATATTTTTACACTACATGGAATTGAATCTCCAACCAAATAAAACAAACAATATAGAGTTTCTCTTCAGCTACTCCCAACAATATATGACCAACCTATTAATAAACTATTTAAAACAGACTTCAAGATAGCAGTTTCCAATATGACCTTATTACTAAAAAACTGTTGACTTACTTAACCCACTTGTTTAATGCAAACGTTGAAGTTAGAACTATAACCTTCGCAGTGGAGAGTGTCAACTTAAAAATGAATTTCAAAATTTATTAAAGCGCCCCTTCAATTGAATCTTGTCGCTAATCAGCTTTTTAATAGTTGTTTTTAAAATTTTGAAAACACTTTCCCAAAACGGTATTGCCCATAATAGAACAAAGAAAACTATCAAACTATTTTTCTATCAAATATTGCTTCTTTTTCACCTTTTGAAGGTAGCTAATTGTCTGAACTTTATGAATGTTTATCCCAAATATCCCAGGACACTGGTATGGGCCCCATCCAATATTTAATGTACAAATAAAATCCTTTAACTAGTGAAGGAATCTTTATTGAGTATACACTTTTATTGGGCATACACTTCGAAAAATGAGAGAGAACTTGTACATTCATAGAACAGTAGGCCATGGATCTATAGATCACAAACAATTTATGTTGACTTTAGGCATATAGTTGTACGCTTATATTAGATTAAGAAATCCACGCAAGGATTTTCATTGAATCCATTGAAAGTTATCCATATTGAAATTTCTGCAAAATAATTGCAAACAGCACTTATTGCGTTAAGAATGATCAAATACATTGTGACCCAAATTTTCCTTGAATGCTATAAGAATTTAAAAAGTATATTGAATCGTATAATCAAAGGATCTAAAAGCATTCTTATCAACTAATATTAACACATTAGGAAGCCCAAACAAACATCTTTACTCGCTCTACAAAAATACACTGACTGATCAGCAGATCAGATTTGCTGATAATGTACAATGGATATATAGTTATATAGATATTTGCATAAAGTTAAATAATATAATAAAGTTTTGGAATAAAACTAACCCAATTTTTGATCTGTAATTTCAATAATTTTTTGAAGAGATGTGAAAGGCTATAATATAGTGGTGGTCGTAGTGTTATAAATAATAAATTTTAAAGTCATAGTATTAATTGATTAATCCTCTATTGAATGAATTTGTCAACGGTGGCAGCTTTTTTAACGGAGGATCAAAAGTGTGTTAACGATTTAAGCCGGCATCGAAAAATAGAAAATTGGGGCTTTAGAATCAAGACTATCAAGACTACGCAGTCCGTTTTTCTTTTTTAATTCAAAGAAAATTGTTTACAGTGAATTCGGCTAAGGAAACTAAGTCAGATGGTGTACATAAAATTTTATCTGGGAATTCTACAACGACTGCAGTTCAAAATTCGCCGAATTCGCTTGAAATATCGGAAGTCAGGTTTTCGCTGCATGATACTGTATCATCGCATAATGCTATCATTGTACATGAATTCCTGATTAAAATAGGTACAATTGCTATCAATTATTTTCTATATTGAACTGATATGGCTCCAAACAAATTTTGGGTATTTCTTAAATTATATTTGATGATAAAAAAATCGTTTGAATCTTATTTAAAAGATTCCGACTGACATTGTTAACACAATTTTAGTTTCCCTCTTTTACGGATTTGAAGTATGTTTTCAAGTTTGATCTCTTCGATAATTTGAAGTACTCATCTTATTTTACTCATGCAGAGTAAAAACTGTATCAAAAGACATCATTGAATGTTTCTAGCCCTGTGTTGACTCAATAGGAGAATAAAAAATTGAAATAATTAACGTTTTATATATACATATTTTTGTGATAAAAATCTCATCAGATTTACGACTGACTGTACATAGTGACCTTACTTACAAGGAAAGCAGAAGCTGAATAAATAGGATGTTCACTTTCCTAGGCCATACTTCTTTACTGATAATTGCCATATTAAATTACATTGAAGACCATAATATTTTAGAAAATTTCTTATGTCATTTATATATTATTCATTTCTATCTCATACCATATAACTATATTATATTATTCTATACCACACATTCTTTATATCATTTCCAGTGGAATATTTCCAATGAAGTTTCTTTAAAATCTTAATCATTTAGTATGAAATTTACCGAAAGATGTATTTATTGCCTACATACATCCGCATACATCTCCATAGTCCTTGTTGTGATGGAATACGACTACCATATACTTGAAATGTTTTCATATTGTTATTACAAGGAATAGCTTACTAATATTTAAGGCTCATAAAATTAATCTGCGGGATTTACATAAAATTTCTGTTAAATCTTTTAGTCTATTAGGTCCACTGAAGGTTTGAATTTTGTATGCCATAGAATAATATGCGTGTTGACTAACTTAATATACCCATTGTACAGTTATGTGAGTCTTCATATATTAATAAGTATAAATATGGAACGATGTATAAGTATTAAATAAATTTCAAATAACTGCACTGCCTTTTTTCTCACTAAAACGGAAGCTGCAATAAATTTCCAAAGCCTCAGCACCTAAAAGTGCACGTACACTCATTGCGAACGTGATTTAATGGCTTATCTCGATCGCATCTACAAATTTTGTAGTGTAAAGTCGACATTAAAAATTACGAGTGCGAAGCGTAGGAAGGACAAATTTTGTTTAATTTTTCCTACTTTCGGTGTAAAAATAGGAACTGCGATGATTATTATAGATAAGTTGGACATTTCGACAGCTCATTTATTAAAGGTTTTATGGGTGTTCTAAATATCGTTTGAGGCATATCAAAACTAATAGCAGAGCGTGGACATGCATAAAATAATTAAAATTAATTATAATTGAATGCGCTTAAAACAGAATGAAATAAATAAAAATAATTTAAATTATATATATTAGTTTATGTATATGATATTTTTAAAATATACAGTAGACTTTCTGCATATATATATTCGTTATATCGACTGTATATTATATGATAAATTCGTTATTTAGAGAGAAGAATATGTTTAGTATATTTGTTATTTTTATATAGCTGATCGCTTCTTATTTAGAAGGTCCGTTCTATTGGAGACTCTCTGTTAAGCCGAGAGTTACTTGTAACAGTTTCTAGCATAATTAAATTTTTATTTAATTTCCAATACAAATATTAAAGTATTTATATTTTATTTATTGTTTAAAAGAGGTTCCTCGAAAAGTAATGAACTACAACAACAAAAATTCTTAATATATTATTTCAATTATTTGAGTTTTTGGCTGACCATACAGCTGTTTCGAGTATTGCCAAATACCCAGCATCAGTGGTCTTGGAAATAACCAGGAATCGAATTCATGTTCTGCCAAATTTAAAGCTCAGAGTCATTATTGTTTACTTAATAGTTCATAACTCTTATGACCGATGCATATTACAAAGCATATAAAGTGTCAATTTGATATTAAAGTGATACTTTAGTAGCGCATATGACACACTTAAGTGTGACTTAACTTAAGTGTGTATTGTTAACTAGCTGATCCTTCATGTAACTCTTGTGATATATATTTTTTTAATAACTCTTGTTATAATATTTTATTTGCCAAAAAAATCAAGCTATGAGTATGACGTAACATAACGATCACTTTTACTTCTCGTTATCAATAACTTGTAAGGTTAATTTTATTAAGTGAAATTATTTTTTCATGGTTCTACTGACACAATAAAATTTTTTTAAAATTTACTTCAAACAATTCACTTTTTCGCACTTTCAGTCAAAGCTATCGAAAACTGATAAATTAATTTTAATTGGAAACTTTTCACTTGCATTGACTTGCAAGAAAGGTGAAATTATTTAAGTGCAAACGAAGAATACATTAAAAAGTCATTTGGTGGTATTAAAGGGCTAATTTATAGTTGAAGTACATTAGCTTCCAGAGATGTGAAGATTTGCAAGTTCGCACGATCGCTATTAATAACGGTAATTTACGCATCAGTAATAATTGCATCAATCTGTTGGGCAGTAGCGCTGCATTGCATACTTAAAACTGTTCCAGAGATGTTGTGCAACTGCAGAAGTGTTAAGTTGCTGCAATAAACAGCGAGAATAAGAAATCAAGATGCGTTGAAGTGTTGACAGGATGCGCAGGATCTAATTGCGATGGTAGCCACTGCATATGGCGCAACTCATACGGTATCAAAAATCAACCAAAATTACTGATGATATTTGGCTGATAAAGATAACGTGCCAACAATTATTTGGTATGCTGAAATGAAACAGTAGAAAAATTCATTTTTAATAATAATTCAAAACTACGAGGGCAGTAGCAAAGTTTAAACGTTGAGAAATAAACTTTAAACTTTATATAAAAGTCATAAAATCGCTCTTATTTTCTTTATGATTAGTCATCACAAGTCATATCAAAATGTTTCATCTTAGATCAGATTGTTTAAAAAAGGCAGCCTTGTGAACCAAAACAGAAAAAGGACCCGTTGCGATATCACACCATCTATACCTCAGATTGGAAGAACCACCATAAAGTAGAAGTTTCAAAAATTTTGTAAACGTGCAGTCTAGCTTTGAGAAGACGTGATTTCCTCAATTTAAGTGGAAGGGAATTTTCAAAAATATATATATATGTAATTTTCTTTAACACTTAACATGTTTTATAAAAGTATTTTTATTAAATTGGGTTTCAAGTGGCAACCTTGTGCACTAAAACAAAGAAAGGACGCGTTGCGATGATGGACGACACAGCATTAACACGCCTAGTATTAAAGGAATATCAAGTTCCCTTTCAAAAGACACGACTTCCCCAATATAGGTAGAAGAGAACCTCCTGATTCCCTTGTATATTCCATTGAACACCGAATATGTTTTATGAAAGGCTTATAAGAAATAAAAATATATTAGTCTTTTTCTAGTCACTTTTGTTGTTAGAACTTCTATAAAGTTGGTTATGTTTCTTGTATAGATTAGTTGGCTTTGTTAGATTAGTTAACAATGTATTAAAAGAATATTGTCAACTAATGGTTAGCTTATTTTTTAAATTTCGAACTCATTTTTATTTTAATAAAATAATATATTATTGGTATATAGACGAACTAACATGGGCATGGCCGGAACTTGGGAACGGCGGAGAGGTTAAAAGTCCTTCTTAATTTCAAATCTATTAATTAGGTGTTTTATTCTGAGTTCCCTGTACCTCTGTTGAGTAAACTATTTATTATCATTTTTGTAACAAATAAATATTATAATAAGCATTCTTCTTCAAAATAAGATATTGCACATTTGTACTTGTATGTACCAGATAAAAAAATAAGATAAAGTATAGACTAAATTACACATTCCTTGAGTTAAATCGAATGTAATAAAATAGAACTCAAATAGCCAGGCTACTTGGTAATTATTTATAAATTTTTATTGCAAGTTTAAAAATTTCAATAGGTCATAGAAATTAATTTTTTTAAAAGTAGTCAATAACTTCTCACACTTTCTGAAAAATCATATCGATTCTTTTTAATACTGATATTTGATGGGTGTGTTTTTAGAAAGCTGTCAACAAAAAATATTTGGTACTCAATTAATCTTTTTCTTGTCACTGTTGCTGTTGCAATTTCCCTCGAGATGGCACTCGAACATGACACTATGAAAATAAGAGGTTAATCTTTAGCTGACTTCATCATTGACTTATCTCGAATTTCGTTGCCAAAACTATTGTTGCAACTTCCCTCGAGATGGCACTTAAACCGGATACTATGGGCAGAAGAGGTTAACCTTTATTATTGTGTGTCCGAAGCTGTCAATGGAAGAATTAAAATTTAAGTTAACTAGTTTAATTACTTTGTTCAGAAATATTAAAGATTTATTTTTAAACTAGTAATTTTTCCTGCTTTGTGAATATAGTTATTGATGATATAGTTCTTATTGATCTTCAGTTCTATAAGAAGTAAAGTATATCACTATTTTTTTTTAATTTTTAATGTACTAAAATTTCCAAAAACGTTATATGGAAGTTTTCAATATTATTTTAAAAGATCATAGTCAACTCCCTCGTACATTATTGTAGAGTTATGAAGCTACTTGCTATACGGGAACAGTAAAAGTTTACGTGAACGTATGATGCCACCAAATTAGAAGCTACGAAGTGCGAAATAATATTGTCGAGGTGCGAAAATAACTGCAAAACGCTTAAACGTGGCCTGAAGCAGTGATCATTTTTGAGATACATTCGCATTTTCAGATGCCGCCAATACGTATGCCAAGCATGTCGATCGTTAGTGATCATGCCGCATTGAAAGTGTCGAAAGGTGTTCTTAGAAGTACGCTGATGTGATTTTTGCTTTTAGATAGCTTTTTTTCGTGCTAAGGTTGCTTTTCCTTTGAGTATCGAAAAAGACGTATACATATGATGATATTTGTCGATGGTGTTGAGGTGTTAAAATTACCCCTTAGGTACATAATAATTACCTTAAATTACGAAAATCAGCGAAATAAATTTAAAAGACATACTACAAACGTACAGGGCCGCCGCTAATATGAAAAGCACGAGAATATCTCATTCAGTATATGATATTGCGTGGTATAAGGAATTACCTAAGATTGCTATGTTCAAAAATATATATACAGATATATAAATTTATATTATATGTACGGTTGGGTGAGTTTCTGTAAAGATTTGTTTGTGAGTAAACTGCATTTGATATATGAATTTCTTAAAAGAAATTGAAAAGTAATTTCAAAATTATTACTTCTGAGTACTTTTGAGTCCTAAAAAAACGTTTTAATTGAAATGAATATATAAAGGAGTTATTTATAGCGTACTAAATTCATTGGGAAGAAATTTATGGTTGTTTAATTGTTATATATGTTTGAATTTTACTTTTGCTATAATAAACAGGAAAGGATTTTTTTTGCTTTCTGGGAATTAAAAAGTGTTAAAAAGAAAGCAATAATTGCTACAAGTAAAAGTTAATTAAATAAAATATACATATTTTTCGACAACAGTAGTGAAAATTTATCAGGGATAAGGGCTTGTGGTCATAAATGTCATATTGAGTTTGAAATAAATAATAAAATTATCTTTCCTTTAATTGAAATTTAAATAAAACATATTTGATCAAATTTCAAGATATAAATACCGGAGTATAGTTTGATTGATTGAAAATATTCGTAGGTTATATGAAGAATTTAATTAAACCCGACCTAGTTGGAAATTACGGAAATTTTGCTCCATTTTCTAAAATAAAAATAACGTGATTAGCTGATTTTCTGATATCTGATCATTCTGATTGTTCCGATCATCGTACCATACATTTACTGACCTGGGATGTAATCCTTAAATATTTTTTTGAAATATTTGTAATGGTTTAAACAAATTAAAGTGGACTTCTTATGGAGATTAACAATGATTAATAAAATGTAGATTTACAATACAATCCGGAGAAGACCAAAAAGTAATCATACCAGTGAATTAAAGAAAAGTTAAACAATACCGAAGAAGACGCACATGAGACAATTAGTGAGGAAGAACTGGACAACTTTATTTATTTATAATTATTTATATATAACTTTATTTATTCATTTTACTTGCTAATTTATAACCTTAAGAATGGTCACAATATATGGAGCATACTACACTAGATTATGAATAAATTTAACGATATCATTATCAAAAATCACCCCCATATTTTTAGGATAAATGATTTGTTTCACAAAACAGTAATGAGAGTTCACGAACAGTTTTTCAAATCGATTGATTATTTTTCTTATATACCTAATCTCGGATGACAAAAAATCGCAATAAATTAAAAGAGCTATTTGCCGCAAATGGATATTTTATAGAACTTGATAGAAGGTACCTTGAAGAAGTTGCATTACCATTGAGTAAAGTGCATTGTGTTAAGTGAAAGGAACCTGTATTTTGAAAATTAAGCCACAAAAAATTTAAAAACGTTCCTCACTGTGTTCAGTAGATTATTCGTATATTCGTACCACATAGTATATTTATACGTTAAAGGATTACATGTGTTTGGGAACTTATAAAAGTCAGCGATGCAAGCTGAAAATAGTCAAAATTCTCTAAAAATAAATAGTAACTCTAAAGAAGTTATTAAAGTCACTCTCTGGTGCACTAACATGCCACGCCGCATGTAACAAACACCTACATAAAATAGGTATATCAGGCACTAATATTTGCAGATTCTGCTGTGATGAGGAAGAGTCTATGGAACATCTGATCACCAACTGTGATGCACTAGGCCACAGAAAAAACAAAATTTTAGGTACATACTAACTAGAGAATGAAGACCTTCGAAAACTCCCTCCGAAGGAGCTGGTTCGATTCCTGGAGATACTAAAAGCTCGAAGAACAAACTATTCCCTCACGAATAAAAAATAACAGAGCAACTGTGTAGTTTTCTCACCCGTCACTATCCAACACAATTAATTTTCGAGTAGGCACTGTCTTATAGGCAGGCATTCCAGAAACACCAAAAGGCGCTTTTTTACTTTAGGGTCTCTCGTTCTCAAATGCAATAATTGTACGTTTAACTGAATTGAGTAATCGATCTTAATAACGTCCGCATGAAACAAATAGCATGCTTCCAAAACTTGTGGTGTCACAATGGGCTCACTTAATAGTGGACCTAAGTGAACTGCTTTTTCTTGTAAAATGGAATGCTATGGAGCAATTATAATTAACAATTGATGACAACTATTGGTTTATGCATTACTAAACTTAACAGACAAAAGTCTATATCTGTAACAATTTTTGCAGTGCATATCGTAGTGGTATAAGCGGCTTTTTTAAAATAATGTCTGTAATATATATAAAATATTTATGTAATATTTTACATGTTTTTCCTTGAATTCTAATGCCCTCAGTTATTACTTCTATTCACGATAACGTACTGATGATAGTCATCAATAATAATGTGTTGTTGCGTATATAAAATGGTGTTATACTTATTTAAAATGATATATATGTGTGTATATATATAGTATATGCGAAGGTGCTATTCCTACCACATATATCAAATGGCATATAATTTGAGATTGTTTATTAATTGTTATTTCTATGTTATAATGGCTGTCGCTTTGTCCAATGCTTATCTTAAATTTTGCTCTTCTGGTGGTCAGCCGCACCGCATACTTCTGCTTCCTCAGCACCATTGCTTCGTGTGGAAATGTAAAATAGTACGGCCCAAAATGCATAAATTATGCAAGTACAAGCCTAAAATGCAGTCTAAGTTAACGAGTTTGGGTGATTGTCCGCGCTTGGGGCCTTGCCAATGCCAGATTTTTCTTATAACAATTCATTAAGTTTTTGTTTCGGCCAATTACACAACAGGCCAATTGAAAATAATAATTTGGTTTTCTGGGCTTTTGTTTTTAAAATCGATGCGACTTTTATGACTGTTAATGACACTAAAAGTAGCATTTACAGCATGTCGCCCGACCCTTCAATAAGTTATTATGCAAATTTCGCAGCATCGAACCCCTACTTTGTAGATGGGCGTACGAATTCCTGTTGCCATCGCGAACCCGACGATGTATTTATATAATTAACTTCTGTCCGGGGACCGCGCGGCCGCCGCAGCTCTTGTTGTGGCCGAAAATGGAATGAATGGTGTTTGAAATGGCTAAATTGTTGGTTTCTATTTAATTAATTGCTAACAAGCTAAGCAACTCGAAAATTTCGTAGTAATTTATTTTTATATGTCGTTTTTATTGATGTTGTCGCTTTACCGCATCGCTTTACCTATACTCTTTACCGCCTTGGCGCGCTTTTTCGAGTAACTTTTTTCCGGCTGCAGGACCCGTTGACTTGCTTACATTGTCAAGTGAAAAATATTGTGATAATTGCACTGTCGCTGTCGCTGATGTAATAATGATAAAATTACTACTTAATACTCGAATTTTTTATTGTTGTAGTAATGACTTAAAATATGATTTTAAGCACTTTCATTTTCAATGCGATCGATTAATTATTTAAAAAAAATCTTTAAAAATATGTAAGGAATTATGGCCATAGGCGCTACTGAGAAGAATTAAAGACGTGAACAAAGTTATTAATTTGACTAAAAGCTCAGTGATCAATAGGCATGGAACCGCTTTTTGTCGAACTGTAATTGGTCACATTTTATTAAAAGTGAAATTCGAACTCAAAAAGTAAAAGTTTTTGTTTTTTGATTTTCAGAGCATAAAATACTTTATGTGAAAAATAATAACAATAGTCAGTAATACATAGTAAAATAATTTGCATTAAATTATATAAAATGCACATATATTAGTAATTACGAAAGGTTTTTTGACGATAACGTCTCATTTATATATATTTTTTTTAAATCATTTTGCTTTTTATGTTCTTAAATCTTCTTAGAATCAATTTAGAACTAAAAATAATTTATCGCTAATTGCATTAGTAGAAGAAATAAAATAGATAACTAATGGTTCTTAGCCAAAGCGTCGTCCAACTTTGTTTCCTGCCTAGCGTCATTCCTCAATAGCCGGTTTTATATAGTTGCATTTTAGTCGCTGGGGTCCAGTGTTTTGGATGAGATTGCTAGTAAGTGGGTAACGGTGATTACTGAATTGTGTTACTCTATACCTCTATAAATATTCGTTTTTTTCATATGCCAGGCGGCACTGACTATTTGTCAAAGGATGTCTAATGGTATATGATTTTTTACCCATACCTTTCACATATAAAAATGTCAATATATTTATATTTCAGTTAGGGAGACATCGAGAATGATCTTATACATACAGTTTTAATTAGCTCAACGATATAAATCTATTTGCTTCTCTTTTTCTGGTCAGTTAGTTTTTGGGATAAAAAGAAATGGATTTTTAACATTTCTTAGAATACTTATATCCCATTTGCCACAGCCAAGCTACCAACTAAACAAAAAAATCTTTGTATATCTAAGAACACTTGTACAAATTAATTTTCGTGTAAGATCTTAAAATCGACGCATCCAAAATATACAAGAAGCGTATCAGTCAACCGCATCAGCTAAGGCGTCACCTGTCGGTATTGAGCAGGTCTACCCTATAATGACATTTGTCGCGATTGTGTCTTTGTGCATGAGTAAAAAATTGTACTCTACTTCATATGTCAGTGTCCATCAGTGGCTAAGAAAAAATTCGAAATTTTCGGACCCCTTTACTTACCGGCCTAATGAAGCTATTATCCTGCGTACTTGTACTTGGACTGATCAAGTTTAAAGATTTAGGTCACTTTTACTTAAATTGGAGAAACGAACCTTATATTATTCTTCATATGGCTGTCATTTTGCTAGCACTTTAGTTAAACTAGACTTTGTTGCACAAGGCTGCCACTTTTACCTTACTTGTCCCTGGTAACTGAGGATTAATAACATTCCAGGGTTAACTGCTTTAACTGTATTATATGTAATTGTAAATTATTATATGCTAAATGTGATTGAAATTGATAGTTTATAAAGAACCTGCCCACGAAAAAACGGACTCGTTTTTCTGACATTAAAGACATTCTGAAATCGTTAGTTCTAATTTAGTCTATTAACTGAAATTATGAGTTATAAAATTTTAATAAAGTTGAACTTTATTGTTAAAATGCACCAACTTATTATGATTCAGTATTTATTATTATAATTCTTCATCGGTTTAAAGTAGTTAATTTATAAAAAGATACGAAGTTATTAGGGATGTGATGATTTTATTTGTTTAATGAATTAAATTTACAGTTGAGTATTAGATTATTATAGCTGGTCATAGCGGATTGTAGTCAATTCATGGGTTGAATAATATTAATAACAAATAAAGAGTATGGACCTAATTCTTCAGATCTGTATAAGCCAGTCTCCATAACTATGATGGCATTTTAAAACAATAGTTAATTAGTTTAATAAAATGTTTTAATAAAAGTTAAACAATGCAGATACAAATATTTACAATTCTATTTATTTTTTAATTATTAATTTTTTAGTAAGGAATTTATTTGATAAATTACATTAATAAAAAAAAATTGTTTTCCTATAAAAACTATCGGAAGCATGTACTTCTTTCCGTTACACATTTACTTTCTAACTAATCTTAATTCAAGTTCACTGATTTTTGGAACACCCATAAAAACATTGATATATGAACTGTCTGATAGGTTACGCATTGACACTATTTTCTAACAAATTTCAGTGTCAGATAAAATCTTATTTGTGGAACTATCTCTCACGTTTCCTAACCAAATCTCACGTTTAAATTTATGTGTAGTTTCCCCACAAAAACTAGTGCAGCACGTACCAGAAGGGCTCAATGCAGTTGGAATTTCTAATTTTTTTGGACTTCAATAATACCAATTGAATTTTTTGAAGCCAAAAAAATTATTAAATATAAATTTTTATTCAAATTAAAATTATTTTTTCATTTAAATATAATTAAATATTTAATAAAATAATAATTTTATAGTACTCTGTAGTATCCAGCTGCTTTTTATTCCATAATTGCGTTATTATCGCATAAGTACCAGATAAGTGATCTAATATTTTACGAAAACTGGTTTGTTCTATTCTCAAAATGAAATGTGCTTTTCAGGATACAATAAATTTCGGAGAGCCTATAATTATGGTATTAAATTGCATTTGGCATGCGTTTACGGTAGTTTGCCATACCGCTAACATTTGTCCTTACTTCTTGAAATAACGCTGCAATGGTAACTATTACATTTTTAAGTTGTGACACGCTTTTAACACCGTTAGTTCCTTCATCTTCCCTATATCAATGTTGTTTCTTTTCCTTCCTAACAAAAAACTCTGATTTTTTTTTATCAATCCTATCAAATCAACTCATTTTACCCTTTTGAAGATTATGACACTCGCCTAAGTGTTGGAATGCTCGAGTACTTAGCACCTGCCGACAATCTTATGTAAATTCCAATAGAAAATTATAACTTCTATAAAGGAATCACGCGTCTAACAATTTCGATTGTTTGGAAAAGGGGTTGAGTGTGGAAATGCCCGATGCCGCGTGCACAGCTCGCATATCAAAGATTTTAAAACAGCATGCAATGGAATTTGAAATTAGAGATTTTAGTTGCTTAACTATTTAATATTTCGTTATTGTTATTTCGAATACAAATCATGGTAAAGGATGGAAAGGGTGACAATTGCAACCAAAGGGCATCTGTTTTCATTAAGTTGTCATTGTTGCTTAAAGGAAATAGGAACATGCAGATGGTTTTCAAATCAAGATGTTATTTTTTACCGATTTTTGAATTAAAAGGAAGTTCAAATTTTTTGGAAAACTTGCATAAATTTTTTGGAAAATATTGAAATTAAAAAAAGTAAAAAAAAATAGTTAAAAAGTATTTAAAAAAAATATGATGATTGAAGTTCAGGTATGTAGGTGTATAGGGCGAATCGTTTGTAGTAGTTAAGTAATAATCAAATGAAATGAATTATTTAAATTTAAAATAAAAAATTATTAATTATTGTTACTTTTTTAAATGATGGATTAACTATTATTTTCAAAGCAGTAGTTCAAATCACGTGCTGTTTATTTGTTTACATAATAAATGTTGAAATATAGGCAGCCGCGTTTTTCTATTCTTAAGACTTATTTGTATCAATAGAGAAAACACCCACTGTGAGACAAGTGAGCGCCCCTAATGACAAGTAAGAAGAAGCAAGCACTTGCACTAAATATAATTAATTATGAATTCCCTAAGCGCCGGGCAAAGTATAAAATTTCTCAAGAAAGGTCAAATGAATCAAATATATACATGATCATTTGAAGCTATCATATTTAGGTTAAGTCCATATCAAAATCTTAAATCTGATGCAAAATCAATTTTGTAAGAAAAACGATTGGTTATCATAGATATTTTAATATTTATCTCTTACAAGATCGTTATGAATACTTTTTGTTTCATTTTTACCACAAAACAAACAAAATCAACAGGATTTTTAGAATGCAGCAATTATATGAATAATGATGCTGTGGTTCAATAAAATGACCCTGAACAGCATGTATACTCTTAAGTGATTTATCAACAGTAGCATAGTATTTCGCAGAATGATATTTTTATTGCCTAAATTTGGAATTTATATTGCTACGATTTTGAGTGATTGCAACTGCAACACACGCACATAAATCAAAAGTATCGTCGAAGGCACATTTCCAAAAATAAAATTTTATTTCATTTCTTAAATGCAAAACATGATACTGTTTTTTTCGTATTCATTCCAGAGATTAACGTGCATTTAAAGATCTTTCAAAACGCAGCTATTAATCTAAATCCAATTACAAACTCTTCACAATTCCATTACAGTTTATTGAAATCAATACCGTACCAAAGCTGGTCATAACGCAAGTTTACCTCGGGTCAGTATCGCATTACTCAGGCGCACTAACAAGATGAACGAAGTGTCTAAATTGGTGTTGAACAATATTACCACAATGGCCAGTGGGCAATAATTTCAAATGGTATATGCTCACTTTTGCATTTCGATTCAGTATCCTTTTTATTTTAACCTCAACATTAAATATCATTTGTATTTATTGTAGTTGCAATAAAAATTTGTACTCTTAAAATGTTCGGTGTTGTCGATTTTAAGGAATGCACTACAATAAGTCATAGTCATACCATGTTATCTTTGGGATGAAGAGTTTTGCTTAGATTAATGTGTATCCATGAACATAAAGGCACATATGGATATGAAGCAGCTGATCTAGTTAGAAATTTCTGGCATAGTGTTCTAGCACTACCTTTCCCACTTTCGAAAGTGCAGACATTCGTAACAAGAAAAATGGTTTACATTAATTGCAAGAAGACGCCCTACTGGAACGACTTTCAATATTAGAATGGCATAAAGCTCTATTCTTCTGCTATATCTCCAAAACTCTAAATCGTAGTGTTTTCAAAGCTAACAATGAGACACACTTTTGCGCTCCAGAAACTGTTCTCAAATAGCACTAAAAAACTCTACGGTTTCTGTTGTGACCCTGTATTACTTCTTCATATTTTTTATGCCTGCCACATCTTTTTAATCAAAGATAAGGTCCGTTTTGTCATAATACCCTTTCCTATCGTTAGGTTTGGACGGCTTTGGCTAATATCGAATCCATTTATAAATATTTGGTAGATATTCGATACCTGAATTTTATTAATGTAGCTTTAATCTAGCTATCCTATGGCTTACAACAGTTAATTACTTATTAATTAGTTGATTGATATCTTTAGTTACTTGCATTGTATTAGTTTGCTTTGCTATCTTAACATCCTTATTATTAATAATTATTTTTAACATATTTAGTTTGTTATTAAATTAAAATTAAATCCAAGAGTCGTAAGATTCTGGTACTAGTACTTTTCAGTCCCTTAATTATTTTATTTCTATATATATTTGTTATAAGTAAACAAATAAATAAAAAAATATTGTTGATATTCAAAATAAAAACGAGATAACTTTTAAAATGTTATATATATATATTTCAATCTTATAGATATCTAGAATCTATTTGAATCTAGATAGCATTCAAAAACAACTCACTTTTATGTAGCAATTATTATAAGCAATTATATATAGGAATGAAAACTTGATACCATTAACAAACTGGTATTAATAAGTCAATATAAAATACTTCATAATATATATGCAAATATATAAGAAAAATAAGTAACGGGAGGAGTTCCGAGGATATTAGAGAGGAAACTATAACTTAAATTATAGAGAAAGACAACTAAAATAAATCATAAGATTTATTAAAGTTAAGTTACTAAAAGTACCAGGTTGGGTAAATGGTTTGCGGAACTGACTTAAAAAAGGAGATTTTTAGTTGTAAAAGAAGCATTCCTTTTCAGTATTGAACCATTCTCTGTAGTGATTTTGTGCAACATCTGCAAATTCACCTGATAAAAGTGCACGAAAGAACTTTGTACGGTAAGAGAAGATTCAGATTCAGAAAAAGAGAGAGTTAAGCCTATTGAATTGATGGGGTGTTGTAATAATTCGAACTTTAATTCACTGCTTTTTTTTTGATTTTTTTAAGTTATGTTAGTAAAGTTTCTATTCCCTTAAACTGCTCATGATCTACTTAAATATTCTGGTATCTTAAAGTAACATGTCCAAGTGTGTAAGAATGTATATTCGATAACTACCTTTCAAAGAAGTTTGGTGAAAGCCAATATTGTATCCTAAAGTTCTTTTAAGTTAGTATGGATAATGTTTTTATATATATTAAGTCTAACACTAATACCAAACACTAAAACTTTTTGATGCTTAAGATTTAGTCTATTACTTTATTAGCTATTGATAAAAACTTAAAATATTATTTTTAGCAAAATATCATAATTTTTAGTATAATGAAATGGGGTGCACCAAAATTTTTCTATAATATTTATTTATTCTGCTGTGTTCATTAACTTTTCTCTTCATGAGAGAGTTATCTAATGAGCTTAATCTATTTTCTGCTTAGACCTACTTTGACATGGCAGCACAAACCGCTTGCTTACATTCTATCTCCACTGGCTTAACCATTTGTAGTATTATATGCACTGTTTTAAGACAAAACAATGACTCAATCTCTTCCTTATATCATAGCTTATTAATACCACATCTAAACTTTTCTTTTAAATTATTTAGCTGCTTTAGTTCAGAGTCTTTTACTCACGATTTTTGCAAATACTCTCAGTTTATCAACTATGCATACGTATTTTTATTCCCAGCTAAAATTCAACAATAATATTTATTTGCTTTCATCAATGCTATCAAAATCCTGTCTCTTATAGGTACTATAATGTTTACACTATATAATTAAATACATCTAAATTTACCTATATTTTAAAGCATAAAGAAATCAGTGTAAATAACATAACATATCTTACGTAGAATGAAGAATTGATTTTATGGACAGTTTTTAGTCCCATGGTGTGATATCATTTTTAGTTGTGATATATCTAAATGTTTGGGAATATGGACATTTTATTTATACCATAATATTATATAAAATTCCAACAAAGCATTATTAAGCTGAATGTTTAAATTTAAATACATCTCTTCACGTTTTTGTAGTCGCAAATATGATCCATACTAATTTGTAAACTAATTATGGATTTTCCTTATATGAGTCAATGAAATGATAAAACCTAATATATTTTCCTCATGAGTACTGTGATATCCAGAGCTTAATAAATGCTATCCTCTAGGACACACGCAAATAAATTTTGTTTAATGCTTTTATTTTCTGTGTGGTTGCCCATGTGCAGTATTAAAAAAATATTGCAATAAATAAAAATAATTTCTACTCACTATTAGTGTTGTAGGACCTGAAGTGAGGGTAGCGTGTAAAATCCGATTACTTTTGATATAAAGTTCTGTTTTAATATTAAAATTTTTTATGCATTATTTAAATACTCTCCAACGACCACACCAATTTAATCTGATAAAAATCTGTCGCATTTAATATTTATGTTCAAGCAATTAATACATCTTAATTTTCCTTCAAACACTGCTTCATTTAAAAAAAAAAATTAAGAAATTCTCCTCATAAAGTTCAAATCCTTTTTTCTTTACTATTTTCTTTTTTATGATCGATGCACGCGATTGGCGTGTATTGTTTGCACCCCGATGCGCACTTAGAGGGTAAAGAAAAGGATTTGTGGACAAGCGCATATTAGGAGAACACTGATTTTTCTTAAGGATAAAGTCAACGAAATTTATGACTTTTTTTAATAACTCAATAAGACAAGGCATGACAAAGCATTTACTTTATGCTCTATGTCCTTTCGTTTTTTACAAAGTGATACCCTTGGGTGAAATTTTATTAATTTCATATTTGATTGGTCATTGTAGTTTCGAGAATTTTGTTCTTCAGTTGAAGAGAACTATCATTGCCGCTAATATCGTACTTATGCCGGTATTAATGTCAATAAAATGATATTGATTTTGATAAGTTGTTACAGTGATAAGTATCTTAAATATGGAGTGCCTAAGTAAGAGGGGTTTAAATAAAGTTACACACTGTTTGTACTTGGAATTTTCGGAAAGGGTATTAAATATTTTAAAAGGGATGTCTTTAACTTAACTTTGGAGTACACTAAATAGATTTGACTGTTTTTAAAATTAAGAGTGCTGTTTTATGGAAAGAGTAAAATGAGCGTTTAAAATACCTTAAAGTGCGAGAAGAACGTTTTTATGGTTTAATTTAATGTTCAATTCTTTATAATGAAATAAATTTCTTTTTTTTTCTAAACAAAATCTCTGCTTATTTTTATTGAATCGAAGTATTCTAAAAAATGTTGGATTAGAGGGGGAAAATGTGAAGAGCAAGAAGAACTTTCATAGGTTTACTAACAGGAGGATATGCAGTCGTTATGAAAAACATATTGTAATAATATGTCTTCTATATCTAATACTCTACATACTACCTAAAATTAAAACGTTAATCACTGCACACTGCACATTACATTTTAAACTAAAATATGATCTAAAGTGTTATAGATTAATGTTCAAACATATATAGTAGATTTTTTTATTTTATATATGCAATCACTTATATCGAATCACTAACAATACCGTACATACTAAATTAAAACTAATCTTAAGTGTTAAATATCAATGTTAATTAGTGGATGAAGTTCAATGGAACCACTGACATTCAACCACTGACATAGGTGTTAGTTTAATAATAATAATAATATGTTTTTAAATATTATACTATAATATAGTATCTTTAATCCTTAAAAATCATTATATACAATAAGAAAAATAATTTATAAGATTTTTTATAATTTTCTATCACTAGCAAAACCTAAATAAACAACTATTTTTTAATTGGGATAGTGCATTTAAAATGTAATTATGTTATTTCAAATATATTTGAAAAAGAAAACAATAATGATCTTAATAAGTTAAGGAAAAAAAATAAATTTCTATAGCACACGCAACAACATCCTTGCCCGAACTTTAATATGTCTAGATGATATGTAATTATAACCCAACAAAGGATCATCAAATTAAAGTAGCATTCAAACAAACAGATTTAGTGTTAGCATAGCATCATATAAGAATTCCTTGTAACTGATTTGACAGTCAGTTACTAGATGATAGTTTATAATTACAATGTGAAATATACACAGCACAATTCGTCAAAATCATAAATCATTTCACTCAAATGGCAGTAGAACGTACTATATAACGAAGTTTGTTACTTAAGTCTTTTGTTTAGTGCAAATAAATTTAGTTGGTATTTTAGAATTAAAATAGGTTACTCATGCTTTTACAAAACATTCTTTAAAGACTTCAACTGCAATAGTCTTGTTAAGAAGATACTCAATATTCGCATTATAATTGCTTGCAGCGCATTTGGGTGGGCTTCCTACGCTTCAGTGGAGTATGTGGCAGGCAAGAAAGCGCATGCTGTCGATGTGGAATATGCTGCATGGTGTATGAATGATGCATGCAGCATACAGTGTACAATATGCACCATGCAGCATGCAGTAAGCAATTTGATACCAATTGTATATTTCAAATTTGCAATATTATCGATTGTGTGCGCGCACAAAACAGTCGAAGCCAATTATCAAAATAAATAGCAATCAATTTATTGAAGATCGATTGCATTTCGCATAAAAAAATTAGCAATAAAACTGCAAAAAAAATATTAAATAATATGTATAAAAAAAAAATCTAATTTGCCTTACAGAAACTATAAGAAATTCGATATTTATTAGCCGTGTAAGGAAATTGTGCATTTTAGGAAAAAATGTTTCTCTGCAATTTTTGCACTTTTTTTGACGAAATCTGATACATAGGCACATGCTCGAAAGGTAGCTCACTATTTAATTTATATACAAATGTATGTAAATTGTCAGAAATTTTATTTAAAATACTTTACGAATTTAATATAATTTTATTTTTCACATTTTGTTAGATCTGATCATCTTCTGGGTTACTTTTTCATCCTGCAGCGCATAGAGAAAGACTAATAAATAAACAACAGATACTTTCGTATGTGTATTTTGTGATGTAGTGAGTTTTAAGTGAACAGATGTCCTTACAAAATACTTCACAGTTGAATGTAATAACTATGAAAATTGTCAAAAATCCCACAAAATACATTTTAATATTTGCAATAAAAATAAAATTTAAATTTGTAATTTACTGCATTTAACCTTTTGACCATATCAAATCTGTGCTTTACATGCTTCATATGCTTAACGCGACATTTATCAAAATATTTACTAAAATTGCATTTAAATGTGAAATTAATTTGGATGTGCACAGTATAAATCGGTTACACAGTTTATTTTTCTTCCCAAAGCTATTGCACTTGTTAGTCCTCGCAGTAATTGCCTTGACTTAGGATTTCTAGTGTGAAGTTGGCATTGACTTCGCACAGCAAGTGGTCAGGCTCTGCTATTCACAACTCATTAGATACATTTTAGTTACTTGTCTGCTTCTTATGCCTTGGTTTTAACTCAGTTTTGATGTAACCTTGTTATCTTCACTTCTTGCCATTGGTCATATCATATAATAAATGCAAGAAGGTCAAAGTATTTGTACATCTGTGCACGCACTTCAGAGACTAAATTTTATTTATTTTTATTGTATTTTCCTTGGATTAAACATGCTTCACTTCTTCTCATTTCCTTAGTTGAGTTTTTAGTGCGATCCTCTAGGCTGTTATGGTTTACACTTTAACGGTTTCCTTCTTATTGATAAATGCTTATTTCCGTTGCCGATTTCAGTCATAATAAAATTAAATTGAAGTTCAGGCGGGTTCGTTGACTTCGTTGACTTCGATGCACTGCTTCGAAATATAATCATAAATATTTCAGACGTAAATAGTTATAGTTTCTTTGGTGGAAATATAGTATAAATTGAAAGACTCAATAAAATTTTGTAAAATTAGTATATGTTTTAAAATATATTGTATCAAACTCTAATACAATATCATATCATAATATCTTATACTCTGATCTCAAAAAATATGTTGAAATTATTTATAATTTTTTCCAATCTCTATTCTTGTGAATCTATTTGATTGCTTTTAAAGCACCCTTTTTCCAATACAATAGAGTTTCTTTCACATATAGAAATAGTTATCAAATTTGACTTGCAGAATATGCAGATAATGCAGATAATCAATCTGCTTGGGAATATTATAATAAAATATGATACCGATTTATATTAGTTACCGTGTTTAGAAATTTAAGAACCTACCCATCTCCTCATATACCATTATACCATTTTTTAAAGTGCTTTATTTCAAATCGAATTTTTTTTAAATGCCATAATATTGTCAGTTTTTAAAAAGTTTTTAATAAACAAAAATTTGAAATCACATTCTTGCTTATTACCTTGACACACAATTAAATAGGCAACTATAAAGTCCGTTTCAAATCCGACCAGACTAGTGTCAAAAAACATGTAAGGGTTTATTGTTTAGTAATTTTATTCTAGTTCCAATTAAGTTCCAGCACTATGGAAATGCATTTTTCGACATTTTTTCTATAATTATCGGTCAGGATTGTACTAACATTAGAATGTCAGACGGCCTTTACGTTGATTCTGATAGTATTTAAAGAATTTCTTTCCTCCTTAGTTTCAGTTTAGAGATTATCTAACAGTTGTATGACATAAAATCTGCTGGATATGACACATAATCAACAAAACTTGTGTCTTCTAAGCAAAAAAAAGAAGACACTGGTCATTATATTTAAGGTGCTCATGGGCTACGGAATTTGCGACATCAACAGAAAAGCTGTATATAGTACATATATTGAAGCACTACAACAACAAAAATTTTATTTTTTTATATTATTTTAATTAATTGAATTTTTGGCTGACCATACAGCTGTTTCGAGTATTGCTAAATACCCATCATCAGTGGTCTTGGAAATAATTCTTGTATTTAATTATTTGTAAATAATTTTTTGAGACTGCAAGTACCAGGAATCGAACTCGGGTCTTGCCAAATGTGAAGCTCAGAACCAACTGATCCAAAGCCGTACTTGATTTTTTATGTTCGCATATTTTTCTGGAGTTTTGTTACTTTTGTATGTGAAGAAATATTTTTATTAACAATTTTACTTGCTGTGTTTATATTAGAACGAATTCATAAACCAGCTGTAGAATAATTGAATTAATTAATTATATTTTTATTTTTAATTGTTAAATTTTAATACTATTCTGTTCGTAGAGGCATTATTTGTAGCATGATTTGTTCTTTCTTAGTTTTTTTATGTGATGTTCCCAATTAAACGTCTAAACGATAATCTTAGAAAGTTTATAGAACAAATGGAAAGCTTTTTAATAGTATACATATCTCAGTCCGTTCAGAAAACTGACGTAATGAAATTGCTGCAACCTTCAAGGAACTGATTTTAGCAGAAAATATTGTTAAATTTGAATAAACCAAGATGTAATATTACTCGGTTATCTCCACATAGTGTTTGAATTCTATTTACTCATATGTATTGATTAATATTTTGGGTACACTATTCCGATTAAGAGCGATATATCGATAGTAATACTTTTAATCGGTTTAGGTTAAATTTGTTTTGCTTAAAAAGTAGCAAGGAATTAATAAAAATGATTGCATAATGGCTCAGGATATAGTATTATCTTTTTCGAAATAAGTTTTTAGTTATGTACGACTCTTTAATTGAATTTGAATACGAATTCTGTTGTTATGGGAATATCTTTTTTTAGTAAAATCCATTCAGGATACTCTAGTAATTCAAAAAGTCTAGTAAAATTTCTTTGTCCTTCTTTGGTATTTCTAATGG
>NC_051846.1:145304067-145354524 GCF_002237135.1 Teleopsis dalmanni | reverse complement strand
CCATGTTAATCCTACTTAAAGTGAGGTAAGAGGTTTGCCAACATATGTGCATTTACTGTATTGGTACGCTGGTCTGTTGAAATTTCTTTGGCTAACTGAAATAGAGTGAAACTACAAAAAACCTTATCTACTCGTCCCAGTCGTACTTTACCAACGAATGAAACTAAAGTTATCACTTTGCGTGTATAACTTCATTTATCACACATTTTTATCTGACAAGTCGAGTATGTGAAACTTGAAACTGTGCCTCAGCATAGAACGCCGGTCGAGCTCATGCCACCGCACTCATTTCTTATAAGCCACAAAATACTTCAATCTGTCATATTTTCTTCGCTAATTGGGATATATTTTCTGCTCGCATGCGCAGCACTGAAAGGACATAAAAACGCATTATTTGTGGCAGTGCTTAGGGATTCCGTTTGTGAGTTCCGTACTGAAGTAAATGTAATTTGTGTGCAATTTATATATCCCGTCTCTTGATTAAGTTGTGTGCCAACGACAAAAAAGTTGAATTATTTTGTATTATTAATTTTAAGTTATAATGACAAATATACAAAATGATTATCTCAGTACGTATATTGTTGGCTTTAGAAGTCAGAACATATATCATATTGTATGGCTTTGTTTTAGGGAAGCAGACGAGCAGACGGGCACACGAAAATGGGTTTTCATATTTAAAAAAAGGGTCAAATTATAGAAATTATATGTCAAAAATATCAATAATTCATAAACTTAATTAATAACGCCTACTTGATGTTTTGCAAAGACTAATATTAGCATTGATCTGTGTTCTAGTGCAAGTGAATTTTATGTGTAAAAGATTAAAGTAAGCTGCCGCTAACTGCTTAGTCGGCTAAGGATCAGCAGATACTTGTGATGCTAATACTTCTCGGCCACCAACACAATGGCCTGTTTTCGCATAATTTTTGTGCCTTATTGAAATTCAAATAAATATTCGCATTAGTAGTGCCGTAATAACGAGTAAATGACGGCGGCTTTTGTTTGGTTCGAAAACAAGGATGTCTGCCCGAGGTGTTAACAAAAATGCAGAATAAAGATAAAATAAATATTGCCTTTTTTCCCAAATAAAAGAAAGAACATCTTGTGTTGTACAACAGGCGCAACCGCAACATTTACAAGTTAAACAATATGAGAAACTCATCAATCCTTGCATATTTAACACTGTTTGGACCAACTTACAAAAGGTATAATTTGTTCAAATTTAAATTGATTTATAAGTTTTGGGGTTAAGAAACTTTGCGGATATGGTTTGTATTATAACAGATATGAAAAAAATATTTTGTTAAAATACAGATTTACATATGAGTATCTCATTTTCTTATCAAATTGAAAAATGTGTATCTGATGATCAATTTATATTCCATATCCTTTAAATAAAATTATTCCCGCGAAACCGTGTTTCTTTGCACTATTTTCACTTTCACACCATCGGGAGCTGGTATACATTCCAATCCAGGAATTAAAATATAAAACACTTTGTAGCATTTAACGTGTTTTGTGCCAGATGCATTCAACCTGTCAAAACAAATAAACAAGCATTTTTCCACGGCATTGTCTGTTGTACCCCGACTTTATATGACAACAATGCCCCGCTCAATGTGCTTCAGTACATGTGCGCTACCCTATTAAACTGTCAACTTAATAAAAACGGAACAAAATAATAAAACTAACAAATAAATGAAATTATAACAATGGGAATAAACAAATTAAAATATCTTATATATAAAAAATTGTTACAATGCAATTGTCGGTTCATCCGTCTGTCTGTGAGAACGAAGGTGAAAGTTCTTTGGCAATAGTTGGCATTGTTAAAATTTTTCCTTGAATTAAAAAAAAATTTGGTTTTTGTTCCAATGAGCAATGAGGTAGCAATGTCTTAATCCTTGCCTACTCTTCCTTAATGCGTTATATTCACTGATTCAATAGTTCTTTGTTGTCATACAGAAAAAAGTATCTTGTCAGTTGACATTTTCTCAAAGCCAGCAATCTTTATTTTCCACGTTGCGCAGCGCGATTCTTCATACTCGCAGGTTTAAAGACTCTTTTTATTGTTGATATGTCAGAAAATAGAGTAAGTCTTAGAAGAGGAAATGATTTATTGTAGAAATTCACGGTCAGGGGCAAGACATTCAGGATTTACAAATAAACATGAATGTATTCCAAACAAAAAAATTGCTTTAAGTTTTTATAAATATTTTAAAATAAATTAAAAAAAAATATTATTAAAATTTAAATGTAAATATATAAATGCGATTTTAATCGTATACTGACTAATAAAAAAGAAATTAAATATGCTTTCATTTATTTTTCTTTTTATTGAAAAGGAAACTAAGAGTTTTCGTATGCAAGATTATTAAAAAAAAAGATAAACTCCCGGCGTTTAGGTATGAACATGAAATAATATTGAGTTGTTACAGTTAAGGAAAGAAGAGTTTTTAAATTTATCAAAGCTTAAAGGTTAAGACGATATTGACATGTTGCATGAAAAGTGGACATTGTAGACTATACATCGCTAATGGTAAGATATAGAAGACATATTAAATATATCACGAAGATATAGATGATATCCAAAAATCACATAAGAGCTAATGAACTGAAAAATTTGAGAGATAGATAGATATAGTTTCAATACTTTCTATGCTGTTTATATTATAACTTTCTATATTGAGTGTTTTATAGCTCTTGAAATAATTCCACTGCGGAAATAACCCCGGATACATTAAAAAATCCAGTTACGTTAAAATGGTCAAGAATATTTACGGTCTATATATATATGTATATATATATATATGCTATATCTATGCTATATTTGTATGTAGCTGGCAATATTATTTATCTATATAGCTTAAGTCCACTTGTGAAAGCGGTATCTACTCTTTCTAAAGTATTTGAAGCTCCCTTAACTGAGAAGTTCTTTTTTCTATATTTATATTCATTTAAAAACAATTTTTTGTCCATAATTCTTTTCTTCTTCACTTGATGAAACGCGAGTTATTGTCTAAAACACTTTTGCTTAATACTGTCGGTGATCACCTTGGTGATCTATTGAAATAAGTATTCCAAGGATATGTGATAATGAGTTATTCAGGTGATTTTACAGAAATAATGTTTAAAGTTCAACAAATCTTCCTGAAGGAATCCAAAACAATACAAAATATTCTTAATAGCTGATTTATGAATTTTGCAATTTTTCAGAGCCTTCAGATGATGAATACAACTACCACAATAATGGATATATATTATTACTTCTTGTACAAATGGTTAGTTAAATGTGGATTACCATATTAACTCTAAAAGTACACTAAGATGTGTTATCTCTAATAATAATATATTATTATTATATGTTTGCAAAACCGAAGTATATGTTTGCAAAACCGTTCATTATCTCAAATGTCTATCCGAACAAAATTAACCATGCAGTGACTTACCATTGGCATCCACGTTATGTATTCGAAATCCACATATATACCCTATAATTCGATCAGTTTTTATCTACGAATAAGAGGTATGGACTTAAAAGAGAAAAGTATCTTTGTTCAAGCACAAGCTCGATCGTATAATAGCAGTATATAATATGATATAATGTATAATGCATACAATGTATATTACAGTGTTTAGGATAGCTGGGGTAAAAAATGACAAATTAATTGAAAGTGAAAAAGTTAGATGGTAGCTTTTATAAGTAGTAGATAATTTAATAAACTTTTCTAAAATTATGAATATAGTCAATGCACCATGAATTCATAGTTTTGTAAATATAGAAGTGCCTAGAGAGTAATACTATATCAGGACGAAACCCAATAAAGTGAATAAGTGAATAAGTTTTACAAATGCATACAATCATATTTTTTGTCTTTATTAGAAATAAAGCAATTCTTCTATAAAATCGTTAAGGAATACTTTTCTTTTCATGATCAGTTGAGTTCATCTGATTATAATATAGAGATGAGCTTAAAAAGATTAGTTTATTTATTTATAAAGATTTATCAATGTTTTTTTTTCTAATTCACATTAAATTGGTAAGTGATTGAAATAAACATTATTAGTTAGAAAAACTTATAAACACTAAAAACAATCTTTCTATTTAAGTTGTTCGTCACTGTGACAGTTGAACTTCCTGTCAAAAACTCTTCACATGATACTTTCATGTCATGATGATGCCATATGATACCCCAAAGTAAACGGTCACTAAAAGCAAACATTAAATAAAACGGTGTAGAAATTAGCAGTGAATATTTTTCGCTTGAGTTGTCATCGTTTTCGATGGAAATCGAGAAGTAGCTCATCATAAAACTTAATACACAAATAACAGTAAAGTGTTCAAGTGTCTATAAATTTAAGGAAACTTTACCGAAACAGCACATGGTTCCATAATACATATCGGAATTTGCGTGGGAACATAAAAACTACTTAGCAACCCCATTAGATAAAACTACAAAATTTTCTAAAGCAAATAATCAGAGAATTACCTTTTTCTACAGGTTTGAAAATATCTATTACATTATTTGAAGTACGAGTATAATCTTCAAGGTTTCTTTATTTTCTAATTATTATTTGTTAATTATGCTTTAATTAATTTCTGTGTTTATGCTGTTAGTTAGATTTTAGTAGTACCGGGTAATACATATTAAGTACTTTCGTTAGTATAGACTGTAAGAGTTAAGCCGGGACAATCCTTTAACGTTTTGATAGTTATCGCACGCCCTAATGCCGTGCTACTGATCGCATTTTATTTTAAACGCACTTAAGGCGCTAGTAAATTTTGGTTACCTTCTCTAGTAACATTGAATCACCTACAGCACCTTTACTCATGTTTCTGGTGTGCATTTTGGCTCCTGTTAGTTTCAGCTTAATTGAGCCTCCTTTGTTTTGCTGATCGCGATTTTATGATTTACAGGGAATTTCAGTTTTTATTTTAGGAGGTCATTTCAAGAGCGACTTGTAAAGTTTAATTGTTTCTTTCTTCCAGACCCATACCACTTGTTAGCTTGAAATTATTGATCATAAACTAATTATATTTGGCTTACTCGTATGTGGGCATGTACCAGCGTTCCATTTCGGATAAATTATTTCGCTATTATATTATATTTTTCTGCTCACGTCTTGCACAAATAGTAAAGAGTTAATTGCTATTCGGACTTGGAAATCTTAAGTATAGGATTCGAGTGATACGTTTTATTACCTGACCTCCTTTTTTAAGTTATTTAAATAAATTTTGACGTAAACTGATATTTTGCGTTATTTTTAATATTTTGTATTTTACTGCAAAGTGTTGTAGTTTTAATTATTTTATATGTAATTTAGTTTAATTAAACGAGTGTATTTTTAAAACTTCCTTTGAGTAATAATAGAGTATTGCATTTTAAAATAATTTAATTAAAATACAAAGCTAAGCTTAAACACATCTATTTATATGCAATACTGCATATTAACATAGATTTATTATAGGAAGTGACCATAGTTTTTTAAAGTAATTACTTACCGTGAAGGCATAACACCATGGTACTTTCAACACACATATTAGTCAAATGCGTCATTGGAACTCCAAGAAATTGCGCCGATACCAATTGAAAGTATACGTTTGGATATAGTTTTCTTTTTAGGACAGATCGAGGCTCATCTAACACCACCCTTATTCTTTACGTTACAATACCCGGGTCTAAAAAACAACTCCGCAAAGAATAAAAGTAAAGGAATTTAGTCATTCCATCTGTTTAACATTAAGTTTTAACCACATATGTACAGGCACGACGATACTCTCATTAAATGTGACAGTCTTTCTTGGTCAGAACAGGCGAAGCTGTAAATCCTGAAACTCAGTCATTACGGTTTATTGTGTGAAATCAGTACTATCCTATTTGTTCAGATTTGTTCTGACTAACGTAAATCTCTTCTGAATTTTTAATATAGGTTCAATTGTTCAACAGTTGAGTATTGTAAAAAAATAATTTACAATTAAGTGGAAAATAATTTGAGACAATCAGTATTATACAAAAATGTAACACATAATTTATTTAAGTAGAATATTGAATTAGGTTCTATATCTATTTTACCTGAATTTTGTCTCTTTAGACAAAAACTATTTATGTTATATGCTGAAGTATTTCAAAGGGTTAGTTGAAGGCGTTGACATATTGTTAAGATTAAGTCATGGACAAATATTTCGATTCCTAGAAACATTAAATCCTTTTAAGCTATTGTAAATAATTTTTACATATTTTGAAATGAATTTCAATGTGCCTAAAATAGTCTTTAAGATGTATTGCAAAATAATGGAACTTTAGTACAGATTATGATGATAACATAAACTGTTAAGGTCGATATTATAAGTAAAAAGTTAATCTACTTTAAGTAACAAATATACATAATAAAGCTTGATATTTGTTGAAAGGATGCCTAATCAACGTTTGGATATATCTTCTCGAAGAACTTAAGTGCTTTTGTCTAATTGAATATATTTGATACGACTGTAACATTTGGTATCCGAACCACTGCACTTCACTATTCCTAATTGTGTTTGATGACTATATCTGATTAACTCCTAATTAAAAAGAGAAATGATGAATATTTTGGAGTATCTAAAACATGATAACCTTAAAATTTTATTTAATAAAAAATTGCATTCCTATTATATATTAAAACATTATTTTTAGTCTAAAAATATTAACTTTGGTGTCAACGCTTAGTAAAAATGCAATCTAATTAGCAAAAATAATATAATACAAATATAAAATACAAATATTAAATTAAAAAATGTGAAACCTTTAAACTAAGTAATTATTATCATAATTAATTATTTAATTAACATTACATAGAATAATTGTTTTATGCAGTATATGTTGGAAATGTTAATAACATTACAATGTTAAGCATATCGAAAAATTTTATGTAAATATTTAACTATCTTAGAATAATCCAAAGTAACTCCTCAATAATATTATTTTCTTATTCTTTGCATCTTCGGCCTCTATTGATTAGATTTAGATAAAGAGAAAGAATCGCGTTATGAATTCTCACAAAAGATTAAATGTAATAAATTAAACTAAAAATAGTATTTGACTTATGCATTTAAAGGTGCTTAGGATAAAAAACTGTTGATAAGTTTGCGAGATGAGAATCCTATATTACTCAATATACCATATATAAGTATGTGCCGATATTTATCATTACTTATCGCAAAACTGTCATTCGGACTAATTTATGAGTAGCGCCCATTAATTTCATCACCAATTACTTAAGTCAGTGCGAACGATTTGTATGCAGCGTGAGATCCATTGGCAAAACACTATTTATGCAATATATCAAGAAGACGAACGAACTAGTATAATACTAGCTGTATTACTGAATGGGTAGTATTTATGGGGCTAGCTGAAAGTATAAATACAAGAGGTGGCTGATATGCTTTATTATGCTAAAGACAAAAAGGAAATTTAAAGATGAAAGAGTTAAAACTGAAAACTGAAAACTGAGAACTGATGGCAGAAAGCAGAAAACAGAAAACCGAAAAGCCATTTATCAGAATTTTGCTATCAAGTTTCAGTACAATTGAACTTAATTATGCAACATATACGCGATTATATTACACATTGTAACAAGCAGAGAGCAAGAAGTAAAAAGTAATAACAAAAGCAACAGGACCAGGAACAAGAACTAATATCATAACAAATGGAATATGAAGTGTCCATACGCGGCATAATCTTAATAAATTAATAATTGCGGTGCAACATTTGAAGCCACAAAACAAGTCAAGTCAAAGCCACAGTCAAAGTCAAACACTGACCAAACGAAAGAGCCAAACTCAAAGCTGATGCAGAGATTTTAAGCAAATTTTCTGCTTGCAATACCCAAACGGAAACTGGATTTGGCTCCCATCATATGAAGTCGCGTGGTGCCATGCCGCAAATTTAGCATAAATATCAGTTTGAAGTAACATACATACTGACGCACTTGCTGCGATACACAAAAGTATCTTTGGATGTGCATCTCATGTGTGGAAACGTATGTCTGTTGGTGCGTCTGTTTGTTGTCAGTTAAATTATGGTAACACAATTTCATCATTTGCGGTATAGCAGATATGGCAGGCGCGCGCGCGACTCATCATCATTATACACATCAAGCATCACATCAGTCTCAAATGCTGTAACAGAAGCCTTAGCCTCAGCCTCAGCTTCAGCCTCAACTTCAGCATTGGCAACACTCGCAACGTCACTGGGTTGCAACTGAAGTGCTTTAATTTCTATATGAAGAAAGCAAAGTAAAATTAAAACCTTAAACACAAAAATACACGAATCCATTGAATTTTTATGGTTCACCGCAAAGCACATCACCCAAGTATCATCAACTTCATCATCAACATCATCATCAGCAACTCCGTCAGTATCGCCAACATCATTTGTACTTTACTCTTAGTCAATTCTTGTGGCACTTATTTAATATATATTTTTTTTGTTTTGTTTTCTGCTCTGTGTTGCGCCTCCTGCTCTGTAATTTCTTTGCCACTAGATTTAAATCACTCCAGTTGACGAGAAAACTAGTTCAAGTCCTGTTTTTGTCAATTTTTCTGCAATCTTTAAAAAAAAATAAGTCTTTGTGTCTTTTCAGGCAGTTGAGCAACTTTTGCCTCCACTATCGGCTCGAAAATATTTCCTTACCAATGTTGTTTTGATTGCTGCTGTTGCTAATGTTGTAACATTATACTCGTATTGCTCCATATCTGCCGGACCGCATTAGATAAGTTCTTAAGTTGTGCTGTTCTTCTGCACTTCGTCTACTCTTCTTAGTGCTTCTTAATTATTAAGTCGCTACACATGCAAATTACTCCAGGGCTATATTTGTCCTTAAGTACCGTAGACAAAGTTTCTGATTGAATATTATTACTCCAGACTGATTGATGGCAACAGAATGTAGTGTGCAGATATCGTATCACTCACTAATCACCGATTTTACAAATATATTTTAATAATAATGTAGAAAATTGTGAAACGGGCACAAGTGTTTTGACTCGAATCGTATTTTACAGATTTTACAGACAGCGTTTAGTAATAATTTAATTAAATATTACACAGATATCTGCTGCTAAGTGGTCATCATTAAAAGTGCATAACTTGTTCCTACTTTCAAATGTGACTAAGATCAATTCAAATGCCCTTGGATCAGAAGCCTTTTAATGGTATATAATATACGAGCATAATTTCGTATTAAGTTGTTTTTAATGAGTGCTTAAATATGGGTTTTCTTCCAGCTTTTTCTTCTTTTTTCGTGTATTAAAAGATGTCTCTTAAGTAGTTTAAACGTGTACAAGTAACCAAGTTGGGAAAATAAAATATTTAAAAAATTTATTCATATCAAAGTAAAGACGTGTAAGCACTCAAAAGTAATGCAGTGAGAAAAAAATTTTTACTTCACTAAAATATGTAGCAATCGTCTGCATATCACTCGATACAAAATTGCGATTTAATATTGTAAAATATAGGAGTAGTCATCCATATTATATCTGTCCTTACATATAAATGCTTTTATTATTATTTCTAACAGCCTAAAAGCAATTAAATTAGAATGTATGCAAATTATTTAAGGACTATATTTGTCCTTAAGTACCGGAGACAAAGTTACTAACTGGATAATATTACTTCAGACAATTTTAGGTGCCATGGACAGGAATTTCCTTGTACTACATAACTCTTTCGTGAGAACAGAAGGATATGGTTTTTAAGCTGGTTTTAGTTTCTATAATTCCAACGATTACAATGGTCGACTAAAAGGCTTTAATTTATTAGTTAATGTTTGATAACAATTTTTTAGTTAATCTCAAAACATATGGAAGTGGTTTTATTGGGAAGTGAAAATTTTTTGTTGCAACAAATTTTAATGTTTAAAAAAAGTGACGAACCATTAAGGAAATTTAATTTCAAGCTACAATATAAATAATGCACTAAATTAAAGACTAATGAATAAGAGCTTCCATCGCAAACCTTACTGTACAAAATAACAATATAAAAAACGATTGTCACTGCGAGAACTTCAAAACTGAAACAGACCCTTAAGTTCCTAACCCATTACCCATTATATATCATATATTTAAAATTTCGGAAACACGTAAAAAGTTTGAAAAATTTTAAATTTATTTAAATTATTTGAAAGTGCCTTCCATCTGTTTTATTTCAGTCCTGCACATGCGCGGCCCCGCCGTTCCACTTGAGGAGCTTTCTTTTTTATGGATCTTGGCGAACTGCAAGAGCTCCGCTTAATAGCATTATGAGCTTTGCCAAAGGTTCTAAGTGGTTCAAACTCCTGAGTTTCTAATTATACGGTAACACAATGGGGCATAAGTAGGGTATAAGTGGATCTCTTGGGATCGCCGGTGTAACGTAACCTAACCAAACCTAGATTATTTGTAAGATCGCGAGGATGTTTATTAGTATTACGAGAATATTTAAAAAGTTGTACGTGGAAAAATGTTTTCGAAGTTATATTTATTGATTTTTAATATAATTTCCTCTGAAATCGTTACATTATTTCGTATGATGATTCAACTTTTCATATCCCTATAATTTGTTTATAACATTAAAGTTATCAGCGGAAACCCCTGACGAAAGTTTTTAAAAAAGAAATAGTTTTCACTTTGGTTCAAATCTGATGATCAGTAATTCGAAACAGAATTTGCAACTTTTAACAATGGCGACTACCGAATTTCAAACTAATGTATTTTTCCCCAAAGATATGAGCTTTTCCTTTTAAAATGGAAATATAGAGATATTTTGATATATATAATCCTTTAACTCCTAGGGGAAGCATAGGGCCCGCAAGATATTTTGATAATTACCTTTTACTTTTGTAGCAATATTGCACTGTTTTCGAGACTGTCCTTACTATGGCAGTGACGATACTGACTAACAGCACAGTCTTCATCTTTGCCAGATTTTTTCATAATTTGAATTCATCGTTTTGATAATGCTTTGATCTGTAGCATGTTGTGTTGTGGATCCACGATTCATCGACATTTACCAATCTGAGTCAAATCATCACATTATTTTGTGTAAACTGTTCCAAGGGAGACTTAAAAATGTTTAAACAAACAAATTTTTAATTTTGACCTAAGATCAATAAACGTGATAATCAACACCTATGGAATACTTTCTGACGCTAATATCTCCATGTGATGTTTTCTAAATTTTATCAACTGAAAGTTTTCAATATATTTTTTTCATACTGGTATTTGCATAAAATATATATTTAATTTATATTTTTAAATTATAAGTAATTAATTTTAAATTATAAATAGTTAATATTTGTTTTAAATTATGTACGGAAGTACTTGATCGGTATAATAAGACCATTTGAATAAGTTGCCTCTTTATCAGCCTCTCTATATGGTTAGTGACCTAGCAGGCTTTCAGTTAGCAGGAGTATTGAAAGTTTGTCTAAAGGTAAACATAATTTATATATTTAAATAAACAAATATTAATCATTTTGATTGTAGTTATTATGTTCAAAGGTGAAAAAATTTGTTTTTCAAATGAAAAAATATTCCCTAAAGCGATCATGGACTGTGCGATACATTTATGAAAAACAAAATAGGAAAACAGAATTTGTGATAGTGAGGGTTAATAATATAGTTTTGTGGCGATATACATATAAATTAACTAGTCTGTTTTTTAATTACTTTTTATAATAATTTATTTATGTCCACAACCAATATACATGTATTATATACAATTGCTTTAAATTGAATGAGAAGAAGTCATTCAATATACCCAGACTACAAAATAAGATTGTTTATAGTGAGTGAGTTCTAACCTAAATTGTTAGAAGCTTATTAACAGCTAAATAACAAAAATTATAAAAGTTCTATTAGAACGCTATAGCTTTAACTCTCACCTCACAAATCTGAGAATTAACTTTGGCAGAATACCACCGGTACAAATGTGCTAAGAAGTTACCCGGCACTGATGCATAAATGGAAGGCATAACTAGTGGAACATTTGATATGAGATACGGAAAAAACATTCGGTTGATATATCAATTTATTGAAAAAATTGAGTTTAGGGAATTATGATGAATCTATGAAATGGACACAAATGATTTTTAAGTCGCAGCTTAAAAATAATACAATTGCTTTATGAACAAAACGTCAGGTCTTTTTTAAAAATGTGATTAGTATCGATTTTACCATTATATTTCATTAAATATGTTTTCTAATATAACTGAAATTCAACCGAAGAGATATTGTACCAGATTATTGTGGAAATGTTACTTACAAAATATAGATCAAGAATAAACTAAGCACGGTTAAGATTTGAAGTAATCATTGGTACGATATTGATTTTATATTGTCGATAAAAAAAAAAATTTTTAATTTTTCCTAAAATTTTACCTAAAGTATTTTACAAAATAAACCGATTTTTTTAGAAAATCTATTAATTAGCTGCAACACGTCTTCATACTATTACGTGATTTTTCAATAAATCGTAATTACATATGTTGTTGAAACATTTCTGACATACATACCTACGAATCTTCCATAGTACAATGAATTTAATCCATTATAATTTTAAACTTTTTAGAATTAGTTTAAAATCTAGGATAAATTCATTATCATAATTATTATTATTTCGCTCCACGATACGGATTGCATATTAGTCTCTCATAAAAATTATTCCATCTTCCTCTATCTCTTGATACTATTCTCAAGCTATTGACAGATAGTTTAATCACAGTTATTTAAATCAAAAAAAAAATTTAATATAACTGATAAATGACATAGTTAATTAACTTTTTCAAGTATTCGATCTTCCTGGAACTGTAGATTTATATTTAGATATATAACTATTATAATTTGCTTTCAAAACCACAATATTTTTTTTAAATAAAAAGTTGTTAATTTTTTTTAAATTAAAAATTTTATGTTTTATATTTTATATTTAAATTAAATTATACTTAAAAAATATTTAACATTTTTGCATGTAATTTATAAAAAATGCATATACTGAGCGTAAAAAGGTACTTAAAATAGTTTTATGTCTTCCCTACTCCTAACTGAATTAATTTTAATCATTGTCTTCCTTTATATACGAGATATACGAGATAAATACAATTCTAAAGATATTTTTACAAAAATTCACTTTAAATGCAAGGCACCGAAATTTATAACTAACATTGACTAGATTACAAATATATTTACAATTATACACCCGAAACGAAAATCCCTGATATAACATCTCCCCATGCAGAAGATGAAGTGCTTAACTACTGCTCCTGCCACAATGAGATATAATCGAGTATTTCATCGTCGTCTGGCGTGCAGTCCTCCTCATGCAAATTGAAGCTGTCGTAAGGTTCGAATTTGAGCTGTAGATGTGCGTCTAGGTGCGTGCTGTGGCTGCTGTTATTGGCACTCATATGTGACGGTGACAATTGTTGTGCTGGTTCAAAAGTGCCAGAATCGAAGGACATGCTGGAATTGAATGATGAGGTAGGTGAATGGCAAACATTGTCCGTTTGGGTCTGTGGTGGAGAGTAAGCGCTAAGTGAGATTGGCGTTAGCAATGTACTTGAAAACTGTTGCGCCTGCTGTGCCAAATCATGTTGTTGCTGTTGTAAAGCTTGAAAGCCGGGCAGCGGTGGTGTGGACGCGTTTGTGTAGTACATTTGATTTGTGGCACTGAGTGGAGTAGTTGGCGGTGGTGGAGAGCTGGTAGTGGAACAGTCACTGAATGAAATACTGCTGGCTGTGTCACAATTACTACTGAAGTCTTCGACAATGTCCTGCAAGCGACGTATGTACTCCACAGCAATACGCAAAGTATCGACTTTACTGATTTTCTTGTGTGGACCACGTCCACCGCCTTTGGTCAGGTCAGCTATTATAGATTGCGGTATATGTTGACGTAGTTTTGCAAAACTATTATTTACTTGCTTGACACGATTTCGTTCCCGTGCGTTGCGACGCTGCACTGACTGAGTCTGATCGACGCTGTACGGACCGTTACTGGCGCGTGGCGTATATTTGCGCACCTTATTGTCCCCAACTGGGGCAGGTGCAATATTTTGATATTTCAACATATTTGTTGCAATTTTAGTGTTCTTTGGGTATAAATTTAAATTTTTATTTTGAGCGACACTGCTTTGCATATTATTTATAATAGTCACAATAAGAAAAGCTTTATTAATTTTTTAATTTTTGATACGCAATTCGGATTTAAATCAACACGTTTGTTAGAGTTCGGTATTTTTCACTGACGTACTTGTTTCTGCAACACATAACACAAGAATGAATCCCTTTGTCCTAAACCTTTACATTTTGTACCTTTGCCGTCGTTGCCAAGGTTTCAATAACGAAGAGCGCACATCGCTGCGGCTGAGCAAATTGAACCGACATTTACCTGTGATCTTCAATAACAAACAGGTAAAAAACTTCGACCGAAACGATAACAACACAACAAACTCTTGTACAGCACAGCAAAGTGAGTAGTGAGAGTGAGAGCGAGAGAGTGTAGAGCATGGGATATACAAAGTGGTGTTTTGTGCTCAGTAACTCTTTGCTTCGGAATTTCCTCTGCGCGACGATCGGTTGATGTTTGCAGAAAAGGTACAAATCCTGCTTAATATATGGTTTCGTTATTGAAACTGTTCCCAACCTGAAGAGATTCCCCTAATTCCGACGAGCTTGCACGATTTGTATTGAGATTCTTTGGTTTTTACAGATTTTGAATGATTTCTCTCGACAGTGCAGTTATGACTGTGGAGTGGTTGGGGTTGTTAAGCATTTTGATGAAAGATACAACGGATTGGAAGTTACCAAAAGTATCTTCAGCGAAGTTTCACATTTTCGTAATATTGTTATAAAAATATGAATAGGTCTGATATATTAAAAAAGATAACTGAAATTGTAGAAATAAAATTTTCAATTTAATATACATTTGCGAGTACATGAGTATGAATACATAAAATATATATTAAAATCATGTTTTCAAAATGTGATTGAATGCATTTTATATAAATTAAAATTATTGGAAAAAAATTTTAAAATTCAAATGAAATAATTTAATTATTTTAAATATGAATATACATTATTTTAAATAATTTGAAGAAAAAAAAGATACCCTTTAAATTTCAGTTTAGAACAATAGAACTTTAATGGCATATAAAAGATATGTTTTAATAAATTTGTTTATTTTTTAGATTTAATAATATAATACCTTTATATATTAAATTTCTTTTTAATTTTTTGTTTTATATAATTTATATATATATAATTTACTTCTATCACCTTTATGTGCATTTATTTTAAAAATTTATGATTCCTTTAATTTATTATTTTTAAAGACGTTTTCGAAATTAAATTTTTTTTAAATATAATTTTAATTTTTTTTTAAAAAAAAATTAATTTAAAAAATTTCAAATTCCCAAACAGATTTTTTTAACTGTCTCGGCATAAACTATTTATTTTTTTCATAAAATTTGCAAGCTTTCAATTGATGAAAGATTTATATGAAACACATTTACATATTATAATAATATAATATTTACAAACTTACATATTTATATGCTGTTTTTATATTTTTTTAAATCTTTTATTTTAAAAATAATATTATTTAATTTACTCTTACCGGTTTTATATGCATTTATTTAAAAAGTTATTAATTAAATGAAATTAATTTTTTTTGAAATATTTACAAAAAAATTATTTCAAAAATTTGTAATTCCAAAACAAAAATTTTTAACCGTCCTTTTGATTTTTTTTCCGAAATATTAACAATTTATAATTCTTATCTAAGCCTCTATTTAAAATAATTTATAGCGGCTTAATAATAATTTATATTTAATCTTAAAATTATATCTTATTCATTATATTTTTTTTTTTATGTCAATAACTTACTGAATTAATTTTCCTAAGCGTATAGTTCAATAAACTGTATAGTAGGTTTTCAATATATAACTATTATAGTTACTTATATTATTATATTCACTTCTATATATGACATAAATATTTCTACAAAATAGAAATCACAAGTTCCAATTATTTATTTAATAAATACTTTGGTATTAAATTTGAGTTTAATGTCAATATAACTGTAGTGTCTACTTTAGTTAATAGAAACTGTTGTATTTAATTGAGGGGTTTCAAATAGTAGTGAATTGCTACGAAAAATTTTTTTATTATTTTAAATTAATTTAAGTTATGGCTAGTTATACAGCTGTTTCGAGTATTGCCAAATATCCATTATCAGTGGCAACTATCAAGGATTGAACTAGTTTCCTGTCATTTAGCGCTAGCGCTTTAAATCGCCACTAAGTTTCAATATAACCAAATATTTTTGGTTATAAAATAATATATATATTTTTTTAAAGCACACTCTTAAATTCTTTTTTATTATTTTTACCATTCCAACTCAAAAAAAAACATATCTTCACTTCATAAAAATTTCACTTTTATATATGGCAATTCGAAAATTTGGTACCAATCTTCGAGCAATAAAAACATTTAATATTATGCATGTAAAAACAATTATGAGAATATAAAATTTTTTATGGTTTTGTTAATATTTTAAATCTAAAATATAGTCACAACTGTATATGCCATAAACACGCCATAAAACCTTAGCCAAGTTTAAATGAATTTTTATGTATTTTAAATTAGACTTTAATCAAAGGATAAACGTATTAAATGCTACGCCATGAATTTCCTCATATTTGACAACAAAGTTGCACAAAATTAAGTTGCAATCCTCAAAAGACACAAACTAATCGCATTTATACATAAAAATTATACATAAACGCTAAAGGATCAACGATATAGATTTTTATTAGGCACTTACCACGTAGGTGGCGATTTTATGCGATTTTAAGTTCGGAATGTATTGCTTTTGAATCGAGTCTGAGCTCTTTTTAAACGGATTGCACTACTGAGGAAGCTCATAAAAAGTAATCTTGGAAGAAAACGCTAATGTTATGGCTCAATATTCTATAGAATGTAATGACTACTCTGCAGAAAATATGAATGAAGTTATTTAAGATACATAGAATATTATGTTATTATAGATTATTATGAAAAATATGTATATATCTTCATTTTTCTTCTTTGCTTGATCAGACGCGAGTTATTGTCTAAAGAACTCTTATTCAATAATGACTGTTTTTAGATTTAGATGATGATTTAGATGATCCACTGTAATAAGAGATCCGTTTAATTCTTATTATTTAGATAATTTTATAGAAATATCCTTTGTTAAAAAATATACTTTAAAACTAATAAAGAATATTAAGTTAACTTGGGTAAACGTAAATTAAAAAAATTAAAGAGTATATTATAAAAAAATATTGAAGTAAATAAGAGCCAAACTTAACACATCCAATAACTATAGTAGTTTGTTTTTAGTTTAATATGAAGAAATTTGATTGCAACTCCCAAAGAAAGGACATATATGATACAATGGATAATATAATCAAAACTACCACCAAAAAATCTAGAGTACTCTAGATTAGAATCTAGATTAGATTCTAGAGTACTTTATATTCTTTGCTACCACGTTACTGAGTCACGCTGCTTTGGCATACGTATTCTGATAGTTGTTCCAGATAGCAAATGATACAAAAATACATAGATAGTTTATGTTAAAGAAATGTATGACAACAGTATAAATGACCAGCTGATTTCAGCCTGACTACAGAGAATTCGATATCGGAAATAAAAATCAAAAAGCGAGTTTTAATGTAACCGCGTCATATTAGCTAAAAAGTTGTATATAAGCTAAGTGTCTTCCATTTGTTATTGGTAAAGTGAAAAATGTAGAGATAACTGCTTTTCTTCTAACGGTCTATAGGATAACATTAACCGGTAGGGATGACTGGTAGGACATTGTCTAACTTTTTAAGTGCAGCTCACAAGCTATTTTTTTTTACCAAAATAATACTTCTTAGGTTGACTTAGTCAGAAATTTAAAAAAAAATAAAGGTAAAATGCTTATAAGAGAAAGTTATACGTCTCCGCTCTACTAGGTATTGAAGCTTCAAAAACGAAAAAAGAAAACAAAAACTATATCTTAAAGAGAGAAGAGATTAAAACTTCTAGAAACCTTTTACAAAGATTTTATAAAGATATTATATGAAAATGTTAACACACTAAGCTATTTCTCGGAGAAGGAAGAAATCAGGAGTTCTGAAAGCTTCTACATTATTATATTATCTTTATTAGATATAAGACTATGTTAACAATTGGTATTTAGAAGTTTATTTGGCCAAGCTTGAAATACCAGGACAGTTGAGGCTAAATGTATACACAAAGTCTTATTTACCGAACAGGTATTATTCCTTACTCTTTGATCGTCTTCAAACCCATTAGTTAAAAAATTTGATGTATACGCAGTTGATCAGTATGAAACGGAATTGCAAATAATACTCGTAATCTTCTGTTATAGAGAATATGGTCTTCAGTGAATCCATTAAAAATGTTAAACTAAGTTAACTTAAATCAATTTGATCCACCGGTTAATATTAATTAATATTAAACGATTTATGATAACTTCAAGTACAAAAATAAAAATATTTTTTGAAATAATTATTAATTATTGGGTTCATATAAAATATAGAAAACAATGTAGGAAAATAGTGCCTTGAGTTCTTAGATTTGATTTACTGAAATACTTTTTTCCTCAGCAATCGCTCTATACTTTTAGACATTAATGATATATATAATTAAAAGCTTTCGTATCATAGGAGCTTTGAGCTCCTATCAAGTGAAGTTAGAGATGGCTTTCCTCATATAAGACTTTCAAGAAAGTATAGAAATAAATGATATATTCCAACTATTTTGTTGTTGTAATTCACTACTGCTCAAAATATCTCTCTATTAAAACATTAATTTCTATTAAGAAACGAGTTCATTCGTCATAATTGACTTTTGACAGCAAAAATAATTGCGAATAAAAACACACTATTAAAGATATTTTGGGCTTTTTAAGCATACTACATATAAACATTTATAATTAATAAAAAATTTTTAAGTTAGGTTTCAATAACTTTTACGTTTTTAGATTTCATATTTTTGTCAAAAATAAGATAACGTTTTACAATGCAATAAAAATTCACTTTCAGTCACCCTTTACACTTAGGGATTAAAATTATGAAAGAGCTACAGTCCTAATCCTTAACAGGGAAACTCTTACAAAGTATATTTTATATCTCTACTCTTTTTTTTTTAACTCTTAAGAAAAAAAAATTCCAGAGACAAGCAAGTCTGGAAATGAACTGTCCATTGGTTTGTTGCTTCAGTTAAAAAGTCTCCTAAGTAGTGGATGGAATATAAAATTGGCACAAAGTCTTAATGTGTCTTCATGTTATGCGTTTCACTTCATATTCCTATGTGGCGTCATAAAAACTTGCGAGTTTATTTTTATAACCCGCAGACAGCAACCAATGTCACATTTGATGTCTTCATTTGGAAATATGATTTCTTATAGAATTATGGCATTTATAATTTAATTAAAATACTCGAGATCTTCATATGTTGGCGCATTTTCTGGCATATTATCGATCATGTTCGGCTGTGTTAATTAAGTTAAGGCGTTGCAATTGCTTCTCGATTGAGAAGTTTAAAAGTAATTCAGCTCACGTTTGTTACTATTCATTAGCGCCAATAAGCAAAAATATTTCGAAATGCCGAAACATTTCATTGAAATAAAGGACGATTGATGTGACTGTTGGAACTACTGCTCTGGCTACTTAAATATGCAACACCAACGATCAGTAGGTGTATAAACTATTTCACTTATTTCTCTAATTAAACAATCAACAAGCACAGAACATCAACTTTTTTTTGATTAAAAAAAAAGTACAAATATAAATTTAATGCTTGTATAAAGCACAACGCGTGCTTCTGGTGCTTTGGTGATTGACTAACTCGAAGAGCCAGGAATTTAGTTAAAAATATGTGTGTGGCAAAAAATCACAATTGGAATTTTGATGAGTTGATTGAGGAAGGTGCCCGTCGGCATTATAATGTGGCAGCCGACTACTGCAGTTTGAGATTTCGCAAGCAAAATTATTTATTGCTTACAAGAATTAAAAAGAAATTAAAACGCTTAAATCTGCACTTCCGCCAGTTCCGTTTTGCAGTTTTGCGAAATGCATTAAATCCTTTCCTTTTCCCAATAAATTCAACAAACGTCAAAAACCACATCAAACATTTTCCAGGTGCACGTATTTCAGAATTTTCAATCAATTTCTCAACTCAAAACCCGTGTCAGTTTTCGCTTTCGAGGATGACATTTGGTTTTTAATTTTTTTGTCCTTTTTTTTTTGGTATATGCGGTTCAATTGTGTATCCTTTCATTGCACTTTTATCCTTTCACTGCTATTTTTGCTGTTGAGTATTTTATTGTTACTTTAGCATCATTAACACTTGCTTTGTTCAAATCCTTTGGGTTTTCTAAACAATTTTGTCTATTCAAATATTTAAATATGCCGCCACCGTGTGGTTCATCGTTTGAGAAATCGCTTTCAATAAACGCCCATTAGACAAAGTCAACAATAGCCACTCTTCGTGAATAGCAGGAAATATCAGGAATTCAAAAGGATAATGGCATTAATTGTGAAAGAGTTACCTGACTGAGTAAATTTTTGTTCATTTTTCAAATTTCTACTTCTATTGCTTGCAGTTTCAATAGAGATTTAAGTCAATCGATGGTAATTTTAGAAGGAAGTTTGAATAACTGTACTTATTTTATAGAACTACAGCAGAAAATATGAAATATCTTACAAAAAGTTAGATTGAAATGTAAAAAAGAATTGTTTTCAGTGTTTCTTAAAGTTATGTGCATCTCTATCTTTTTTGTATTGGATATATTATGGGAATATAAATTCTGTAGTTCTGATAGTAAAATAAAGTACTTGTATTTGAGATTTTGTACACACTTTTATTTCATGGCAATGGATTAACCATTAATTGCTAAAAATTCGTCAGAATGTTTCAAAGCGTTAAGAGTTGGAAGAGTGTCTGCGTAAACCATATATTTTCCGTAACCTTATAAAAAAGTCCAATGGTAACCAATAGCATAATCAATAGAAAAATAAACATATTGATTATTATTTATTTATATTGTTTGGACATTACTATTTGGATGTGAAATAAAGATACCTTTTGAAGTGATTTTCGATGGCTTGTAGGTGTATAGCTGGCAATGGATTATATATTACTTAGTTGATATTCGTTAAGCTGTTTCCAAGTGCTGAGAGTTGGAGAATTGTCTCCATTAGCATGATACTATCTGTATTCCCATAAAAAGAGTCCAATATATCGCATTACCAATAGTAACAGATCGCATTATCTATTAGAAAGAAACATTTCTGAAATCTGAAGTTACACGACCAACATTAAAACAGTCAACATTGTGTAGTTTATTGTTTCATCTTATTGAAACCACATATCCATATCTTTCACACCCATATATTTAATTTCGTTCTAAAAGAGGTTGATACCCATGTGTTTGTAAGAACAAAATTGATGGCTTGTCTATTCATCGGTGAATTGTCAAATGAAGTAAAACTGTTTTTTTCAGTAAACATTTTTAAAAAAGTATAGGCCTAAAATCTTTAAATTCAATATCACATAAATATTTGCGGAATTACTGAAGAATACTCAATACGAATAATCGTCAGAATTTTTGTAAAGTTGAACTGATTGGCAACTAAATTATTACACATAGATCTCTGGGTCTCTACCAATTATTTTAGTGAGTTTTCTAATTTGTTACACGTTTAAGGGTTGTTGGGCAATGCATATTATATTTTTATTATAAAAATTTTATTCTTTTTATTATATTATAAGTATTATATACTATACTATTATATCACATCATTATATATTATTATTATCATGCTAATTTTTAAAAAATACGCAGTAATGGGATGAAACATAATACCCTCTTTTCTCTAGAATGCTTCCGATGTTGTTGACGATCTCACATTCGAAAGGGTTTTGTTGCGTTATTAGTGAATGTAATAATCATTGTGTTGAAACATTTTTGAGATCAGAATTTTGTTTTAAAATATTGCTAACTATATCTATGAAATTCCAAAACCTTATACTAAAACTATTTCAACCAATCGATGATTTCCCAATACGATAACATAAACTGCTTTATATTCAAGGCGATTTCTATTACTGATGCAGTTTCTCAGCGCCCTTTTTGGAGATAATTTTCAGAAATTATATTCAGATCAGATAACTATAATGATGACTATTGAATACATCAATTTGCTTTGAAATCAATACTCATATAGCAGTAGATTGGCCTAACAAAGTACTCACTTCAATATGAATTTTCTCTAACTTTAAATATTTTTTAAAAAGAATTTTCTTACCCATGCATTGACTAGTCGAATTTTAATGGTTTGCATATAAAGAATGATTAGACAGATCGAAATAAAATTTTGAAATAAGATTTATTCAAATGACATCAACAATGTTGATCTACTATTGTGGAATAGATGCGGTAAATTATAGAAAAACCTAGTACAGAGCAATTTGAGTTTTGACTTTTAATTCCAACAAATTACTCACATCAATTACTAAGAGGCCCCTATGAAACTGAATATAAAGTCATGAAACAATAAAGTGCTAATCATATATCACGTATATATCATGCTCAAAAAATAGAAAATTTCCTCTTGTTGGAATATCCACACTATTCTCTCTATCGCTATTTCAAATCGAGTTTTTATTGAGTACATCAAACAACCTAATAATGCTTAGTTTATGCAATATTATATTGTGTTAAAAACTAATAAACTGAAGAAACTGAAAGTGTAGGTATATAAATTAAAGTCTGTATTTAAATTCTATACTTTTGAATACAATTTAAATTTCCAAATACTGGTTTAGATAAATGACTGCAATGCAATAATTTTTATATTGAAATGATTGTACTTCGTCCTCCTCTCAGTTTTCATGGAATTCACGAACTTGTGAAGCATAGTTCCGGACGCGTGCTACTACCGTCATACCGTTTCCCCCAACAGGAACAGCGGCAAGCGCAGACTCCCAGACCTAACTTGTTGTTAGCCGGCATCGCTCAGACCAAACAAATCGAAAGCACTTAAATGTGCCATTAAAACTTGAAAGTAGACAAATTAAAAATTAATACGCCTAGGAACGGGTTTTAAGGACACATGCCCAGAAAGTGGCACACTAAAAATTATTGAGGCATTTCCTTTATTTTGTTGTTGTGTATTTACAGCATTTTTTTAGTTAATATTTTAATTAAATGCAGAGACCAATTTTGAAAAGCGTAACTCACAAGTTGGCGGCTCAGGAAAATAACAAAAAAAAAGTGAAAAAAATGATGGAGAATTTACGGCGAATGGTCTCATGTAGTTACGGCGCGTGGCAGGTGTATTTACGAGATACAAATGTGTACGTAGACATAAGAAATTAAAACAAAAAATTCATTTAATATGTAATATTGTTAAGGGATGCATTTAAATAGGTATCTTGTGTTATTTAGGGGGTAAGCTATATCGCTTAAAACTTCAAAACTCTGATATGGAATGCGCTACTTAACTGGAGCGTCATTATAGTTTAATATGCATCTTAACTATTTTTGGAAATATATACATAAAGCATAAGTATTTAGAAGTATTTAGAAGTTAAGAAACTTGCACTTATCAGAACAAATGATATATGGCCGAAATGTTTAGTTAATTGATACCAATAGAATCCGTATGCTTCCAAATTTCAATACATAACTATACTTATTATTGTATATTTATCACATTTCCCAGTCATTTGAAAAACCATTTAAAATCCAATTAAGTTTTTTGTTCAAAAGCCCTCGAAATTCAAAATTTTAGCAGTTTAAATGCTTCTTACATAATATAGGGTTTTGTATATATCATGGGGTTAATTAATCCAAAATTTATGAATAGAGTCTGAAAATTACTTTTTTCAAGCAAAAAATCTTGTTTTAAAACGTTTAAAGTTGACTTGGCTTAAGAGTGAATCAATTCCAGATCACTATAATGAATCCATTGGGTGCAACATATTAATCATAATTTCGAAGAATCTTATTGCCTTATTGGTAAGTTAATATCACGTTTTTTCAACAAGGAACTTACCATAAATGTGTTTTTTTACATCCAACTTCACACCACACGGGGTGTTTCAAGAAAGCACTGGAAACACCTTAATGAACCTTAAGGTAAATCATAAGAAAACATGGACTGAAAACTATGGACTGGTTCAAAGTATATGGTACTGTATATCATAAAAAAAAATTTCAAGACTTAAATTAGTTACTTAAATAAAAAGGCTCAGCAATTGCCAATTTACCAAACTTGTATGAGGTTTTACATCGTTGAGACTTGAAAGAAAAACATTAGTATGTATCAATCTGGATAATGTTTGAATATAGTATATCTCTAAAGTAATGCGAATCCTCATATAAATTTGGAAAATCGACTAAAGCTTTCAATGTTTCTACACTCAGCTTAGTGCGTTGCTATTGTCGATTTAGTTAACATTTAATAAAAATAATTAAAGACCTAAAAAGAAATCAGTTTTTTGTAGCAAATATGAGGAGCCTGGAAAATATGAAATCATATTACTACTATGAGATTTGCAAAAGAGATTGAAATAAAATGAAGAATATATTGTTTAATAAAATGTCAGGAAACTACTATAAGGATATTATACTATAAGCAAACTGTAAGCATTTTCTCAAAGCAAAAAAAAATAGAAATGACTTTCCGAACAACCTCATACTACAATAACGGGCCATAATTTAGATTGTATATTTTGAAATTACAATTAATAATATAATAAATGTTCTTTAAATGAGTTTTCTTTCCAGATATAGAAATTTGTATGGACTATACATAAGTAGAAGATAAGTAGAACGAATTTCGAGAACATATTTAGAAGATGCTCATACCAAGAATAGATATAATGTGCCGGTTCATAAGACCGACACTTTATAAAAACTCATACATATCAAAACTATTCGTACACATAATATCTTCTTATTTGTAGATTCAATTAAATAAAAGTAATTATATTTACGATTATTTCTTCTCATTCTTTATATTTAAAAAAATTAATTTTAATGCAAATAAAAAGTGTTTATTGTCATTTCAAAGTCAAGGCTTTAAAATATATTAATATTTGTTAAGAATGTTTAGTAGAAGCAACACAAACTAAAAACAAAAAAGTACTGATTACTATCATTACCCTCAGTCAATGGAATGAACTGGAAGATTCCTATTTTTCTCTCTGTCTGCTATAAACAATTTTTTTGTTGTTTATTTTCGTATTAAATGAAAAGAAAAGAAACCCCTGAGTTCAGTGGCACAGGCCATTAGATGCGGTCAAGTTAAAAACATCTGCCCTTTTGTTTGGTTGATTTGGAATGATTTTTCGATTTGTTTTAATCCACAAACTTGTACATATATAGATATATTTGCTTACTTATATATATGTTTAAGTGTAAATTTAAATCGTTTTAAATTTTAATTTTATATAAAAATGTGTTGGTATTTCTGTTGGTTAATGCAGTTTGTAAGTTAATTAATTTTAATTACTTAAAAATTAAAATAAATAAAAATAAAATATTTTTTTAAAATATTTAATGTAAACAAATAGACTAGAATGTATAACACTCGTAGTCAAGAGAGATTCAAAGATTCAGAGTGAGATTAAGATATTCACAAATATATTTAAGATATCATAAAGCTGCTTTATATATGAACTTGTATATATAATATTTGTTTTGATCAGTTATTATTAAAAGAAGGGATCGTGCACAGAGACCTAAAACATTTATTATGCCCCTTTTTTTGGATCCATTAATGAAAGCTATTTTAGGTGTCTAAATTTTTTAACAAATTTAGATAAAAAATTTAATGGTTTTAAATGTTTTTTAGGTGGTCTAATCTTGAAAATTATTCTTCTTATCAATGTTGTTTTGCAATATTCAGCTTCTATCATAGGAAACTAGATATATGTATCCCTGTTAGCGAAAATATTTCCTTACAAAATTTATATATTTCTTTTACAAAATTTATATATACCGCTTGCAAATCTTAAACCTGTTGTAGAACTTATTATTAGGGACAACATAGTTTCCATGTTATAAGGGCATACAGATATCTGATATATATCGTTTTGATTAGAAACGTTTATCAACATACACAGATAGTAAGATTAGTGGAGCGCATGATTGTAGCGATTTGGCAATCATGGTGCGATTTGAAACGATACTATATCTATATATATATTATATTATAGCTATATATATATATATATACTATATATATACTATATATATAATACTATATCAGGAGGTTTCCATTATCCAAGTTTAAGAGCCATCGAAAGAACTGCACTCTATTAAGTCAAAGTATGGTTGCAACACATACGCGTCAACTCATGTTATCAATTACCAAATCACCAGAAATTATATAACACCGGGCATTAAGATATCCTGAATTATTTTCTCTGTCTTTCAAAAACTTGAATACAATTTCTTGGACCTACATTTTATTCAAGAATAGGGTGTAAAGTCTCTCTCACAAATTACACATAAATTTTAAACAATCATTAATTACTTTTAAAGATTATAATCTCCAATCATTACGGACCTATTAGGTCTCAGCGTATTCTCGGTTAACCAGCATTACCTACCTATCTTTCCAAGTTACCATGAGAGACTTAAGGTTTTATCATTCAGTCTATATCACTAATACTAGGTGTACAGAAAACAAGTTATAAGATATCCTAATCTTATTGTAACTTTTGGACTATACTTTGACTAAAGGCGGTAATGTAGGTATTTATAATACATTTGTTATTATTGTTAGCATCGTATATATTCATGAGTATATATATATATCATTCCACATTTAAATATAAATTGGCAAGAAACTCATAAAAATAATAATCTAATGGTATAAAAAACTTAGTATTTAAAACTATGGTATCAAAAACTTAGTATTAATTCTCTGATAATAGACTTTTTTTTTATTTAATAGACTTTTTTACTTTATTATTATTATAATCTGAGATTTGAAAATAATAAATTTTACAACTTCAACTGTGTATAAAGTTAATATTTATATTTTTGGAAATATCAAGTGATCGGCGCTTAACAGTCGTAAAATAGGAAAAAGAATTGATCAGCTGATAATTATATATAGTGTATAGTATATATTATATTACCAGAAAATTAAGGATATTAAATTGTTATTTGTTAAATAAAATGATATGTAAATTGTAGTAATAATAAATAATAATAATTTGTAATAATATGTGGTATTGTAACTGCGGTGCTATAATTTTTACAATTTAAACGGTAACTGCTGTTGATCAGCTATATAAGATATTTTTAATATAACTCACACTTTATCTAAAGACAGTAATGCTTTGTAAATATAATAGCTGGTTTTCGTGTTCTAATTTATTGTAATATATACTTCTTATCTGTAAAATAGTTATATTTCTATCATATATCAGAATAACAAAAATTTCATAAAATAAAAATACGGTCTAGTAAAGTATTAATAAATGTGTTTTTCAAAAAAGAAGAAATAACAAAATACTCTTTTGGAAAATAGGTAGTAAATTAAATAGTATTAGAGATTCTTTAAAAAAAAACGTGCTACTTGTCTTATAACAGAGGTGTTTTCTAAAAATGATTAAAAATTATGTTGGTTTAATAATGGATTGTATTAATGATTATTTTTTTTAAATGAATTCAAGTTTTCTTTGAGAACAAACATCCTGCTATATAATTTTAATAGTTTAACTGAATAAGAATGATACTTAACAATTTCTAGTAATATTTTAAAACAGTTGATAACACTTAATAGAAGCCTTTATATTTAAATACACAAAATTGCATTATTCACGCCACCATGTTTTGTTCCTCGACTGGCTGTTCCTAATGAGCAATAATAAATATTTTGGTTGAAAATATTTTCTAAAGGAAAAGGATATTTGTTAGTTTCACCCTTCCACAATAAACACTTTGATTATTTTTATACTAAATTTTTTTTTTAATTTTTATTGCCACTTGAAATTATTTACGGAAATTCTCAGTGTTGCCTAGGTAGCACCCCTTATGCTAGCGAAGGGCTATTTTCATACAGTTTAACCTGACCAGAGCTAAGCCAAGTGTTCGTGACTCATGTGTGATATCACCAAAACTGTTGGGTGGGTAATGAAACGCAACGACCAAGGAAAATCGAATTAATGAAATCCCTGAAACGTGAACAAAAATGTAATTATTCAAAATATCCTTTTTATGTGCTCATAAGATTGACAACATATCACATATGTTATGTTGTTGTTAGTGAATAATCTTTAATTATTTATAATTACGAGTATAATTTTTTGCTTTAATTTTTTTGAAAAACTGAAATTCCAAGCATTTCAGATTTGTATGTAATTTTCACAGAAATATTTGATTGAAACATCATTTTTAATGAATTTTGGCATGTGTTGTGCAACATCATTGACACAAAGTGCAGATATGTAACCACGCACGCCTGTAGCCGCGGCGTCAAAAAGAACTTTTTTATCATAATTTTTATAACGAAACCGAAATTATTTTTTTGATTACTTAATTTTGTAATGGCAACGCTGAAAGCGAGCGCGGAGCTCCTGGCCTAAATGGGAAACTCAGTTCAAATATCGTGCTGATCGCCGATCGTTTAATTTAAAAACGCATAAAATATGTAACATTGTCTTGGAGACGATGACTTTCAGGTTACGATCTTCTATGGTTGGCACTGTATTTTTCAGAGTTGATTGCGTTTTATTTCGCAGCCATTGCATTTCTATAAGCAGCAGAGCTCATCAACGCAATCGTCCGTGGGGCCGTTTATTGATTTTTAATGAAGCCACAATGTGCGGAATTATCCTTTTGATGTGCTAAATGCAGTTTGTTAAAATAACTTCTCATTTGTTGTTGAAAAGTGAAAAAATCGCTAAAAATGTAGTTTAAAACTTAGCATTAATGCTTAACTGTAGTAACTTAATATTTAAATGTATCTTAATATCTACAAAATAGTTTAAAAGATTTTATCGCATTTGGGTCTGTACAGAAACAGTAACTGGAGAAGTTAAGTGTTAATGCTTCATTCAAAATAAAAAAAATAAAAAAATCAATTCTTAATAATAGCCAATATTTGAAGACCTTATATTGGATGGCAAGAAAAATTCTAAAAATGTTAATTTCATTCATAGTTTCACAAATTTCCAGGAACTAATGTAGACTTGTAAAATTCATTGAATTCTAAATATTTGCACAGTCATAAAATCTGGTATCGAATTTTGGAAGGTGTCAGTTTTAACAAATTTTACTAATTTAACTGCTGATTGATGTCTGGCAACACCCAAGCCTGTTTGCGCATCTTCCCTGTCGATAAAATAAATTACAGAAAAGACTTCGTTCGCTACTAATTAACAAGCGAAGGTGTCCTATTACCTTCACACCTTCTACAAACCAGACACGATAAAAACAATACACCAATCTAATCCTATTAGTGCCAATTTTAAGCAGATTTACACTGTGGCGTGTTCCAGTGTTCCAATTAAGTGTCTTAAATGCAGAGTGAGCCTCTTAAATAACCATTAATCACTCGCTTAACTATACTTTGCGAGTGCCAAAATAAGGGCAGACGATTCATTGTTGACTGAAAGTTTGTTTAGTTGTGCGTGCGACAACGAAGGCGTTAAGGAATATTTTTTAAGTATCTGCCATTATAGGCCTGATGCCAAATTATTGCAAAAGTTGGAAAAAATTCTACTTCCAAAGGTGCGAATACTTCACACTTTTTTTGCTGTTGCCTGGCTTGTTGTTTCTATGAATTTTACACTTTATTGCATGTGAACATTTGCCGTTAAACATCGAGCAAAAAAAGGAAAGTATTTAAAAAACATTAAAAAAGGTTGTTCAAGATGCCAAAATATAATTTATTTTGTGTAGTAAATTTGCACGCTATGGCTCACATGCGATGGCGCCTATTTATAGTCAGTCAAGGTGTACAAGCCTAGCTCATTGAACACATCCAAGTTGTAGGATAAACTAAAGGTTTGCTCTAAATTGGGAAACCAAAAAATTTCTTTCAAGAAAAGTAGAATTCACTTTCAGATTTTAAACACTTTCATTAGTACAACGAATAATTAATTCAAAGAAAAGAACAATAAAATCATCGACTAGTGCAATAGAGCTATCGTCTTAATTAAGTCTTGTTTTATCTCTTTAATTTTTTTAGATATAAGTTGTCATTTTTCTAATAACCTTGATTGGAATATTGATATATCGAGATCACATGAATGACCCTCCAACTGCTATCTTTGAAATCACTACTTCCTTAATAGTGAAACTAGCTATTTCTTCTACTTTTGAAAAGATGCAATATGTATTTATAGTAAATATATCTATGAATTGCGATGAACTGGGTGTAATATATATAAAAACTGTTTTTAAGATATGTTAGAATTTATGGAACATAACTACATTGAGAGATATTAAATGGCCAATGAATTAATCAGACGTGCAGCTAGTTCTCTACCCGGCATTGAAGTGATTGAAGTGATATTAATGTATCTACCGACTTTTTTAAGAATGATGTCATTCAAATGACGAATTTGTCCTGTGTAAATGAAAGTACAGAAAAAGAAAAAGAAAAAGAAGAAGAAGAAGAGATTACTGTGACCAAAACCTGATAGGAAAAAATCAACGGATATACTTAGCTATAGTTCAGATTTCTTAGTTTGTTTTTACTGAAGCCCAAAGTGAAACAGTCTTTATCTAACTTGGTTAAGTTTGTTGATATCTCGTATTTGCCTATGACAACGACATAATTTATTTCAGCTATTTTTAACTTTACTTTGTACTTTTTTCCAATAATCCAATTAAAAACTGTTTCCAGACTCAACTTAGCTTTCTTTATTACCGATAAGAAAAAAAAATAAAGCATTATTTAAAAAAGATTACGGTTGATTACCAATTATTAATAAACATCATAGTTATATTGCTGCTAGATTTAACCCATATCGTCGGTTTACTTAATCTTTTCGTGTGTTGCGACTTCAAATGGATTTGCTAGATATTTGATTTTATTCTTATTTTGGCGACCATAACTAATGGTGCAAAATTTTTACAGCTTTTATACAGTAGTGCCTCGGCTTTTATAATGGAATTCCAGTAAAGCAGAAACTAGTGGACTTCTTATAGGACTAAATGGTTCAGATTGCTTAAGATAGAATAGCTTTCTATTAAGAAATGTTGTTAATAGAAACATGGCTTAGTTTGAAGCAGTAAAGTTAAAACAGTAGAAAAGTATGACCTAAATGGAGTTTTGGTAATATGATTACAACCAGAGATATTCTCAGTACATTAATTAATGCAATTAAGTTCTTTAGCAGAGAAACTAATTGCTTTGAAAAATTTCTGTTCCTTCCTTTATATTTCCCAAATTTTCAGAAAGGTTTGATGATTATACAAATCATTGCAAGTAAGAGATATATCACATGGTATAGATAGTAGTTTCATTCGTCGTACTGAATTTTCATTGTTTTTCATTTTGTTGTCATCGTAATATGAATATAGCAGCTCATATTCAATATTTTTAAGACTCAGCATGTAATTAAAGGATTAAATTTGAAATACACAAGCTTAATCCTCTAATGCTTAGCCTAGCCTCAAGGCGGGCTTTATATAAACGGCTTTGGTTATTTGGTTATGTTTTTAATATTTTGTTGATGTCAGGAACTAGGTAGATGAAAGTTCATGAAAGTTTTTAGCAGAATTTAAAGGATGAAGTTATAAATTCAATCAATTTCATATAAATTTCTTTATGAATATATATGTGCCCATATTTAATATTTTTCTCTATAAAAAATTATAAAAAAGTTCAAGTTACACCAATAATCTACACTTCATATCATAAAGATACTAAGTAAATACGAATTTCCTGTACTTACCTCATATGCTCCATCCAAAAATCAGTTTCTTTTGAATTTTTACCCGTTATATGCAAAAGATATTTATTCAAAATCCATTATCTATAAGAAGAAAATATGATACTCGTATGTGTAAAATATAATTTTCTCAGTTTCCGTCTGTTTTTTTTTTAAAAGATTGATTTTTACATGCCACTAGACAAGCAATGATAATATCTCCGATATTTTGCATTTCCTTGCAATTTCCAAAAACTCACAACTCACATTTCAAAATATTTACCAACAACTGCCAAACAAACTAAAATAAAGAAAAAATTTAACTTTAACACGAATTTCGGGTGTACCGCACTGACATCAAACGTTAAGTCAATAAGATCAGGTTACACATACTGCACATTCGCGTAAGTCCTTTCCATATGCATATCATCCTCTAAGTCCCTACGCATACCACACACTAGAATGCCTAGACAATGTTTGCGTTCCAGAAATACACATATTTTGTGTAAATATCTTAATCGCAGGAAATCATTGTAATATCGTAGTTTGTTTTGTATAGAGACCAGAGCATACCTCACGCCTTGCTAGTAGAAAACAATACAAGGATTTGGCCTAAGCTTGCCTAATAGCTTTTGTGTTTGAACCGCATTTTTAATTCGCTTATTTTTTTACCACAAATATTTGTCTGATTAATCTTAGAGATTGCAAGGATCTTAAATTGTCGGCATTTGCATTGTTAGGCAAGGCAGTTCGACTTGCACTAATAGCTTGTTTTTCTTTTCACTATTATTTAAATTTGTAAGGTTATCTCTGAAGATTATCTGCGGCTTAAATTCTGTCGAATTGTAAGAATCAGATTATGGTTTGTGAGGTGGGCTCATTACAATTTGCATAATTTGTGTGCAATAGCCGTTTTATCTGATCTAAAATGCAATACTTAAAATTGGCTTAAAATTATGTTTGTTATCTACAATAGTTAGCTAGTTGCCCTGTCGAACTCGGCTAGATGCTGAAAGGTAGAACAATATTCTATATATTATAAATATTTTTGAAATTCATATATACGTTGAATTCTATTAACGTATATATAAAAATAAACAATATTTACAATTTAACCAAATTTAACAACAGGAACATTTCGTAATTTAAAAGAAGCTGCTATGCAAATGCTTGGGATGAAATATTACATCTCCAGTGGAGTCCGCCTACGTAACCCGTTCAATTGACTTGATTTTGCATTGTCAGGTTCTTGAGAATGTTTCTCAAACATCTTTATAGAGCTGTGCTACAATCTTAATTTCTTTCTTTATTACACAGACTGTAATAATTGGTTTAATCGAATAATGGTAACATAATAGGGTGCAATATCTCCACATTTGAGTTTAGAACAGTTACCCATAAGTCAATTGCGTAAGTCTAAATTGGTTTCTAGATCTTATTATAAATAAGTATTTTATTTCCAAAAGGAAGTAATGAATGTTGAATGCCTCTTTCATCTCTCTCTCTCTTTTTTGCCATTTTCTCGCGGATGTTGTCAGCTGTGTTGTTTGGTTTTCTCTTGTTTTTGTTTTAATACTCTTTCTAGTGTCATTCTCTGGTGTATATCTCTCAATCATTTGCGTTATTCTTGCCTTTCTTCTCTCAGGCAGGAATAACTTGCCTTCTTCTTCTCTCTTCTTCTCTCTCTTCTTCTCTTTCTTCTTCTCTCTCTGAATCTCTCATATTTCTCTGTCTCTCTCTCTTATATGTTTTTTTCCTCTGACTCAAACCTTATACTCACCTCTCTCTTACCTTTTTTTGAAACTTTCCCGCCTTGATTCTAGATTTCTCTCGTCTCTCTTACGTTACTTTCCTGCGATTAATTTGCACATTTTTACGCTTTTACCATGCTATATTCTCTTCTTTCTTCACTTTCTCTTACCTTTGTCTACCCTTTCTATCCCCTTTCCTTTCCTTTGCTCTTCCCCTTTCTGTCCCATATCTTTCCTCTTCTTCTTCCCTTCTCTCCTCTTTCTCTACCGTTTTTCTCTCTCTAACGTCTATCTTTTTTACAAATATTCCTTTTCTCAGATTGTTCAGATAAACTGAATGACAGGAGGTTCTTCTTGTAAATCTGAAATCAGTTTATTGCTTCTGACAATTTTTATTAAAGAAGTTTGCTTTGAGAGAATCAGTAGTTGCTTCACATATATAGGCGTTTGAGTCTTCTGGTGATTTGCTTGGTTTGATAACTTTGCTTATTTATGTTACTTTCCACGGAAGTGGAATAAAGCTTATATTAAATTTTTGTGAATTTTATATTGAATGAAAAATAATTTTTAATCACAGTTGCACTTCAACTCTTAAATATATTATAAGATTTTATTATAGGCTCTGTATTAAAACTTAGCAAAACGCAAATTTTGGAAATATTACCACACGGTCATGTTGAGAATTTGAAATGAATTTCTAAGAACTATTGACTGAACAAAATTCTTTATAACAAATAAATGAAATAATATTTAATTTTAAATGAAAAAATATAGAGTTCTTAAAACTCTCAGTTGGGTCACTAGAGTAAACATAGAGTACACATTGACTTATTAAGCAATTAAATATAATAATACATATACCAGTTGAAAGTATTAAAATACTAAGATTTTCACTACTAAAATTCCAAATAATTTATATATTTTTTATAATAAAAAATTTAATAATATAATATAAAATTTTATTTACTTTTGATTGCATTACATTACAGTATACATGGAATGATTAATTAATTGCTACAAAATCCTTTAACAAAAATATTTTTAAGATACTTCAATAATATAGTATATGAATCTGAACATTTATTAATGCTGCTTTTGATCTATAGATCATATAGATTACTTAATGAACATTATCGATTAATAAAATTCTATTTTTTTACGATGAAAATAAAAAATGTTTTCAGTAGTCAAAGTAGGTAGCAAATTTAAGCAGAATCAATTAAAACCAAAGTATCTCATAACCTCCTATGAAAGCGACTTCAAATTTATGCATAAGACAAGCTACATTAATGAGCTCTCATAAATATTTAAGTTTTTGTTTTGGATAAATTCACGGTTGGAACTCTTGACGGTATAACCAGAGACGGTATAACTTCATCTTCAAACATATTCACGTTTATGGGTTTACAGAGTGTCTGCATGCCCACTACAATGTAGAACATCGAAGATAGGGGCTTAATGAGATAACAAGCTGTTTTAATGGCTGTTCAATATAAAAGACATTAATGCAAGTGAAAAAACTCATAGTGGCATGTAGAGGAATGCAAAAGCCATAATGTAGAACAAATATTTGCAAGACATGCAAATTATAAGAGTAGGAAATATTGACTATTTTCGAAAGACAGAATATTTTAATCACAAAAACAAGATACAAAAAGTGGTGCAGTGAGTCGCTCTGGTACGTTGCTACCAATGGTGTAATTACAGGTGAAAATTCTGGTGCCTTTGAATGTTAATCAACCACCTTGCAGAGTATGAAAATAGAAATTTCTATAAAAACATTCCTCAAAAGGATTGTATTTTTGCACAAGAGAAGGGTTCGTTGGTGTAAAGATAAATGCATAAGAATATCCTTTTTGTTGCATTGGAATTTTGTAGCTGACATAATGTCACATTGCATTTTCCAAACCACATCAGAACGCATCAAATTGCTGCAAAAGGTGCAATCAATGGTAACACATGTCGCTACCGTTTCCAACATAAACAAAGCAACAACAACAATAACTAAAATTCTATTAGTGACATTATGAACATTTTTCCTAATGGGTCGTGCTAATATTTGCTTATCGAAAAATAGAGCACACACCCACATTTGAGTATTCGATTTTGTCACGATTTTTATGCGCAGGAGTGTTTCTTCGATTGAAGCAGATGCATTTCGATTTTATGAATACAAATTCGAATCCATTGAGGAATTGGATTTGAAAAAATTTTGTATGGTATATATTATTTTTTATAATAAATTCCAATGGCCTCTTATGTTTTTGAAAGCGTTTTATTGCTATTTCCATAATAATTTGATAAAATCAAAACAATAAATAAATCGCGGATCATGTCTATGATATAAAATACATAGTCCCAATAGTTTTCTGTAAGTATATAGAAGTCCTAGCGTTGTTGTCTGTGTGCTTAGATATTTGGTTTTCGTAGTTTTTTTTTTAAGGATATGCGTTCATATTTTCTTATCGCTTTGGAAACCTCGAAAATTCAGTTGCAGTTGCAAGTATTTGTCTTCTACTTTTATAGTTGAAATGTTGACTTAGTCATGTTAAACACGTAAACAGCAGTTGTTTGTTCAGCTTTGTTTTTACTCTTGAAACTCTTGAAGAGGTTGCTTAGATTTTGACGCGTGCGCTTCGAGCCGCTTAATTTCCTGCATATTCGCTTCAGCATTTGCTGTCCTGTTGCTAAATGTTCTATTTTAGAATTAAAAGTTCATTTTTTTTTAGCTAAATTTATAGATAAGCTCCCCAATCGATAATAAATATTTTAAACTGATTAAAAATTGCGTGGGTGTAAGCTAGAAAAAGTGTTGAGTAACAACGACTTCAAATTATCCTTTACGATTCTAGCTGCTCATATTATATAAGTTCAATCGGGCTAGAACAATGGTCTACATAAGAGTATAAATCAGCTTTACTAATGTGCTTGACTATAAGTGTATTTGGTTAGGCTAAAACTACGATCTACAATGTGATTACCAATGTGATTTAATATAAGCAAAAGTATAAGTATGATCAGGCTAGAACAATGATCAACATAAGAGTTTGAATCAGATTAACAAATATGGTTTATTGCAAGTATAAGTATAAGTATAATAGAACAATGGTCTACGTAAGAGTTTGAATCAGCTTTATTATTGTGTTCAATAAAAGCAAAAGTATATTATTTTAAAAAGTGTTTAGATCGCCAATACCTTTAAGATATGACATGTGTCATTTGGTAAATTGATCAGATGAGAGAAATTAATTTCTAATATACGCAAAAATATATTATATTAAAAATAAAGAGACTTTTTAAAAAAACCTAAAGTGCAAATCGCTCGAGGTATTAAAATATAATATTATATCCAAAAACAAGTTGGAAAAGAAGTTGTATGTCAAGTGTTACTATAAGTACATGATACAATAAAGACTTAAATACACGGTTTTAATCTTAATCTTAGTAGACAGTCTTAAAATGTATAGCGCATATTTGCATTCGTTCTACACAGAAGAGAAATAATTTTGAAAATATTTATTATTGGTTTCCGGGGAACACTGCCCCTTGTAATAACTTAAACTCTTTATGAAAGCAAATACATAATATAAACTTTGTCTATATACATCATACAAATGTTTATATAAAGATATGTCATTGTAATTCTTAAACTAAATATCATTACCACTTTAAATTCATAACGAATATTTACTTCTTAAAGCGATTTTAATATGAAAAGCATGGCATATAGTCAAAATTACTTTGCCAAACTTTTAACCGTTGAAATCAACCGAGCAAATCAAATCAAGAAACTGCTTTAGGAATTATAACCAACTGTCAAAATATTAAATATATATTTTTCTTTCAATTAAATAGTTAGTATTTATAGTAGGGAGTATCCTCTCCAAGTTATTGATATATAAAATGTGTATGATAAAACACATGTTGCATATTGCACAAAAACTTCAAAATATCGGTAAATAGTGAATAACTTGAAGTAGTTATAATAAAAAAGATGTCGTTTCGCAAGAGTTAGAAAGCTTTGATTATATTATTATTGTACTTCTTATTTCCTTTACTATTACTTCAATATTATATTATATTATCGGCTATATTCTCAAGGAGTGATAAAAAAACTACTTAAAAAGGAAAGACTCAAATTTAATACACTATGTCATATGTGAGAAAAAGGTGGACTGAAATGAAAAAAAACTTTATAGATTTATAATGTATAGAAACTATAATATTTCCAAAATTGCTTATATCAAATTTGATTCTAATATAGGTTATGACGATAGTGACTATTTAACTTAATAGAAATTTTTAAATTATCACAACAAAATATTTTATTATTTTACTTAATTGAGTTTATGTCTGACCATACAACTGTTTCGAGTATTGTTAAATACTCACCATCAGTTGTCTTGAAATTATTTCTTTTATTTAATTATTTGTAATGAATATATTATTATATAATATAATAAATAATTTCATTATTTTAAATAATTATGATTTCGTTCAAACATAACACAGCTAGTAAATTTGTAAATGAACTTTCACACCAAATTAGCATAAGTCGAAGTTCGAAAATACAAATCAGTAGGGCGTCTTTGGGTCATTTGACTAATGAACACTGACTCTAAGCTTCAAATATATCAGGGTACGAGTTGAACCTGTGCTACTTACAAAGTTTATTGAATAATTGCTTAGTGAATAATCTTACTCAATGTACGTATAGCTTAGATTTATATTTAATAAGAGCTTGAAGTTGTAAGATATTGAAATTTATTTATACTGAAAATTTCAAAGTACAAAAAATTTCAAAGTACTGTTTAAAATATTTTCCTCAGTATTTCAAAAATCAATACCTCAGGATTGTAGGAATATTTAATATAATTTACTTGAATCGGGGTTTATGACGTTTATTAAATATATTGAAAATTAATTTACTGAAGATGATTGATGAGGTATAACGAAATATTTAACAGTTTGTTTAAAATGTAAAGAAATTTTCGAATTTATTTTATAAATTTATAGTTAATTTTAATTGATTTTTAATTTGTTGAAATTAAAAATGACCTAATGTGTGGTTGAAGTTAATTACTTTTATATAAAGCTGTATGTCATACAAAAACAATTTTAACCGCTCTCATAACGTTTTCTTGCAATAGATTTCTAAATGGAATTCCAATAATTTTTTTCAAGATAATATTAGTGCATTATTTACTAATAATTTCGAGTATATTTAAAAATAATTATATTAATAATTAAAGGATTAATTAATTCAATTAACACTTGGGATATTGTTTTACAAAATGGGTATTCTTTGTCTTTTGAGTGAACTATATAAATAATCAATTGTGAAAAAAAATTTAAAAGATATAAAAATTTTGTCTTTCAAAAAACTGTTTCAAATTTTTTATGGTCTGGTCTTCATGCGTTCAGGTTTTTATTGGTTTTCGTGCTCTACGCCCATTTAGAGGCTTAGATTTTTGGCATAATCATTAGGAATGTGTGCCGCGCACGTACTAAATAATTTGCTGAAATAGCGCCAAAATCACTCAAATGAATGTTCCACTTCGGAATCGTAAATATACACTTAAATCCTAAATAATAAACTAATTCATTATATTGGACTTGCCCACTACCGTAAGAAAATAATTTGATAGTACCTTCTAAGAAAAACACGCTTCCCTTCTGTGCCGATAATTACAGTTTCATTGAGTGGCAGACTCGTGTCTCTCAAATGCCAAGTACAATTCATTAAGAAATCGCAAAAACAAAAGTATCTGAACGGAGAAAAGACAAAATCATTATTTCGTCTTCGTAAACACCTACAAATGAAAATTTTGAATTTAAACTAATCTATTTTTATTGCGAACCAATGTGACTGACTATCGATCAAAATTTCTGTAGCAAAGCAGCCAGAAGATAATCAAATGCCAATCATTTACTTAAAATTGGTGCAGCATCGATCACAGTTAAGTCAAAAGTAAAGCATTTTATGCCTTAATGAAACCGTATCTCACTCATCCAGACTGTGAATGCGGCTCCTACTACCGTTCGACCGGATGCTATGCGTACGCGACTGCGGCATTTTTATTCGATCGACTTCAATCTTGCATTATAGAACGAAAGATCGACATTCGATAAATTTGACTTTGATGATTATATTCGCGATAGCGGAGATTTCGATAAGCCAAAAGTATTTTAATTCATAGTTTGTGGTGCGTGTCATTAGAATTTATGAAAGATAAAAGATTAGCGTTCAACAACTCAAACAGAAGCCAAACCTAATGTGGTTGTGGTTGTTGTTGTTGTAGTGGCACTCAAAATTATCGACTGTAAGATTTTGTGATCTTGAGAAGATTTAATCCGTGATTATGCGTAAAAGTTAATAAATTTCGCCTTGATGCGCAGCGAATGGTTATTAAATGTAATTTTTTATAATTGAAAATCAAAGTGTCACCCTTTGGCGACAATTACGATCAATGCAGTGTTGATCGGCTTATCTGATAAGGCTTTGCACTTGATCGATGTACGTACTTGAATGATATTTAAATTATTTTAATGCCTGTTTCTTCCTCAAAGTATCTTCGCTAGCCGCTTTTAACTGTTCAAAGGGCGGTTCACATTATATTTCATGAACCTGTTTTTGTTTTCTTCATTAGAGTTAGTGGGAAAGTAAGTCAAAGTAGAGGATTATGCCTATCTATGAAGCGATCTGTGTGGTGAGAAGCAGCGCCTCACTGTACACGTACTTCGGCAACAACAATTTGCATATAAATTGTTGCGAGATTTTGCATGTGCACAAACTGTCGTCAATTGCCGTAGCATTGATGATTGTGATCTTTGCATGCTGATGGGACATTCTGAATTCAAGATATTTTTTGGTTTCAGGGTCTTTGTGCAAACATTATGCCATGAAATTTGGAGACATTAGGTTTAATGTTTTAAATTTCCAGTAGCTGATATTTATGTTTGCCATTAAAAGTTTATTTAATATTAAAGCGCAAAATCAGATATTCATAAACGATCGCATATAATTAGGAGTGTTGCATTAAAGCTTAAACTTTGTTGGGTTGTATATTATTAAAATGAATAAGAATTTATGCTAAAGCGCTTTACTTGAAAACCGTTAAAAGGTTCAGATATTTCCAGCGAAATGCGATCGATGTAAACGCTTAAGAAACAGCAAATTAAGCCGTTCAGCTTAAATTGACATATCGACTTTAATCGTTGACAGAAACATGATATCAGCTAATTTACGAAACACCGCGTTCCGTTTTGGGCAAGCACAATATCGTGGGCAGCTGATAATCGATTAACAAATGCACTCAATGGAGATGAAAGCGAATTAAATACGCCAATTTTATCAAAACTACATGTTTCCCGCTCTGTGATAAGTAAGCAGAAGATTGCCGAAAATCGCTGTCACTTTTCGTATAAAATTCGTGATATATTACGGAGCTGATTGAGCAAATTACATACTCAACAGCTTAGCGATTGTTTGAGGATCCCGTTTAACGTATATTCGTAGATTGAGTTAACTCTACTTTGGTGGTATAGCCAACAATCGAAGTTGAACTCTCAGGATTACTGATTGTCAAAACAAACAAATGCAGGCGACTTAATTTGGCCGGTCGCAGTTAAAACAATGGAGTTGAGTTGTGCTCTTTACTGTTTCCCTTTATTTCCACATGGGTTTAAATGTTGGTGAACTCATATTGAATATCAAAAATAAGGCAATTACTGTGTGGCATTTTGGCAATAAATTCATTTATCGCCATGAAATTGTTTGCAGAAATCTTAAAGTAAAGATTAAACTGATTTAGGTTGATGATTTTAACTTTACCTTTTTATTCTTCCTGTACTTGACTGTTTCTGATGGTCAAAGTAATGTAGTGCAGCTAACAAATTGATTGAATTATTTAATTGCGGATTGTTGAAGTCGGTAGCTTTATATTTGTTGTAACATCCAAAATAAATTGAGTTTTAAGCTTAACTTTCAGTGAGTGTCTGCAGGCCCCACACGTGGTACAAGGGTTAAATCAATTTCAATTTTGTAAACAGTAATTGAAAGTTTAGTGCAAAACACAAGTTAAATAAATAATTACCTAAATAAACATTAATGTGTGAGTATATATATAAGCAACGTTATTGTTTTTATTCTGAACAAATAAGAGTAATTGGTTTTCGACTTTAATCTGAATAAATTACTAGTATCTCGAAATATATTATATTTTGCACCATTTTCTCCGAAGTTTTTAAACCACACTTCATCCAAGTGGAAATCATCATAATAACACCATAAAAAAGCAATAATAATATATCTCTATAGTGTTTTAATGGACGATATATAGTTGAAAAAATTATATTCTTTTTAATACTATATGTTAAAGAAGAAAGAGACTTTCGATTCTTGAGAATACAATTACTCTATAAATAAACACTTAACCTCGTCATAACCATAAAACTCTCGTTAAGATTAAACTATCTCTACTTCATGGCTTCCTGTAGATTGTTATTATGGAATTGAGTACAAAATTGTACTGCGCTTACAATTATTTAGGAGTTTTTTTTAAATATATTCTTTCAATTTCACTTTTCAGTAAAATCCTAACTATTTCTATATTTTTGCAAACTTAAAATGCAAACTTTAATTTTAAAACTTCGTAAAGAAAAACTGGTCGAGAATATAAAAAATTAGAATAGTAATTGAGAGTCAATTGACCTGTTAACTAATAATTTCCTCATATTTTTCTTATTAAGGGTAGTCTATCTTGTGGTTCCAAAAGTGAACATTATGAAAACATATCAGTAATAACGATTTCACACTTTTATTTCTGAATATTCCCTGAACCCTGGCATTAGGTGGAAAATACATGTAGATTTTATTTAAATATTCTCTACAGCATATATCACAGAATTAAATAGATTTGCAATAATTTTTTATGAGGTCGAAATATAGCTGGCAATAGAATAATCGATATTCGTTGGAAGTTTGAGGAATGCTTGTATAAATTTGATCATTAAAAGTCCAGTGGTAAAAATAGCGAGATCGGCCACGATCGGCCAGTTCACATCACTAGGACGTGAAATTACATGTCCGGGAAATTTTTTGCATAATAAAACATCCTTCAATTGTAACTACATAACTTCTACATCAATAATTATGTGACTGTATTGTACTATCTATCTGTGTTATATAGTCGATAATTTCAAAAACTACACTTGCGTCTCATCTCTAGATTATATAATATAATATACAATGACTTTTGACTCATTTTTTGTCGTCGTCCTTCCGCAGTCACTTATAGAAAAGTAAAAAATAAACCTAATCAATGAAGTAAATGCTATACTAGAAATCATTATCACTTTTGAAGTAAGTTTTCACACTTTTATTATATTCATGACTGTAGCTGTCAAATTGGAACTACGAAATTGATAACCCGATGTTATAGGTTAGGTGAAGTGGAGAGAGAAATGAGTTCATCTCAATTAGCTGAAAAGCCGTTTTGATTTCCCAATTCTCCGTAATGGTGGGTAGAAGAATGGTCATGTTAGAACCAGCCGGATGCATTGATGAATGTGAGCATCTGGCCAATACGTATGCTGGAAATATTGCCGTGTGTTAAGGAATAGGCACCCAATAGCTCAAGCATAGTTCTGGACAAGGTTGGACGTAGACTTAACAGTTTTTCTAGTATCTTTTCTACGAGGGTCGGTAGATATGTACTACAGAGAATTCTACTGGGTTGGCCGAGATTGGCCTTATGCCGTCCTGTAGTCTAGTGTCCTGTTAAAATAGATATTAACTTAGAAATTTTTGATTTGCTATTCGTTACTTTTTGATCACACGCCGTACCGTATATATGTATAAGTTAGAATGACTCTAACTACTTGCATGCTTGGGTTTTATAAGTAGTGTGATATTTTTCATGCATGTCTTACTTTATTGAATAACGTTGAATACTGTTTTGTTTATTATGAAATCATTAATTCATGAGTTCATAAAAGTGCTTTCATACTTTTTAACTTATTTTATTTTTCACTTTATTGGTTCTATTATTTGACACTTCGAATTTTAATTATAATGACGAACCATTATATATGACACAAGACAGGCAAAATAATGCCTGTCGATCTGTCTTACTGATTTACTCAGATCTGATTTACTTGATGTGTCGAATTTTCTTGGCCAATCGAACATTTTGAGAGTAAGTAATCTACCATGCTTACTAAGCATTTATATTTTTTATTAATTCATATATCGAATCTAATAGCACTATATTTGTCAAGTCATATAAAAAAGCTGTTAATTACAGTATAACCTTGCTACTCTGGTAATACATCTACATATACATATGTGGTAAGTCTCTCGGTGCTATCCTTATGCGCAGATGGCACTTGCTTGTTATATTCCAGTAAACTTGCCGGAAATGAGACCACCACGTTGCAGCAGCATGTTAACTCATCCTGGAATTCTTCCAGCAATGGAAAATAAAAATTAACAATTAGAAAACTAAAGCCCTATTTATTACTCGTAAACACAGGCAACATTCATCGAGAGTTAGAGTCGGTGACATCGCGATTAATTTGGAGGACAGGATTAAATATTTAGGAATCACTTTGATAAGCGGTTCACTTGGCACAAGCACATATAATTAAAAAGAAGTAGTTGCGCAAATACACTGCACTGATTACAACCACTTTTCGAACACAACAACCTTAGCGTACAGAACAGAAAGCTGATCTACAGCCAGATAATTAGACCAGCACTACTTTATGAGTGTGTGGCGTATAGCAAAACTGCCGACTCTACTATCCAAAGGTTACATGTTGCTCAAAGTCAGGCTCTCCGAAGGCTCTTCAAAGTGCCATGGTACATCCGCACGAATGACATGCTAAGAGACCTTAGAATAGATTCGGTCAAAAAGTACATAAGGGACACAGCTCTGAAGCTATATGCGAAAATCGACAGGCTGTCCTACTTAGGACTATCTAATCTCAGAGTAACCACTAACCGCACGGGGCGGTACTCAGAACTTAGATCAGTTATTGAATAATAACGAAGATTATGAGGAATACTCAAATTAGTCAGTGAGATGAGTGGGACTCTGCAGAAACCCCCCGGCCATCATAAAGCAAAAGTGCCCAGATGCACAATATTACATTACATATATACATATATATCTACATATATATACATTTTGCTCCAGATTTACCAATCGAAAATGAAAATTGCACTACAATGAATCTCGATTAAAAAAGTTACTCCAGATTTACTAATCAAAAATGGCAGTTTCATATGTAGTGTGACAATTTGAGTTTATAATTTAATTCCTTTTGTAAATCATTCTTCTTCAGTTATGAATATCTCTTTATTAGGATTTTGAAATTTCAAGTTAATGAGCATGTACATATATGTTATATATCAGCAGTTCAAAACAATCCTTTCGTGTTTTTCAAAAATTTATCAGGATTTTAAAATGTTCGAAAAGCTATCTAACAAGTTTTTCTATAATATTTAAAAAAATGTTAACAAAGGCGTAAAGAGGGGTTTTGAAAATACCTCGAGTAAAGTAAGAGTAAAGGTGCTCAAGTGCGGGGTCTCAAATAGCTTCAACATAAATAATAAAATTAAGCTTTGAATTTTCTAAGTCTGTTAAGAATAATTTGATTTATATCAGTATTTAAAGTTATCACAATTAGCTTAAGGAATATGACTGCCATCTAGTCTACTTCCAGTATGTTTGTTACTTACTTAAGCAATTTATATAAATATATGTATGCCTTTTACGACATTTTAAAATATTATATAAAATCTTAATAATTAATTTAAAATATTATATAAATTATTGCACAATATCTTGAATTCTTTTTGCTGCAAAACTTTTACTTTTTTATATTCATTCGCATTTTTTTCGCAATTTTATATGAAATTTTTTAAATAAGCGAAATAAAATATAACCATAAAGAATCTGGAAGGAAACCTCAGCCATGCCGCTTGATTGACTTATCAAAAGATTTTTATTGTGCTGAGGACTCAGAGAAGAGGTGCTGATATGTGTTGCAACTGAATTATGCGCGCATTGTACGCGCATCACATGACGCCACTGCATTTACTCCAACGATTTTATGGCTGCACCGCCAACTTTTCTTTTCCTCACGCTCGGGCAGAGGAAGTTTTGCTCACTTTTATTGTTTTGATTTGTTTAAATTTTACAGGGAACGACAAGTGCAAAATGCTAAGTCGCATTGACGGCAATGGGGAGCGTTGAAGTGATTTATGATGTGGTTTGTTGAGCTGTTGTATCTGTGACTCTGCAGTAAATTCACTAAATTGATTTGGCGTTGATGCTGTGAAGTTGTTTTGTGTCAATGTAAAAGTCATTGAAATGACAAGAAATTCATTGGAATTTCATGCTAGAACTATGGAAGAGGTTAAGGTACTTTAAGCTTTTCTGCCTCTAAAGATATTTAATATCGTTTTAATAATTATAGCGAATTTTATTTGATTTTCAGCAAATATTTGTAAGAGGAATTATCATCATATAAATAACAGGTAGTCACATTTTATAAATTTAATATTTTTTACAAAAAAAATAAACAAAATCTTAAACGCCACACACAAATATTTCAAAAAAAAAATTTTTATACACAAAACAAAAAATCCAGAGCTTGAAATTGATTTGGCGCACGCCTGTAGTGAGTTGTCTTTGTCATCCTTAAATCTTTTATAATTCCACATTTTATTGCTTTATTCGCAATTTGATAGCCATGCAAAAAGACAAGACAAATATCAATCAATTGACCTTCACAGCAGAAAAAAGAAAAAAATTCAACACAAATTATCCTTCACCTTCACCGCCGAACAACAAAAGTATAGCCTGCTGACCAGATGGTACGAGTCTCGAATTCTGACCTCAGATTCACAGTCGAGTTAAAAACAAAAAACAGTTATTATAGTTTCTGTACACATTCCTACACCTTCCGAAAGATAAGTGAGAACAAACACTGCCATGACTAAATAGTAGCAAAAATGGAAGCTACAACAATGCCAACACCGCTTATTAGTCTCGGATTTGATTTTAAATACTTTTAAATAATTTTTACCAAAGGATACGAGGGACCCACTGAAGCGTGCCTTTTTAGATTGTATAGACTTTTAGACTAATTTTTTTTTCATAGCTGCCTGTAACAGAAAGCAGAACCATTTAAAGTGTGTTCTATACATGTATATATATGTATGTATATAAAATAAAAGGAATTGTTAGTATTATTTTTATATCTATAGTCTATATACAAAAATGTAAATTAATATAAATACCAACAGAAAAATTATTATGGACGGCTTACTGAAAATTATTTATAAATGAATAAGTGAATGCCGTTTTTCTAGTGAGCTCGGGTTTTTCATTTATTTTATTCTTTGCTTGATCTAACATGTCTTAGTGTCTAAAGCAATTTTACTCAATATTTTCGGTAACCATTTAGATGATTCACTGAGCTTCTTTGAATTTTTATAATAAGTATTCGAATAATTTTATAGAAGCATACATTGACGCCCAGCGTATCTTCCTCATGGAATAAATATTGCACTTGATTTGTGGGAGTGTGATTCCGAATTAGTGTGCGTTCCACAGAACCCAACAATCTTTTCTGTAATTTAAAATATATCTAATATACTTATCAGATAGTTTGTCTGAGTTGGCTTCAATTTTAAACTCGATAACGTGAAAGGACAGAAAAGGTAGAAATGTATCAGTATTAGCGAAAAATTTGCGAAAAAAACAATTTTAAATATATAATGAAATATGAAAAAATCACAGTATTCATAATTTTTAATAATATTTCATGGCGCGTAATATGTCACCGAAGAAAGAAACCTTTTATCACATCTAGAATTTGGGAGCTTATTTCCATTCAATTTGATATAAAAGATTGTTAACATATGACAAATCCTATGTATATTGTTCGAAAAACTTCGCTAGTAGTCTCTAACATTTCTAGCTTATGATTAAGCATTGTGATGGCAATATGTTGCTGCGCTTGTGTACCGTTGATCCTATGCTTTAAGATCAATGCATTTGATCATATGATTTTTGATCATAATACCAATTTAATGGTATTGCGAATAAATTTAAAAACATTTCTGTATTAAGAAGTCTTTTCCTATTACAGTGGTACTGAGGACATTTTATAAGTAATAAGGATTTTCTGACACAATAGTGACCCAACGTATAAGTAAAAAGCTATAAAAATGTGGTTTTCTGATCATTTTAACACAATAGTGGTTTTACAATTCTGTTGTCATGCTCAAAATTATAATAACAAAAAACAGTGACAATCAAGAACAAAAAGTTTGATAAACTTACGAAATTTTATAGAAGACATAAAAATATAAAAATTAACAAAATTCTGTATAATAACCTAGTAACTTCAATGCCGTACAGTAATCAATTTCCAAAAGTCTGTTTATAAATTCAGTAACCCCAATACTCCATTTATCCAAACAAATAGTTCACAAAAATTATTTATTAACGATATATAGTTAAGTTATGACGTTATCGAAATCATTACCAATTAGTTTCACGACAAATTTCGTCTGCTTAAATGTATATAAATTTATTTTCATAAAGAAGTTTTTTCGAACAGTAGTGAACTACAACAACAAAAATTTTATTTTTTATATTATTTTAATTAATTGAATTTTTGGCTGACCATACAGCTGTTTCGAGTATTGCCAAATATTCATCATCAGTGGTCTTGGAAATAATTCTTGTTTTTAATTATTCGTAAATAATAATTTTTGAGACTGCAAGTACCAGGATTCGAACTCGGGTCCTGCCAAATGCGAAGCTTAGAATCATTTTCTAAATATTTTTTCTAAATAATGATGATATCAGTTCAAACTAAAATTATATTATATGGGTACATATATAGTTTATCCTCTTCTTTATTTGCCAATTTAATTTTGAATATTGATGATCATATAACATAAAACTGCATTGTTTAAATTATTATTATTATTATTATTATTATTATTGACATGTTCAGAAATAACATTTACGAACTTAATCTACTCCCAAGAGATTGCCAATTACTACGATCGTACGCTACTGCTCTCAGCTCACTAAATGATTTGCTCGTTTCTTTACTGATGGTTGTACTCTATGTTATCCTCTTCTTCCCTGCGGATTTCTTTTTCTCTGCGGATTCCACTCGAGTGCAGCATGAACAATTTCGGTGTTTGGCTTGCAAAGAGTATGCCCCAGCCATCCGTATTTCCTGTGAATTATTTCTTTATCAATTGGTTTTTGGTTAGTGCGTGTCATGATGCGTTCATTGGTAATAGTTCGTGGCCACCATATTCTTAAAATCTGACGCAGACATCTAACATATTTACAAACGTTTGCAATTTATGAGTGATAGCTGAAGTCATATGCCAAGTCTCAGATCCATACAGGAAAACAAATTTGACGCAGCCGTTGAAAATTTTGATTTTCGTTTTGAGATGAATACTAGATAATTTCCAATGACCATACTACCAAAGTATTCAAATTGAATGACATCTTCAGTGTTTATACCATTTATATCAATTTAAGCATTATTATTAGAGTTGATGCGCATAGATTTGGTCTTGAAGATATTGATTTTTAGGTCCACTTTAGCACATTTTTGCTGCAGCGATGTCATTTGCTCTTGTATACCTGATTAATGGTTTGGCGGTCGTTCAAGATGACCAAGCTTATTGCTCAGCCCCTAGTCAATTCCATATTGCTGCATATAAACCGTTTCTAGAACCGTAGATGTGCTGTTATAAAGAAAAGTGGGGACAGCGAACATCCCTGACGGACCCCGCTAAAAGATGGAAACGACTCACTCCATTCACCATTATGTAGCACTTGGCACGATGTGTCCTAACAGCTGTTTTTAATTATGTTGATGGCTTTCGTAGGTATATCTCTAGCCTCTAAGGCTTTACAAATAAATCCTCGCTTTACCCCGTTAAAAGCTTTTCGAAATCCACAAATATAGGAAGAAGCGGAGAAGCGTTTAATTCCACTGATGCCCTGTTAAATTTTGTATAGTAACTATGTGGTCAATACTCAACAATTATTAATATTTTATTTAATTTAAAACTAAATATACTTTACATATGAATAGGTTATAAAATTTAAAGTAATTATTATTCCCAACGTTCTAGGTCTTTGTGACCCATAGCATCTTGTACTCTCTTTCTCCAACGTAGTAAGTAGATAGTTAACTGTATTTGCTAATAATCATAGTTCTTAAGTTGTTTTGCATGTCCCTACTCACCTGTTGCCATGATAGCTCTCTGTTTTTGTCACTCATGTTCGCTTAGAATATTTTTAGGTGACTCTCTCGATTGGTATTTTGCAGAAATAGTCTGGATCCCTATATGCTATGATGTCAAAAATTTTAAATTGTCTTTCTTTAGCGAAATAAGTTATCTATTTTGTTGTTATATGGTAATTAATATAATTCATCTCTCTCCTATATTATGCCGAAAATGACTAATATTATTCTTTTAAATATATTGAGTTGAGCTTTGGCACGTCACACTCAAATGTTTATATTGGATTTTGTTGAAGATTTATACTAATAATCTTTTATTTTTGAAGGGAATTTTTAATGAACTTATATTTGCAAAATTAATTCCATTATTTAATTTATATAACTTTAATTTTTATATAATAATTTCGAATTAATCTGACAAAT
>NC_051846.1:145297873-145303967 GCF_002237135.1 Teleopsis dalmanni | reverse complement strand
TTTTTTTAAGTATTTTGAATGCACTTTCTTTTAATTAAAAAATCTATATATTTTTTTCACTCAGAATATGGATTTAAAATTTTAATAGTATAAAACCTTGAAAATATTGTTTTATTCCACAAAATATGTATATGAGTAAGTAAATCTAAAATTTAAGTAATATGTAATATTTTCGAAAAACTATACATTATGACTGAATACGTGAAGAAGCTGAGATTAATATAAGCTGGTCATATTATAAGATCACGAAAAAAACAGATATGTTTTAACCAACAAATTGCCAAGAAATAAAAAAGAGAAGTTGCACATACGGAGTAAAAAACAGGTTGCTGAGAATGGAAAGGATAAGGTTCTCCGAAGACTGTTGACGATAAATAAGTGTAACATTTCTATTACTATTTACTTAAACGTTAATAAAATTCCTTTTCATCCACATATTACTTTCAAAGATAATTCTGGCTTTATTGTTTTAATTATATTCTTAGAACTATAAACTTTAATACATCATTATTTATTAGGCGATCAAGATAATTTTATTTCTGCTAATCCTTCACTAACTCGTATTCACATTCAACCAGAATGATATTTTTTATTTTCTCATGTAAGCTTAATAATATTTAATAATATTTTCTAATGTGCACAAATGACAAATTTATCCTATAATAATATTTATATTATTAATTTCTACTTCTTGTACTTATTATAGATCCTCTCTTTGGATTGAATCTCCAAGGTTCGATTTCGGTAAGTTTATTTGCTTTTATTATAAACAAAATTTGTTCAGTTCGGCATAAGCAATAATCTTCTTTATGGACTGATAATAATATGTATGAAAGTGTCTAACTTATAGCTGAGGTTAATTAATAATTAATTCATAATTAAAAACGTCTTCTTTTTTTAAATGCTTCCAGTGTACTTTAATAGATATAGAATATTATGCGATCTTCTTTCTATCTATTTTTTTTTAAAAATTGTCAACTCTTAAAGTCTTGAAATTTTTCTAATTATCAGAAATATGTTATTTTCTTAGAGTTTTTTAGTGAAGTCGTCTGATCGAGAGAGTGGTAGTTGTTTAGTATGAATTTTTTATAGATCATCACCATTTTTTGGAACGATTATTCAAATTTTAAAATAAAAGCTTTTTCAATTTCTTTTTAATTATTTGTATTTGTTTTTTTTTTTTTGTAAATAAAAAAAAAATTTTCATATTTATATAAGTAGTATGTATATAACAAATTTTACTTAAAACTAATTTAGTGTCTTCCATGGTTTGCTTAAACTAAAACTTAAACTAATTGTTTTAAATCATTGTCTTCCATAAACTTAAGAACTAAAATTAATACAATTAAAAATACTCAAGGCACTGCACTCATACAAATATTTACAGAATATACATTTCAATTACTTTAGACTACTAAACACCTTGACTAGTGTTCAAAAGTTGAGCCAGATTGTTGCAACAGGAACTAAAAGATGCAGTTGACAATACTGAATTGCAGCCACTGGGTTATTTTGTCTCATATTTTTCTTTAAGGCGGGTTAATTTCAAGCATCACATCACAAATGTTTCCTTTGACTTTACTGTTCTTGCCATGAGGAAATATAGTCCAATAATTCATCATCATCAGGTTGATCTTCATTATTAAGTTGACTGTAGTTGTCGAATGGTTCGAATTTAAAATGCAAATCTGAATGCTGTGTGTCGTCTAATTTTATAGGTTGCAAATAGTTATTTGCACCTCCAATAGATATATCAGAATCACTAAATGATGGTGCGGGTGAAGCTGATGCGTCAGAGTGGTAGGAGTGTAGGTGTTGATATTGCGCATCAGCTGGACTGTCAATTGATGAGTACCCATAGCTCAAGCCATCGTTGCTGTTTTCGTCTAAATGTGATTCGTTCGCATCCTTACAATCATCTAGCATATCTTGCAGACCTCGTATGTACTCAACTGCAATACGTAATGTATCAACTTTGGACAGTTTCTTGCTAGCACCACGTCCACCATTTGATAATGTGTTGATCACTGATTGCGGTATGTGCTGACGCAGATTAGCAAAACCATTGTTCACTTGTTTGACACGATTGCGTTCACGTGCGTTACGCCGTGCTACCGAAGGCAATTGCTCACCATAAGGCATATTGGCATAAGTGTACTTCTTCTTATTTAGCATGGGTCCAACGCCGGATTGTATGTTCTGCAAATTGCTGTTGCCCAAAACTTTAGTTGGAGTTGGCGCAATTGTTTGAAGTTTGTTTACATATTGCGTTGGCTGTTGTTGCATCAAAACATAATTTCCATTCATTAGTTGGAAATGTTGTTGTTGCTGGTAATTTCTTGGTGTCATGCAAATACTAGCCATGATTTTTATTTAATTTTTTTAATCCACGATTTAATTAAGAAAATATTTAATAATCCACAATTTGATTTTGCTACGTTTTTATGTTTACACTGGTTGATCGTTTAGGCACAACTGATTTTGTGGCACCGCTGCACTGTATTTTTATGTTGCTGAGTTTGCTTCTTGACTGTTTGGAATCAAATTCCGTAATGTTGCCCTTCGTTCTCCGTCGGACCCTTAAGTACAATTCTGTGCAGGGAATTTGAATTGGTGGTGTTTCTCTGTGCTCTGTGCGTGCTACCTGCTTATTGTCGCAGAGGGTTAAGCTATCGCAAGTGATCGTGATTACTGGCGTAGAACGAAAGAGCGAGATGTGAGGTGATTTCTGTACGATTGCGAGGTTAAGTAGAGAGTGAGTAACTGAGCACTGTTACTGAGTAAACAGGTTCGCTTAGCAGAACTGTAAGAAAATTTCAAAGACAGAATCGATTGTAACGCATGTAAAACTAACAGAAAGAATACCAAAGAATCTTTAGGATTTGTGAGATGTGTAGGAAAAAAGTGCTTCATATAAACTACATGTATTGATTTGTTGAGTTGAGTTAGGTTTAAAATAGTATACATATGTATATTTTATCAAAGCCTGTATATGGAATGGACTTTCTAACAAAGTAGTTAAAGTGCTTAGTGTCTAATTTAAGTAAAATAAAGGTTCACTCAGAGATATTTTCCATTGGAATCATAATTTATTTCTAACTATATTAATTCAAATAATTATTTTCAAAAGCTAGAGGCCTGTGTCGGTATAGCCTTAATTTCTTATATACCTAAGTTAATTGTATATTTTATGTACAATGTAACTTCTAAATAACAAGAAAAAATGAATCTGTTTTCAATTTTTTTACTTATATATAAAAAAATTTCGATACTAAAATATACTAATGGAATCTTATATGATTTCTCTCCCACACATTATACTTGTTAGTATTTGTTATAACTATTATATAGTATTTATTATCTATTAGTTTATCTTCTAATTAATTATATAAACCATTATAGCTTTACAGTTAATACAAAACATAAATCGAATGTATTTATGAACATCAGACAAAAGTACGCTTACGACTCTGTTATTACTGTAATTACTTAGACTCTACTTAGACTTAGAGTCTACTTAGACTTAAACTATATACATACATATACATATATATATTGAAATATTTGCTTCATATAATCGAAAAGACTTTGCTTTAGAACTATACCATAAAAATTATATTTCGGTTAAACAGTCAACCTATTAAGTAACACTAAGACGTATACCTCAAGTCAAAGCATTACAATGTTAGATGAAAAAAATATATCAAAAAATTAACTTTTTTGATCACTAAATTATTTATCATGAAGAATTTTCATATAAAGATAAAAAATTGTTAACTTCAGATATTCATAACTTAAGATCTAAAAAAAAATAAAAGTAATAAAAAATATTAGTAAAATGAATTGTGTAATTTTTTGGAAGGTTCAGAAGTAAATAAAGTCAACTTTTTATGTAGGGAGTTTCCATAATATATTATATAAAACATTTATATACACATATAATCAAATATTTCTATATCTCTACCATTACGATTTATTCAGTGTATAATAATTATTCAAGTTAGTATAATTTATACTTTATGTATTAAATGAAATTAATTCATTATTTATATATAATTCATAATTATATATAATTCAATATAATTCATCATTGTTTTTAATTTCTATATATTTATTTGTCTGTATATATAACCTTTTTATAATCACATATATATAAGTATAAGCAGTCGCGTGCCATATCAATTGGCAATGCGCAATACCAAAATATTCATGTTTAAATCACTGTTAATTAATCGCTCAAAAAATGTTAACTACAGCGAAGAGTTAACAGTCTCATCTCTGGATAGATTTGAGAACTCACGTTTTCTACCTAATCTTTTCATTTTAGTTTTGCTCTGCTTACTTTTGTGCAACTTGTTCTTTATAACTGCACAGTTTTTTAGTTTTGCTTTGTTCTGTTTTGATTTTCTATTCTTGACTGGAGACATATCCTTGTAACAATTGAACTCATAGATGTGTGATTTTGTTGTTGTTCCATGATTCTCGAAGATTGTAGGAAATCTTTAGAATAATGGTTCCTTAAATAATTTTCAGGTATATGTCCTGCCATGACAGTGTATTGGTATCTTCTCACAATAGCATATTATGAACTTTAATTCACAAAGGATATCTGAGATGTATGCCAATAATAGAATTTTGTCCTTTCTTTTAAGATTTCAAATCTTTTTTAATTTTTTCATACAGAAAGTAAAATTGAAATTTTATACTTCAAAAAAAATCTTCATTTTATTTTCTTGGGTTCCTGCAAGTGTCGATTCTAGAGGGAAAATTAGTGTTCTGGAACTTGCCGAGCAAGGTGGTTGATGGTTAAAATTTAAAAAATTTCATGAAACAAGATTTATTTAAAGTACCACGTAAAATTTTCTATTGGAATTTTTAAATCAATATAGGAATATTTTATTCTAATTAAATATTTTTAATAGTGCTAATATAAACTGTTAAATCGATATAGAATAATTATAACGGAGGAATCAGCACTAGTTCAACAAAATGTCTCCATCCTAAATAAATTAAAACGTTTTTAAGTTCAAGACAGTAATGTTGTAATCCAGAAAAAAATAGTTACCTATATTAATTTTAGTAGTTAATAAAATCAATTTTTATAAAAGCCATCAAATTATATTTTAATTATTTTCACTTAAATAGATTTTTGAGTCTCATTTTATTAACTGGTATTGAGAATTACTTTATAAGATTAATTTTATTACTGACGGATGATTTACTTAAGTAAAATAAAGATAATCATTTCAAAGGGTGTAGACACACTTTTACAATTATTTTATCCAAGTTTATTGTCTATAACTACTTATATTGGATTTCTAACAAAAGATATAATCTCTTGGATATTTATTATCTTTCTAATTAATTTTGTTTTTATTTTAAAAACTTCATGTATTTAATAAAATATATTTAAATATCTTAGTAAGTGATCTATTTACTAAGCTGCAAATAAAAATACAAACTTATAGTATTTTAATTAATATTTTATTTAATATCAGTTTTTTTTAATAGCGAAAACCTTTAATAATTCTTATATACATACCCCTCTATACAATGATCAACATAATTATTATTATAATGAAGATTTAAATTTACCCAATGTTTTCGTTCTGTTAAATAAAAAATAATATATAAAAATAAAATAAAATATATATTTAAAGTTGATTTATTTTTTAGTCCTTTTTTAAAAACAATTTGCAATTAACGTACTGGTTTTTTTTAAATTTAGTCGTCATAATATATTGTATTTACAGTCTGATTTAGATCAGTTCTAGCAAGAATACCTTTTTCGACTTACTATATAATTTAAGGCAATCTCGAGTCGACACTCATCGTCACCCAATTTTTGTGTATTTAAAAAGGGATTCCGGCAGAGGACCCTTCCATATATATAATGATAAAAAAGTTTAATGTTTGATAAATTGTCCATATGTTGAAAGGTATTTGCTACAAAAGTTTTCACATGTATTCGAGTATAGTATATAATGGCAATAATTTCAAAATAATATAATTTTTAATTAAAGAGTATTTATTTAAACTTTTAGGTACATTTTATTCCCTTTAAAGGAGTACTGTTTCTATATTATGCATTAAC
>NC_051846.1:145293914-145297773 GCF_002237135.1 Teleopsis dalmanni | reverse complement strand
CATAAACAATTAAAAATAATTACAAAAATAAATGGCAATAAATACATATTTACAAGCTTTCAGTCATACTTGATGCATAATTTTTAGGTAATTTATTTACAATAGGAGGTTATGTTGGGTTGATGGTAACTGACTAGATCGTAACTGAAGATAAAATATTTTTTTGAAACATCATTCCTTACATATCTTCTTGCCACAGCGATATGTAGTCTAGCAGTTCTTCGTCATCTGCCGATGTATTCGAATATTCTTCATAGGATTGCTCAAATTTGACTGCCGCGCTATGTGAATTGATATTTGGAGCATACACTGGAGAATGTTGATAACTTTCTGTACTGTAGTTTGAGGAACCAATGGACGCAGCCGGCGAAATCATTTGCATATTTTGTGGTAATTGATGTTGTTGATTCTCCTTGCCAAAACTACCCGCATAGCTTAGACCATAGTAATCATGTTGTTGTTGCGGTATTTGATAATAATTAGAGCCAGACGGTACCGCTGAATACAGAAATTGTGTTGGTGGGGGCGTGCTGCTAGTAGAAGAACCACAACTATTATATGAACTCACACTGCCAGCATCACTATCCACTTCGTCAATGACATGCTGTAAACGTCTTATGTATTCCACAGCCATGCGTAAAGTATCCACTTTGCTTAGTTTCTTATTTGCACCAGGTCCAATGCCACGGCGCCCATTGCTTAGATCCGCCACAATTGCTGGTGGTATGTGTTGTCTCAAATTCAGAAAACCATTATTGACTTGCTTAACACGATTACGTTCACGTGCGTTACGACGTATTACCGATGGGTTATTAGAATCCAGAGTGGTGCCCGTGCTCATTGCAATTGGTTTCGTATAAGGCATTGCAGTGTACGAAGAGCGTGCCGTTATTGCAGGTGCAATACGCCTGTGCTGTGGCTGATGCACCGTGCGAGTTTTCAAGATTTGGTGTGTAGTTTGCTGTTGTCTTTGGTATAAGTTATTTTCACTGCCAAGCGCCATTTGTGTATTGTGTATTTTGTTATAAAATAATATGAATTTAAAACAAATTACTTATATTTTATTTTGTTAAGATTTAATATCTTTACTCTAAGACAGTCTTAGTCCTACTGTTGCCCTTTCCGATGCGTTGTCGGTATTTGTACCATTTTGCTCTGCCACCGCCACCACCATGCAAAGGTATGCCTATTTACCTGTTCTGCTTGTGCAAGACATCAGCAAAGGTACTTTAAAAGAGTCTGATAAGTACAATATTATATCAGATCACATGAGAAAAGGATCGATCGCACATTACAGAAAAGAAGAGCATCCCTTCTTCGAAAGCGTATCATATCAGTGCTCTTCATCAGTACGTTTGTTGTACTGTGAGAGCATAACAGAGAGTAGAGCATAAAATCTGCCTTAAATCCCAACAAATTTCCCCAACGCATAAATCTGCAGTTGTGAACAGATTTTGAGAACAGTTTTCCCCTCTCTGATTACAATTTGCAGCGCTCTAGAAATGAGTGCTAGAATAGGAGACTCTCTCAGCTGTGCAGTCTGCAGAAATTCAATATTTTTTATTTCTATTCCGTTTTAGTATCGTTTGTGTATGTATGTTAGCTTGTGTCTCCACGACGCGTGCCGGCTTCAATCCGGTTTTTCAGTTGATTTTACTATAAACTTTACGCTGTAACTTAAGTATTTCATTGATCGTGCTTGCAGCTACTCTTCTACTGTACGCGTAGGCGTCATTAACTCAAATTCTATTCCCGACCGTGGATGTGATTTGTTAGACATAATTAAGTGGCCCCGGCGATATTTATTCACTTCTGGTATTTTTAGTAATTCATTCAGTTTACTCCATGTTATTATATATCATTTGAGTTATGAAGGCGTTGAGTTTTAATTTCATATTCGGCACATTTTCTTTTCAATTAAAATGCATTTACATACATAAATCCAAACTTAAACTACAAGGAAAGTGTGGAAAGCAATCATTTTTAATAAACTTAAATCACTTGGAAATATTTCACCTTTTAAGTAATGAGTCTACAAATAGGGAGTCTAATTATCACTTCTGGTTAGAAGAAAAAGGATTCAATTTATTATAATTCAACACTTTTATATAAAATATTATACACAAGGATTGTTTTCAATATTTTAACCTTTGATAATAACATATACCACTTATCCAAATCAAAATACTTGTGTTAAGGAAATGATAAATATGTATCTGCAGCTGCATATTTGGGGATTTAAAAGCCGTGTGTTTTATATTTTTTTTGTTTGTGCGGAAAAGAGGTTTAACAATGCGTAACGCATCATCACAATGCCATTAGAGTAGTGCTACGCCCGATTTGCATGGACTAAACACAATCCCCCTCGTGAGCCAGACTGCATCTACCTTGGAGCTTTATTAGAAATACTTCAGGGTAGGGTTTCTGTGTGGGTTATCCATTAAAACTTTTTTCTTCGTTAACATGCGTTCAGACTTTCTTTGGGTTTATTTGATGTGCCTCTTTTTCGAAATTTAAGATCATTAACTCTAGTTTTTTTAAAATATATGGTTTAGTATTTTGGTGCCTTCTACAATTTTGATCATAATATTCTGTCAATGTTATCAATGTGGTATAAGTCTATGATTCGATATTTCTACATAGTTGGTGCTGTCTTCTACGTTGTTAATAAAAATATTCTCTCAATTTTTTAGTAGGTTTCTAAATCTATGCTTCGTAAAAGCCATTATTCTTCCCAACGATGCCACAAATCTTTTATATATATTATATATATTTGTGGTGTACCTTACATTTATGAGTCACTTTTACTTCATGTCAAACTCTTTGTTTGATTTGCGTACACAAAATAACAAAAATATATAATATATCAAGTCACGGCAAATAGATAAATTTTATACCATTCACTCGAAAACATAGTTTAACAATTTTTAATATTCAATTCTAATCGATCTGAAACAATCTGTGTATATAAAACCTCTTGAAAGCATATTCTTGTTAATTCTTGTTTTGTCTATTTTGACGAAAGAAACTAAATTCTTGATATAAACTATTGTTTTCAACAGAGAGGTATTTTAAGCAGTAGTAAATTATCACAATAACATTTTATTATTTTAACTATTTGAATTCTTGGCTGACCAAACAACTATTTCAAGTATTCCCAAATACCCATCATTAATGGTCTTGATGATGTAAATACCCAGGATTGAACTCATACCCTGCAAAATTTGAAGCTTAGAGTCAGTGTTCATTAGCCCATTGACCCTAAGCCGTACTTGACTTGTACGTTCAAACTTGAAATTTTGTTAATTTGCTGTGAAAGACTTTTAATAGCAGTTTTTACTATATGAAATGATAATAACTTGTTGTCTGTCGTTTCTACTGTCAGCTATATGTGAAAAACAACTTTTTATTACTATATTAATTTAATACTAAATATAATTTTTTATGTAATATTAGCTTCTGCTCCCTTCTCTCTATGTATAAATTCATAATGCTCTATCTTTCTCTATCTCCTTTCGATAGTAAATTAGATTTCATTATGAACACTTTTTATATACTCAACAATTTATGTAGTTTAAGCTATCACGCTTAAAGAACTATAGATTAAAAATATAATCAGTATTGTATTTTTTTTACGCAATCGACCTGAATATCTAATCTCAATAATACAGAAAATAAATTAAAAATATTACAATTATTTAGTTTTTTAATATTTTAATCTCTTATTCCGAAGATACCAAAACTATATCTGATAAGCATATATAGATTGGAAGTTTGCCTAATGGTACTTTTACGACCTATTAAACATAAGAAATGTTTAGACTTTAAATTATTTTCACTATTTCTGGGATCTTTAAGG
>NC_051846.1:145290299-145293814 GCF_002237135.1 Teleopsis dalmanni | reverse complement strand
TTTCTTCTTTTCAAAGATCTCTTAGAGTTACATGGGTACAAACAACGCGATGTATAGTGGTTATTGGGAACCCTTTTGATTTATTTTTAAACGATATATCAAATAACTTATCAAACGAATTGTAAGCATTATTAAGACCCAATATATATTGTCAATGTCTTCCCGAACTTATTTAAATGAAAAGGTAAACAGAACACACAAAATGAAGAGATTTTATTATTGTTATCTACTATAAGTAAAGATGTCTACAACTTGACCGGTTCTAAAAACTATCTGAATGTATCTGATATTTTCTTTATAAGCTGGTCATCAAAAAGAAAGTTTTAAAGGTAAACGACATTTTCAAATGCGATATCAGTAAACTACCAATATTCGACTTATAGTCCATATCCGAATTTGTAGTTCATGTAAGTCATATTGTGGATCAGTAAGAAATAAGAAACATATTAGTAGTACAAAGAGTTTAACAAAGGTTCGCTTAGTTTGCAATGTTGAAAAATTTTTGAAAAATCAAAATATATCAGATGCTTTTGGCATAGTATTACTATTTTTCAGATAAAGTTTTAGATAAGATAGTCTAAATAGAAATAAGAAAATTCAAACAGTGACAATGATCAGGGACAAATTCCGCTGCCATCGCAACAAGAGACTTGGTTTGCCATTCGTTACGGATTTTGATGTAACTTTAAGCCCGTGAAAATATTAAATGAGTACCAAGTAGAAACGAGGAGAATGTACAATAAATTGTGACGGTGTCGATATTGATATTCGCGATTCAAAATCAGACAGTTATCTATGTAGAGCGAATCGAAATTGATAAAGTTGTAAGATTAACTTAGGAAATAATTTCTGATGAATTGAACTTGAATATGGTGGTTATATATTGAATTTTAGACCATCACTCAAAGAAATTAGTGCGATGGAATTACTGATTTTTAACTTAAACAGCAATTAACATAAGCACGTGTATGTTTTCGTCATTTTTTCTAAAAAATTGAAAATACTATCCTTGATCCTTAAAGCTCGGTTCAAGTACAATTGAGTAACAAATCGGCATTCAATGGAAAAAACCCAGAATGTTCTAAACCAAAGAATAGAAGTCAGTATTTAAAGTTTTGATAAACTTACTTCAACAGAGGAAAAGTTACAGCTATTATTCTTTTTAAGATTGAATATAAGGTAACTCTTGAATAGTATAGATGCTAACAAAGTTTTTCAATTTGCTAGGACACCAGGAAGAAACGGAACTATGTCGATACTTTATGCATCACGATAACTCGTCAGCTCATACATTCCTCGAACCCAATGCTGTGTGATTTTTGATTTATTTTAAAAATAAGAAAAATTTGAGAAAATACATCTTCGGTTACATGAGGAAGATATATATAGAGTTAATTTCGACTTCTACTACCTATCTATTTTCTATCTATTAGAAATAAGGTCAGGCATAAGTCAATTAGGCGATATTTCGAAAAAAGTATCCTCTCAAAATAGAAAAACTGAATAGGAAGAAAAACCACATCTACATTGTTTCAATAGATTCTAAAAATAAAAAGACAATTAATCAAGAGTGGGGCAATATTAATATATAATATAACAAAGAAATAAAAATAAAGAAATTAACGTGAGGATATGTGTAAGCATATAGGGAAGATCAGAAATTATTGTTTTTTATAGCTTTCATAAAACAAGAGGTGTTTTGATGGTCTTAAATAATTTCAAAGAATATATGGTTTTACTAAGTAAATAACTTATATATGGTTTGATTTTAATAAATAATTTTTTTTTATTTAACTATAGTAGATAGAGCATTATATCCAATCGCTATTGGTGGACTCATACAATGCAACATGAAGACTTTTTTATTCTGCATTTTACATTTCTTTAAAAATGTTTTTCTTTGCCATTCACTATTCCACACTCATTAAAATCTAAAAAATATGCATAGTTGGTATCGGTAATGTCTTTATCACAACACAATATTAAATCGTTTCCTTCATCCCTGCTTCTCTACATCTCCGCATTTCTACATATCTTGCCTTTTTGTATAAATTGTATTTCGTTAAGTTACGAATGTCATTCATTTTATTATTTGTGACTTAAGAGGGAAATGATCACATTTATAAATTTGAACAACTCCAACGACAACAACAATAATAAATACAGCAGTTAAGTAAGAATAACACCAACAACAACAGCAAAACAGCAAAAACTGCAACAACTGCAACATCGTTCACATCAACAACAATCAACATGATTGTTAAATAAGATTTCGCTTGTAGTCAAGCTTAAGCTCGGGTATCGTCGTGATTGCGGTGGGGACAAATGTGGCGCTTTGCTTATGTCTTCCACACAAAAAGCTTTTATTGCAGTGTTGTTGGTACTTCTGTTGTTGTTACTTCTCGTTGACCATTTGTTGTATTTGCATTGTGTATGGTAAAGACTTCATGTCGCTGTTTTTGTTTTTCTTGTTGTAGTTCTACTTGTAGTTGTTGTTATTATTGCTTGGGTATTATTTCTGTTGAGTGGTGTATATCATCTTCTAAACAAGCCTTAACCTACGCATACGATATGAGTTATTCTGCCGCACTCATGTGGGCTTGTGACATAAATATAGGAAGCAGAATTGTCAATACTGTAGCCGAAGCAACCGAAGTGCGGACGGACGAAGTTTATCTTAAGGATAATTGGAATTGTATTTCGATTTATGCATCCGTGATTTTGACATTTGCTGTTTTGTGCCTTATTTGCGTTATTTAATATGCAGATTACACTGAGCGAAATCAATTTACAAATCACAGTAGAAACTCTTATTCCCTACTTCAAGTACAGGGTTGTGAAGATGTTTATGGTTTTAGTTGAAAATTTTTCTCAGTGCATTTATACGTAATTACAACGAAAACAATTCGAGTTGTTGGACGGTAGCAACTAACAACATAAACATGAATTTCATTATCAACCAAATATTGTATTATTAATAATGACGTATGAAATTTATTATTTATGTATGTACATGTTTATTTGGTCAATCTCCTTTGAAGCAAATTAAGTCATTTTGCATTGTGGGCTCAACTCGAATACTTCGCTGATTAAGAAATGCTCCCTACTGTGGGAGCAATACCTTGAAAGGATGAATTGTACGTATGCCGTTTAGGGTTCGCATTTAACTAAATGTGACATTTTATTGCCATTAAAGCACAATTAATGAATTTTAATGAAAGGACATAACAGTTGGATTCGAATCGTGTAATACATGTAATGATGAGTATTACGAGTAATGAAATGATATATACGAATTCGAATGAAAATTATTTCATGAGCATTTTAAATGTCAACTCGATGAAATTTGCCTAATTGGAGTAAATTTTGATTGATTGTGACTGTTTTTAATAAACATATTAAAATACATTTCGATAAGAACTGGTTTTCAATTTAAAATAACTCATTTGTATTTTAATCAATATTGAATTGAAGTTTTATTTGTGGTTTCAAAAATGTATAATTTTAACTGAGGC
>NC_051846.1:145243746-145290199 GCF_002237135.1 Teleopsis dalmanni | reverse complement strand
GGATACATATTTTTAATAGTCGATAAATATAAAAATTTTAGTGACTATCAAAATTAAATATACTGGGAATCCTAGTATATATCCTAAACAATCCGTTTAAGGAATTTATGATAAATGCTTCAATATTGCTGATACTGAGTGTAGAAACGCCTGCACATATCTTAATCCAATTTCAGCATATAAAAGTGTATAAGCAAAAAAATAAAATAAAATAAAATAAAATAAAATAAAATAAAATATATAAATATATAAAAAATATTTGTTAGTTTAAATATTTGCATGAATGCAGTGCCATAACATACCAGGGAACATAAATATTTGTTTGGATGATTTTTTACTGTGAAAAACAGAATCAACTGGGCAAACTCTCTGAACATCGACTACTGATTTTCATCGGACAACGCAGAACGCAGAGCGCAGAATACGAAATACAAAATGCAGAACTTCTCCACCCAAACGCCTGGTACCTGTTAAGGTGTTAATTATATGCGTCCCGAAGGTGTGAAAATATATTTCATTTGTGCTGTATCTGCATTTTTGGCATTCGTTATATTTTAAACCATAAATTGTTGAACAAATTGGCTTATGAATAATAACAAATTTATTTGTTTTGATGAAATTTAGTGATCAACTTGGTGTTGAAATATGCGTTTGCGTAGGACTTCAACAATAAAATGGATTAAATGATAAAGTACTGCCGCCAGCAAATTATATTCTGAGTATTTGCACAATATTGTTTTATTAAATTACCTTCGATTTTTTGTTCTACTTAAGCAGTAGTTTGTTTAGTAAAAACGTGCCTTGCTCTCTACTGTATCTGATTAAACATCCTCCAGCAAATATTGTTACGATTTTCTGAGTTGTTCAGTATTTGAAAGGAAGAACGAAAGCAAATATTTTAAAATTTTTATTTCAAATTTATATTTAATGGAAAAATCATTTGATAGAACTTCAACGTATTAGGAATGGCAACGATTTTAATTATATATTTTTTTTTTTTATTGAAAAATAAATAACTTAAAACTCAATTAAATAGTTGGCTCAAGCCTACAAATATGTATTTATTTTTTATACATTTTAATAACATTTTATATGATCATTTTATTTATTTTTGAAGCTTTCAACTAGCAAACACATAAGTCAGTCAACTGAAATTAAATCTTTAATTGGCACAGACTTAGCTTTGGTTTTTGCTGCCTGGCCTGGCTGCATAAAACATCTCAATTTAAGGTTATCTGTCGTTTGTGTCTGTCAGTTTGATTGATTGCAACGCTTTTCTAGAGACTGCTTTTTGTGCAAAATATAGATTGAGGCTTTTGTCAAATCGATCTGGAATTGGAGCAGAAAATTTTAATTGCTTTTAGCTTTGTTGACATTAAAGCCGACTGTTTGGTGCTGTTTTTTCGTACCTTAAAAGTTGAAACAATGCCAGGAGTAAATCACTTTTGGCATGTGGCTTAGCATGAAATTGACATTTTTGTTAGAAATTTATTACGTGTGGTCGTCAAAAAATTTGATCACCATAAATCAAAGATTTTATTAAAGCAAAACAAAAGAAAAGAAAAAATTTCTTTTTATAACACAGTTTTGTTTCTGTCTGTTAACAATCTAACTAACAAACTCCTTCAGCTTCTCTTCTGGACTAGTTTGTAGTCTTAATCTTATATGTACCCACAAAGGCTCTCAATAGAATACCATTCTTTCTTTTTGTGAATAAAGCAAATAAGTTTTACCAATGTCATTCATGCCGGTAGATCATCTTGTTTAGCTTGTTTAGTTCTTTGTCAACCTAATCTAAAATCTGTTTTCCCTCAGTTAATTCAATTTTCACCACATAATACTAATCCCGTAATTCCAAAATTAGTACCAATATGAAACAATGTATCTTAAATGAAGCTATTTACATACATTTTTGGGCGTTGATTTGGTTAACCGAAAGTAATTAAATCTGTAACAAAAATAATGTATAAGGCGTGTGTTGTCACATCCAGATAAACTGATTTTGTGACAAAACCTCTTAATGCTAAGTTGGATGACGTGCGCTTAAGTAGATTAGTTACGAGTAAGAAGATTATAAAACAGATCTATGTCTTATATCTAAAAGAAAATATTTTTAAATATTAATACATTTTTTTTTGTAAATACTTCTTAACATTTGACTAAATTTTCTTATATTTTTTAACTCTGAAAAACTCACTTTCCGATTTCTTTAAATGTAGTTTAGATTAAGCAGCTTTAAAATTAAGTTACATGTAACATTTTGTTACATTTCATAAATATATTTATTTATAGTAAACAAGTCTTTCATATATTTTTTTTTTTTTTGATTTATGTCAATATTCAGGGTTATTGTTTAAGATATTTCCTAGCAATTACTATTTGCCTTGTTTTAGTATTGATCTATTCTAGTCAGTCTCTTAGTCTCTAATATTAGTAATACTCCTTCCAACCATACACACAAATAATCACTATTTGAAATTTGTTTGTACCTTTAAGGTAGATCTAACAACCACATTTTAACTAATCTGACACTTGTGGATTCCTCTACAAATTTTTTGTAAATTGATTGCGATATCGCCTTCAACATTTGTAACAAGTTTTTTTGAAAAAACTTTTTTCGAAAAGTTGGCTTACACTTCAAGAAAGGAAAAGCGCCGCACGGTGTAAGGTTACGAACGTAAGGTGTTTGGTTGGCTGCATTTCTTGAGTTTTTCTGACAAAAACTTTTGCTGAACGATGGTTTTATGTCGCAGCAGAACACTCTAAGGTATAATTTTAAAAATTGAAGATATGAACACACTGAGAAACAAATTGTGCTTAAGTCTGCTAAGATAATATAGTATAGTGCTAATCATGTATAGACCGATATTGTGGTCACTCACAATACTCACATATTTTGTTAATTTCACTCACAGAGCTGATCTTATTATATAATACATCTATTTACAAATCTCAATACTTTTGGATATTTTTGGCATTGTTCTAGTAGCTTTCAAGATCTTGTGAATTCTTAGATAAAATAAAATTTTCTTCTCGTTTACCAAAAAGTAGTAGTAGAAAGTCTACCACTACGCTATATTGATACATAACTGGTTACTGATATCGTAAACCTGCTTTTCAATTTTGTTTTAGTGACTGTCTTATAAAACTTTCTACAATGAGTTTAATGGCTTTATTTAGAATTTGCCATTTATCACGCGAATCGTTTAACAATCTCTAAATTTATTGATATGAAAATAGTACTATGATAATACCAATGATTTTTCGGAATGATTCTTCTACAATGATAAGACTTATTCTTAATTTAGTCTAATTTGCTCTTAATTTTTTTTTTAAAATTTTCTTTTTTTCTTTTTTATTTTATTCAATTGCGCTTTGTTAAAAAGAAACTGATTAGCAATACTTTTACAACGGGGCTTTTAAATAGTCTATATTAATCTTTATCTGTAATATTATAGTATAATGATTATTATGTACTGTAATTGATTAAATCAGATGATTTGGTTATCTTAAGCCGTCGTACGAGGTCTTCTGTTTGAAGGTGTGATGAAGCTTCCTTTTTTATGTACTTAAAGCGTTATTATTTCGACAACGGTTGGAACAACAAAGTCATAATGAAACTCTTCTGTGTGAATTGACAAAATTTTTTTATAACCCCACTATTTTTTTTTGTTTTGGTACAATACTATATGAACGTAGATGATATGTTGCTTGAACAGGACTGTTCTCTACGCTACAAGCCACACAATACTTTCTGTTTTCACTTTAATTAACTAGAATTTTTGTCGTGGAATTTCCTCAATGTATCAATGTCTTAAATCTGAACTCTCTTCAAGTTATGGCCGATCTATTGCCAAGTTTATGCCAACATAAAGAATTTATAGAATTTATGAAACATATTGGACTTAAGAGGTCCATTTGTAGACCTTTGAATAATGAATTTCACAAAGTCTCAGAAATAAATAGTATTTTCGTACTAAAGTAAAAATTTGATTGAAATCTCAACCGAAAATGTGTTTATTTACATAATACTTATTGGTTGTTTCGTTTATATATAAAGACGGGATCAAACAAGTGTATAAGATTAAAATAAATTATAATTTTTAACAGAATTCAATAAGAAACCTTAACTCTAAATATTGGAATCTGTTATTTAATTAAAGACTCTTATTACCCAAACTGTAAAGAATATGCAGTTGGACAATGTATTTAAACATTTGGTTGCATTTCATTTTGTATCTTTAAGGTTCCATGAAACATTGTTTGACAGTAATTAAAACTTTTCATTTACCATTTTCTGTTTTCATGCATTTAATTACGACTTCACACTTCTTGTGTTGAAACGGTAAATTCCCATCAACACATTTGAAATTTAAATTTGAGTTCAGAGATTTTAATTTGGACTTTCAGAAATAAAATCACAAAAGTCACAGACATCCAAAAATAAAGCAGAAATAAATTAGCGACATAAAATAATTAACGTTTCTGCAAGGCAAAGCAGAAATCCGGTCAATATATACCTATATACTTTCATGTGAGAGCGAACATGCAACAACACAGCGGAGACATCGCCGAAACAAGTTCACAAGTCCTTTCGAAGGATTTATTTAATGCAATACGCATTAAAGCGATTAATGTACAAATTCAACGCCATAAAACCAAAGCCAACTGACACTTATGGCCAGTTGGAATGCCCGCGAGCTGGAAATTCTTGAAGGGCCTGCTTTTCGGCAGCGAACCGCTTGAGACTTTCATACTTTATAAGGCAAGACCCGCTAGCTGTGCCCGCTTGCCAGCCTTTGCTCTGCTTTTATTTTCACAATTTACGTTTGGCAACACATAAAACATAAAATATGCGTTATTTGCAATTAAGCCGTTTGCGTAACAATTAATAATTTACATACGAACGTGTGCACTTCTGTCGACAAGTGCAGCTTGTCACCCTACAGCCAATTCATAACGACCTCTTTGACAATTAAGAATGTCAAGAAATAATATGTGTTAAAATCATTTTTTATTATTAGTCGCGTTTATGCGTTTAGATTAGTACTTAAGAAGAATACTTGGTGACGTTTGTAGAAGCATGTATGGAACAGAGGAATATATGGACAATTAAAACTGTAATTGAAGCCGCTTTGTTAACAAATACAGCTATACAGGCTATCATCCATGTGAAAATCATGTGCTCTAAACATCACTCAACTCATCACTATGAGCATAATATAAAGAGGAATATCTATATAACACAAAGGAATTGTCTGTTATAAGGGAAAAAAGCCTTTCGCCGTGTTTGCATCATCATATTTTGTATTTGAAGCTGTCATCAATTACTGATTGCTCGGTCATTTTTAAAATCACATTATTAATAAAACATATTTAACTGCATATAAATTTTATATAGGAGAGTTATAAATTGGATAGAAGAGCTAATGTAGCAATGGATTTCGATATTGGTACCTACCAATATAGCTGCTAATAAAACAACTATGACAGCTAATAGAAGTAAAATTGTGAAGCTTTAAAAAGCTCAATACTCTTTGCACATTTTATTATATAGTATATATCTGCGATATTGGCAGTACTTAGTGAATTAGCATCTAGCTGTTTCTAGCTAAAGATATAAGATACATTTCTCAAGCAAAGAACCGATACTGGCAAGAGAAGACAATATTTCTACTAGTTTTAAAATGTAGGACTGTAGAAAATGCATTTGAAGAATAAGAAATCAGCAAAAACGAAGAAGATCAATGTTGGTTAAGACTTGAACCCGTAAGTAAGTAAGAAAGCAAGTCTTTCAATTCCGAATATTTGGTTTGAATACAATTTGATACAACCATTAAATATATTCAATGCCTTACATATATCAAGACTATCACATCATGAGTACATATGATCCATAAGCATCACTCCGAATATGTCGAATGTAAATGCTGCCTAAATTTGTAGTGATACAAAAACAAAAAAACTGTTGCACGCGTTAAGATGAAAAATCGGTTACTTGCTTTTGGGTATTCGCAAATCGTAAAAGTGAATTTGACTGCTAAGTAATATTAATTTTTGTTATATTTTTGGTGAAATTTTACGTAAGTGTGGTTACTGGGTGGACGTATTGTAATTTGTTTAATTGCATTTTAGCCCAGAGCGACATTTTAAAATACGGCAAAAGCACAGCAAATTGACAAAGGCCGAACCGCCGCAGCAAGTGCAAACGCCAGAGGAAAAAATGAGAAAACGGTGGCAACTCTTAATGCTCACATCGTTAAGTGGGCTTAAATATTTTGAACGGATTAGTTGTGGTTGGTTGGTGCTAAATGGAGCTGTATAATTCTAAAACCCCTTTAATGATTTTTTTAATTTATAAAACGTGGGAAAAAATAATATTTGCATTTCGAGCAAAAATAAAACCTGAAGAGTAATAAAACATATAAACTTTAAAGTATCAAACTTATTGTACTCTATTAAAAATTTATTATTATTATTATAATATTTTTAAAAAAAACTTTTGTGGACAATCGACTATGTAGTATCGTAACTAAATTTAATGTTATTATACAAGGTCTCATTATACAGGAACATTGATAATTAGAATATTGATTGAATATTCGCTTGGAATTCTTTTTCTTTGAACGCGGGGTAAAGCTAGACCATCAACACATAGCGTGTTGTTAAGGCTACGTTTGTGCGCAGTAATAATTACTAGCTGGAGACTACCTTTCTGGTAGAGATTCCGAAGACTTTGGTTACACAAACTAAGGGTAATATGCTGTAACAAAGTTCATACGCAAATTAAATACTTGTACTTTACGGTATTCGAGATACAATAAACTGTTCAGTATTCGATGCAGTTCTGAACCGAAATTACTTAATACGGCAAATCATATCAAAACAGAGCCTTACAGTATACGAAATTTTTAAATCAAAGTTAATACCTTTCTTGTTCCTTGCCTGATACTAACCATATACAGTATAATTGCTAGATACATTTAAATTAAAAGTGAAATAAAATTTTTACTTCTTCCTGATCACTACTTTATGTAAAAGTGTTATCAGATATACATTACACAGTACTTTTCTGCTTTTAACATGTAAATTAGATCATCCGTCATATATTCAATTAGAAATTATATATTTCTCATGCACGTTTCATACCTCAGATACAGATCGTACTATTTGATTCGCAGCAAAATACTATTTTATTATTTTATCCACACCTGATCAAATTCGCAGTGATGGCCAAACTAAGAAACTTTATTTGTATTGGTTAAAAAAATTGATATTGAATTCCTTAAACCCGGAATCAGTTTTGATTTGATTATCAATGCCAAATCAACGATTACGTGTTTCTCCTAAAACGCATATGATCAAAACACTTGATCTGAATTCAATTTATACTACGATTTTCTGAATACGTTTCGGTTGGCAAGCTCAACAAATTTCAAGTAAAGTAGATAACTGCACACCCCAGAGGTTCCCTAAAATAAGTTAATCTGTTAAGCTTTTTCATCTGTCCATATATCTTTGTAACTTTTATTTGTGGTCAAATAGTTACTCTTATTTAAATCAGTTTGTTCGTTTCGGAACTGATCTTGAACTATTTCTGTAATTTTGTTTATAATGCCCCCTCTCAAATATTATTTTTCTTCAACTTTCCTTCCCTAACGCATATATGTGTTAAGAATGTAATTTTACATTAATTCAAATATTTTAATATTTAATATTTCGGAAGAAGCTAGGCTTGGCTCAGCGATTGTCTTCTTTCGCTGAAGAGATTCATTTGATTCGCTTAGTTCACAGTCTGTTATTCGAACTGTTTTCCTTTTCGACCGACAGAACTTCATGTGGTATTGAAGGTTATGACTTAAGATTGTAATGAACTGAGCAATTTTTCAGAACATATGTCCCAGAATATAGGGACTTATCATAAAATTGTATATAGGTGATAAAAAAAAAGTAAAAAAATCATTATGATACACATTTTACACTAAGAAAGCAGAAGTAGTGTATTGAAAAGATTAAACTATATCCCATGTAAGGTAATATTATTAATATGATATGATATTATATTACGATACTCAATGTGTTCTTGAATGAATAGTTTAAATATGACTTAAGAAATTCTTACTACCGCAGAACTCTTATCAGATATCAGTAGAAAAATGGGAATCGAAAAATACTTCATTATGAATTGTAAAATTCTCTCCACCTTCAACTTTTTACTGTCAATATAATTAATTTTACTGAAACTTACTGAATTCTAAGATATTTAGTTTCTAAATTTTTTTATTTAATTATCTTAAAATTTGACCGCCTTTTTAGGTCACAAAGGCGCACACTTCAATACGCAGTGTGACACTTTTGTATTGCAGGATAATTCCTTGTATTTCTGCAACGTGGAAACAATGAGTTTTGCGGCATTTTGAAAGGCGTGAATGACGGTCCAAAATGTGACTATTGTTCCCGAAACTATTAAAGATGACATACTTCAAATACACAACAATTCGACCAATTGTTGGAACAATGTAAGGCTAATGTTCTTTTTCATTTATTTGGTTAATATTGTTCCTTACAGAGTTTGTGGGTGGAGGCATTAAAAATTGAAAATCTTCTGTACTAATTCTTTGCTCATATAATGCAAATTAAAGTATATATGTACATTCTTTTATATAGAATTAATTAAGATTCTATATAGACATTTTCGTTACAAAAAAAAAGAGAAACACTCAAAGTTGTTGGTTTTATTAATATCGAAAGAAAATTATAACAAAGCAAGAGGAGCTACACATGGACTTGACTTTTATTGGTCAATGAAGTCAAGGTGTTTTCGAAAGCAACATGTTTACTTTGCGTCAAACAAACTAACCTGCATAAGGACATGCGCTTTAGCGCACGCGGCTCAATATTTATTGAGCGTCGACCGCATAGGGATTACCCATGTACATAATATAAATAGATAGTAGAATTCTGATACACGCTTCAAGGATGTGTGTTTTAATAAGTCTAGTTCTAAAGAATTATAAAATATTTTTAATATACATTAAAATTTTTGTTATTATTAAATAAATTGTGATTAAAATAGATACGATATTGTTATCATAAGTACATTCCATATTTGTATGTATATATAAATTTACGTAAATATGTGTAAATGGATTATGAAACCAGCATTATACCATATATGAAGTCGTACCCTTATTGTGGCGTCGTTGTGCGTTTGTTGCACCTAAAGACGAAAGTGCTCAAAGTCCTGCGTGTGCCAAAAACATCTGCTCCTGCGCAATGTAAATCCATCAATGTGTGCACATACATATATTATTATATAAAAACCACATTTCGTTATATAACATATATTTAAATATGTATGGACTCAACAGGAACCACACATTTAGTTCCTTGTTTAGTTCCTGCATTTGTATTCGTGCTGTGGTGTGGCACGGCGCGCGTTCTTGTTGCACGTAGTAATTTCTTTTGTATCTTGGTCCTACTAAAGTGGAAATTATGGTCGAATTGCATCTGTTTTTCTTGAGTCGCTCCATAAAGGTGCGCCTGCGCATTTTACTTTTATGGCTATCCTTATTGCTGCTTTTATGTGTACGTAATGAACAATTAACGTTTCTTACATTTTGTTCTACTCATACTTTTATTTTGAAACATTTAAACTGGGCTTGATAATTGTTACTATCATTAATTAAAGTCATCAGCTGATATTTAATTATATTTGTCGTAATGCCTTGAAGAAAAATCTACTTTTTGCGGTTGCCAACGTTTTGATATGAAGAGATCATAAATAAAATTTTTTTTCATTATGGAAATTAATTATTTTAATTATGGAAAATTTAATTAATTTTGTATTAAAAGTATTAATTTAAAAATAAACAATAATATTTCTTATAAAACAAACTAAAATTAATTTTAATTTTTTCTTGCCGAGACTGACAAGTCTTTACCACAAAAAGAAATTATTTTCAACGGATTCAAATAGCAAAGAAAAGACAAAAACAAAAATTTAGTTAATTTATCGAAATTTGGCTGACAATACAACACTGTTATATTAATTTTATAAATAATATTAAGTTTAGAATTGCTGAAGTTTAATTATTTTTTCAAACGAGCTTTAAGAATATTTTCTATATTAAAACTCTTACAGCTTTAACTAAAAAACCAATTCCAATTGATGTTCAGTTTAGCTGATCAATTAGTAAAGTTATTATTATTCAACAATAATATAATGCAGATTTAAAGAATCAAGTATCTGAGGTAACATATCTCAGATAAAGATTCCAAAGGTTTTTTTTGTAAAAATCTTTAATGTAGACTTAAGTTATATCGAAAATTGAATAGATCGGCACAATTTTATATAGTATAGCTTGCAATGCTTAGTAATCAAATTTTGTGAACATAAGTGCATTTATTTTGTATAAAAAAATATTTTTATCCATACTATCAGTTTATGTGGCAATTATAGCCAAGTCCATACTGATGTGATTAAAATTACACATATTGCAAAGATCTTTCTAATTAGTATATATTTTAACATAAAATGTTCTTCAGTAATGAAGAGAAAATGGTTCCTTTTATATTAGAGTATAGAGTTTAAGTATAGATCAGACTATATCTCAGTTTATATAAGAGCTGTAGTTATTTTATGGGGTCAATATGACAAATATACTTGATACATCTACAGAAATTTCATTCGGTTATCTCAAAATGTGAGGTAGTATAGAATTTTATTAAAATAGCAGATAAATTGGTAACTAGACAAACTGGGAGTAGCAACGATAACACAAGATCCATTGCAACATAACAATATTTAATAAACGGCTTCATAATGAGTCCTTTTCATTATGAAGCCGTGGGGCCATTATTGTTTATTTATTTCTAAATATTGTAAAATACGTAATAATAAATGTATACATATACTTAGAACAATTCAAAGATGTGGAAAATAAATTTGGTATTCAAAACATAGTTCCATATCATATAAAAATTTAATTGTTATTCTGTCAATTTAGGTTAGATTAGAGTGACTGGTTTGCACGTCTAAACTCAATTGAGCACACTAAGATTATTTAATAAAATACACAGAAATGAATTGAATGTTTAATGTTTTCTGTACATTTCCGAATAACGTTTTGAACAGTCTTTAACTTCCAGTGCAGCACTTCTAAAATATTTCTAAAGTTCATCCATGCTGGAGCTTGGTAGGAGAGTTCTTAATGCTAATTAATTACAAAATAATGCTATGTGCATACTCTTTTCGGGAAGCTTCTAAGGAGTGTTTTACGTTAAAAATAAGGTTGATCTAAGCTTCTCGAAGAATCTTTTAGGACACTTTTGATATTACCATGTGCTATTTAAGAGATGCCTTTGCCTTAAAGTTAAAGTCTTTTAAGAAAAGAGGGTTCTGTAAAAAGTAGATTATTTAATTAAAACAATATATGTACAAATTAATGAAATGAATTGCATTATTATATTCAGTATATAATATATACTTTCTTAATCCTGTATATTAACAGCATTTCCGCAATTTTAAAATTGATTTTTGCTGGCTCTTATAAATCAACGATCATTTATTTCAAGCAAATCCGATAGCTTAACGGGTTCAGTTCACACAAACTTAATAGCCAGGTAACAAGTCAGTTTTGAGAAATTATGGTGTTATCAAACTCTTGAAAGATTTACTCTTGAAAATTAAGAATAGAATCGACTCTATGACCATTTCATCTATATGAATTCTCTCCCTCATTGATTTTGTTAAAATAGTCCTTAGGTAAATTTTTTTTATCTGATGCTAGAAGAATTCAAAATTCGTTCCTTGTAATTTTTGTTTATATAAGTCTAAGGATATTAGATGCTTTTAAAACACATTCTAATACTTTATTATTATTATGTTTGGTTACTTTGTACTGCGATCTACATATTAAATGTATACTCTCTTCATGAGTTTATGTCATATCTACAAACCATCATTTATAGACTGCAGTATTGGATTTCTATTATAGAGGTGTACGTATATTTTTTTTTATTCAATATAAGATAGCCACCTAAGTTCTTCTTTCATTTATGCATGAGTGTCAGGGGAACCACTAGTACGAGGTTTAAAGTGTTTTCATTATCTTCTGTACAAAAGCTTTAAGTACATAACGTCATCTTTTTCTTTAGGAGTTTCTGTGGAAGACATTTATTTAAGCAGATTTGACTATATGTTTTTCTAGAGAATGCATTAATATTACTGGCACTATTACTCGTTTCAGTGTAACAACAGTAATTATTTCAACAAGAAGTCGTATATAAAATAACAACAGCCTTTTTTGTATTAATAAAGAAAATAAAATTTATTTAGTAGATATTTGGTAGATAAATGGAAATTATATATCAGAGCCATATCATCACGAATAAATTATAATAAATTTTATATTATCTTATGATTTTATATAACAATTCGATTCGATAAATAAAATATACAATTTTCTTAAAAGTCATAAGCATAAATCATTAAAAAACAATAAATTTAAAAAATAATTAAAAATTTCATGACAATAATTGTGTAATTTATGTGCTACACTGTAAGAAATAATGCGGCCTTTATGCGCTCTTAATTTTACATATTCTCATTTACAAAATTAATGCTTTGTAGTGCAGGAGTCCGGGTACTTTTTTCGCTCGCTGAAGTGTTTATGTATGTGCAAGGTGATACCTGTGATGCGATAAGGATTCTGATTGTAAACATTTCGAAGAGATGTTAGCCTTCAGATAAAAATTTGCAAAAATGTCTGATCGAGATTAATTGAAACGAGATAAATGCGGGAATCGCATGTTAAAGAAAATCCAAAAGGGAAAGTAATTAAAACCAGCCAAGTGCTGAAACGCAAGGCTGGCTCCTTCTCATTCAGTGGGTACACATGCCATGCCAGCACTGGATTAAAAAAAAGAGTGAGGAAGAAGAAGATCTCAATGTGTCATGTTTTAGATAAATGGCTACAGCGTTACAAATTGGTATTAAACAATCACAGATTAAGCGCGCGATTCGCGAAATGTGGGACTCGCTTTAAGCTGAGATAGAAATCGTAGCTTAATTAAACGAAAATAATTTTGCACTGGCGTAGAGTAGCTGTAGTGTCAATAATAAATTAATTTTGTTTTGAATACACAGTTTAGCTTAGATTTGTTGAGATAATGAAAATGGTGTCGAATTGAGTTTGTGATATTATGTTGGGAGGTCAAGTGAAATATAATGAATTAAGCGGATTAATTAAGTAATGTGACTTAAAACCAAATATTAATATACGTATATGTTAATAATATAATTACAACAAAGTTGCAATAATATAAAACTAAATAACTCTCCTGGGGTTTCATTGAATAAGTTTTATTTCAGAAGAATGGTCGTCAAAAATATTAGCTTATTCAACAAAATTGGCTTATGATAAACTTCACTAAATATTCTTTATTAAAAAAGATGAATTGGTTATATGTGAGGGAATCATTTTTATTATTCATATCAATATGTGTGTTCTAACAACATTTTTAACAGTATTATATAGGGTGTCCCATATCAAAAGAACATAATTACGAGAGAAGAATCTTTGATTGATCAAACGAAACAAAAAGGTATTGAAGGGGAGGATTTATTTTCAATATTAACAGAGATAGTGGATGTTAATACAAGTCCACACGAATGAAAAGTCTTCAATAAAATCAACAGTACAATATTTCACTTATAACAAATAAAATAAAGTCCTATGTAACGAAAATGGAATGTTCAAAATATTGATTGGTCGATAACAAAAATTTTAATATTTCAACAACAAAGCAAACAAAAGATGTATCAAATTTTAGAGATCAAAAAATTATCATCTAATCAAATATGTAGAGTTTTTCGCATTGATTTTCATTCATATAACGTTAATAAGAATCTTTACACACATGAGTTATTTTAAGGACATGACAACTAGTACTACATTGACTTCATTGCTTCATTTCCTAGCTTAGATACATTTCTGCGTGCTAATATCTCATGGTTTTACCTGCAAAAATTTTCACTTTGACATTGATAAATCATGAGTCATCAAATTAACAAAGGCAATATCCCGAAAGGGTTTCACCTCGATTTTGCTATTCTAAATAAATTCTATTATTACATTTCGTACCCTTGAAATCGATTTTGTGTTTATTTCTATTCCCTGTCTCAACGAAAAGAGACAGTTCTGTGATGATAATTTGCAATAATATTATTTTTACTATAAACTGTCAACAGTTTTGCATGATCGTGCATTAAAATTTCGCATACGAGTATTTCAAGGATACACCTGGCCGCATTAAATTCACAAACACAATTTTGCAGATTGATGGAAGAAATCCACTTTTATGGCAAAATTATTTTCAAGCACACAAGCAGCAAGTAAATGAAATAAAATAAATGAAATGGGTTAAAAAAATTAATGTTAAGTGGCAGTGTCATGACTATTTCCAGTCTCGGTTAAATGCTGAAATTAATGGTGTCGATGATGCCGTAGCCGCCGTAGCCGCCGTCGCTACGGCACATCACTTTTAAACGGTAGTGGACAGTTACTAATAATAAGCGGATTAATGGACTGTCAGTTTTGATGTAAGCCGACAGGAGACGGAACAGTGCAACTTTCTATATAGCACGCTTTTTCTTTGCGATATACCAGATAATGACAATTATTTTTATTCTTTGCCGCAAAGCATTTTATTTTAAAATTAGCACACAATTTAAAGAATAAACTGAAATTCGGCAAATACACACTTTTCATGTTATATTTACTTTGTTATATTTATTACTAAAAATGTATATATGTATTAAAGTATATAAAAGAAAGAACTTTCAATATAGAGTGTATAAATATCATCCAATATATTTATAAGAAAAATTTGTTACTTATAAAATCCGGTGAGGTCTATTTTTACATGTAAGTGTCATACCTCAAACCTTTCATGAGGTACATAAAATATATACGTAAAGGGATCTCATTGTAATGGAAAATATTAAAAGAAAAAAACGCAATGTTTGTGGTTTCAATGAAAGAAAAGGATGAAATGTAGAAGATAAGGTACAACAATGAACCCCTCCAATTAATAAATAGAGATACTATTATTAAAGTCATAAAGTAGCAAAACTAAAAACACCTATCGAATTCATTAAAATATCTTTACATCCAGAATTAATATATTTTATTACATATAAATACAGTCAAACTTCCATAACTCGAAGTCCAATTTTACAAAGAAAAGGTTCGACTTATGGAGACTTCGAGTTAGAGAATTTTTTTATTTTTTTTATTTTTGAAAGAAACTAGAATTACATTTTAAGGTATTTATTTATTTGCAATCAAATAAAGCACAGAAGTTATAGTAAAGTAAAACATTCAGGAATTAGAATTTGGGACTTTAATCTTTTTCTTATTTTCAGTAAAAAGAGATTCCACTTTCATACTCTTATCACTACCAGTTGTAGTATCATTTGTTTGCAAATGTAAATTCATTCAAAAATTATGCTTTTATCAGTAATTAGGTATAGAAGTATATAATGATCATGATCGTAGTTGGAATGAATAGAGACATACAAGAAACAAACTTAACACACTAGAAAATTAAGTTAACTGTCCACAACAGTGAGCTATTGTTAAATAGAATTAGATTCGATGAAGGCTATTACACCAGGAATGATATTTATAATAGAGTTATCGTTATATTAAAAAGTAAATATATAAGTTTCAATTTTATGTTATTAAAACCGAGAAGAATTAATATCCTACATGATCATCCATGAAATTTCAAAAGAATTTATCATTTACAACTATATATTTTTTTTGATAATTTATAATATTTTCTATATATAGTTCAACTGACAACTACTACCAGTAATACATCGGATACGCTACACTAAATGCATACTGAAGCCTACGTAGACTATTTACGTGTTTATATAATATTATATAATAATAATATTATATAATGTATATATATGCTTATATATTAAATTTTTTTCATTGCTAGGGAGTTTCAATCATTATGTATCGGACTAAGTTAATACTTTTCGATCTTAGACTTAATTATTTGTTGCTTATGTACTATACCAGGGTAACCATTACACAATTTTGGAGTATGTATATTAAACATTTTTAAAAGGTAAACTGTTTCGAAAATTGGAGAGACTTTACCCATATAAAAAATGATATATTATATCATTTTAATGTACATACAGAGTAAAACGATTCATCAGTAAATAATGAATGTAAATGAATAATGTCTTTCAATTGGTATCCTGAATGAGACGTTTACTGTAAATAAACATGTGATCTAGGTTTTGGAACTATTGGAACTACGATTCCTACTGAAGTTAATATAACTACTGTATATTGATATCATAAATGAGATTTTCTCAATTACCTACGAAACGGTGATCTGTCTGCAACTATGATTTTCACTAGACAGCTTCCACTATACTAAAAAAAAAGTAAACTAAATTTAAAAAATACTTTATAAGAGTTAGTTACTAGTTGAATTATTTTTATCAAGTAATTCATAACAAATTCGTGATTCCATAATTTTCAAAATATCACCATGAGCTAATAGATCTTTAAACTAAAGTTACTCGTAAGTTCGATATGTGTATAAAAGTTAAGTTTAAAAATTCAATTTTAGTACAAATTATTTTGTCCGAATATTTTGTCAGGTTTTCTCACATATTTTCAATGTGATCATTTAAAGCCATTTTAATTATATCTTTATTTAGATAGCTATTTTTAAAATACTTCATTCTAAATTCTTTTAATATTGCAACCTCATCATTCAAATTGCATAATCTGCAAACTGCTAATCTAAGTTGTCCATAATTGTTACCATTCACTCTTATGAGGTCGTATAGAGCTGTCATCATCCTATATTTTTTATCACCCTGTTTATATCATGTGCGATCCTTGCGGTTGAGTTTTGAGTTTTTTTTGTAGCTGGAAGTTGGAATTTTGGTCGTTTAAATGTTTCAGTAGGGTTCAGTTTGATTATTTCAAGTTATACGATTTGCAATATCACAATCAATATAGATCTATTATCTCATAATGTTAATTTTCTTTACCGAAAAGGTTTCTAATAGGAGTTTGTTTTACAATATAAATAAAAAAATTCTTATTTCTCAAGTGACGATCTAATATTTAGAATTAGCTGTCTTCTTATTATTGGAATTTTCAAACCATTCTGCATATACTAAGAGTTTAGTTTATCCATTCAAAATTTTTATAACCCAAGACTTGTGCCCAATATGATTGAGTGGCTCTAATTATTGCTTGAAATAATTTCCTTTTAATTTGTAAGCATGTAGCCTTTTTTTTATTTTTTTGATTTTTTCTATATTATATTAATACTAAATTGCTGAAACTTCGAACTGCTTACTAAAAAAAGTCACTTTTACTAATTGTCTGAGACATTTTAAGCAACGCCGATCGTATCTTAACTTATGTTAACACATGTCACGTACTAATCTCTTCAATCAAGCCTTTCTAAAAGCCGCGCTTAAGTTTCAGATAAAATCATAATTAAGTAATAAATTATTTACTGCTGCGAAAACTGTTAAATAAAATAGTCAACCATATAATTAAAGATATTATTTTTAGGAATTAGTAGGCATTGTTTGTTTTATTTGTTTAAACGCCCCTTTAAATACCTACTCTCTCTACTTCAGGCGAGCGATATTTATTGCTTTATCAGTAAATATCGAAAACGATATTTCTAAATATTTAACATAAAAAAATTTCACTCCTACAATTAAAATAAATGAAATGAAATTGTTAGATTTGAGGTTTATGTGTGGAAAGTAGTGCCAAGACATTAATTTCTTCGTTGCGTGAATGTATCAAAGACTGGGACTTTCACCTTAAGCACTGCAGGATAGTTAAAATATTATTTAACTACTAACATCACGACTAACAATATTAACCGCGCAAAGGATTGTAAACGCCTTTTATGGTAAAAGGGTTTGAGCATGATTTTTACTATTTAAGGAAATTCGTAGAACGCGATAAAATTTTATTCGATAACAACGCCAACAATATAAGGAAAGATATTTTATTTATAAGGATATAATAAAAAATCAGTAGTTCTTGATGTATTTACTGCAAGGATTTGAAATTGCCTGATTACATTGCTTTCAATGTTAAATGCTTGCTTTTAACAATTCCTGGAGTTTTCGCATAGCAGTTCTAATAAAAAAGTATCTACAATATGTGTGCACCAATTTTTCTTAGTATCCTGCACTTGACCTACTGAAGTCATATTTCAAGGGAAGTTGTGAAGAAAAAAGGTTGCGTGATTGATGTGAAGTTTGTATTTGTGCCCACGCAACAAAAAACAAGTGCATTTTTATTCTGACAGGTCTTTGAAGTGCACCGCACGGATAACAATTTCCAAATCCTTGTTAGCAACCACAAAATTATGTAAGTAAATTCCGTAGATGAAGATGTACATTAGAATGCAATATCTTGTATATGAATTTAGTTTTTATAACAAAAATATTTATTTTTATTAATTCAGTCTGAGCCAGTTATCCTTTCTCAACTCTTGCCATAAATTGAGCTGTTAATATGTTAAATTTTGCACCTTATTAAGTGTTAACTCATGCTGAACTTCAATGCGTGATTAGCCATTTATTTTGTTTCTGGACCAATTATCCTTGAATATTTTTTCAATTTTTTCAAAACAAAGAGCCATTTATATTGTTTAAATATGTTATTTTTTTGTTTTTCATGTAATAACTCTTTTTTCAAAGTTGAAACGTACTCTCAGAATAGTGTTTTTTATTATAAAAAACAAGTTAACGAAAGAAGATATGCTGAGATATGAGAGACATTTATGCACGAAGTATAAGACGTCATAAAACATCAGAGCATAAAACCGAAATCTACGCAACTTAAGTGAGTTTTGATACATATAACGCATTTATGTAAGTGATAGTGTAGATATGTTGGTAGAGATTGCGGATCGTACCAAGTCAATGGATCTCAGAAAGGTGTCACCAAAATAAGAAAATATAAATTTTACAAAGCAGTCACTGTCAGTATTGTCGGTTGTCTGGTCATAGAACACAGGGTATTACCATACAGTTTACATGGTATCTAGATCAGTAACGTACAGAAATGCCGAACTGTTGTCTTCAGTTAAAATTAAGTTTCATAAAATGAAAGAGTCAAAAATATACCACATACTTCTTTTGTTTCTGTACTAGCTTTAAGGCAGATATTGGATTAATATGGTATCAAATATTGATCATAAAGACTTTTTGACTCTTTATCAATATATTTCTTTTACTAAGTTTATTATCTGTTGGAGATTTCATATATATGTGCTGTGCAATTCAGCAAAATAAAGCATATCTTGGACAGTTGAACCTGCAGAGTAACGGCTTAACTCTTTGCAACTAGTGACTAATTAGTAACGTTTAGGTTATTAAGGTGTTAGAGCGCAGTTATCTTAGTAGAAATAGTAAATAAATTTGTGGTCTCTCACACAGACTAATATGAAATTTATGTATAGATAGTTTTAGGGTTTATAAAGTGAATCCTTGGCTTTATGACTGAAGTAAAATAGTAGACAGTTTCTGTATTGTGCCAGTTGAATTTTTTACTTTATAACTCCCAAATGAGATCAAAAACTGTAAGAAACTAATAAATAGTGTCCGTTTTCAAAATAACCTCTTTTAATGAATACTGAAACTTAAAATACGCTCTTAATCCGTAAAACAATGGATGAACAATCATTATATAAAGTTTTAAGATTCACAATTAAACAAGGTTTCCTATACCTCTTTCTGCAATCTATCCCTAAATAACTCAATTATTTCTCGCGATTATTATTTCAAACTGGGTTTGCCATTTGTTACTGTTACAGATATCTTAATTGAACAATTACAAACCAGGATAAAACTTTTACAAACGGAACTAGGATGGTGTTGCAAAATAAAGGAGAATGCAACAATAACAGTTACAAAAGAAGATGTAGGATCGCCGTCTGAAATCGTAGAAACAAATCGAGGCGTATTTATCATGTTTCATCGTGACAATTTAAGGTAACACATATATATATTCAGGCACCCAAAAAAATGTGTACTGGAAATTTTTAATATATTTACTATTTTATACTAATATTGTACCTTGACATTATCATTAGTAAAGAGTAAAGAGATACTCACCCTTTGATTAAATGTCATAATTCTATATAGGGTTTATTACTTGTAAATTTTTATAATAGCTACATATAGTTTATAACTTAGTTACTATTTTTTTTTTTGTAATATAGGGATCTATTATTAGAGAATAAAACTGCTACGTGGATTAATACTATATATTAATACTACACATTAATCCACGTCCTTTAGAATATCATTCAAATGGCTTAGACTACATTTTTTGGAATTCGCATTTAGTATTTATTGATCAATTGTCCTTAACCTTTTTAAATAAATTGGCCTCAGTTAAAATTATACAATTTTGAAACCACAAATAAAGCTTCAATTCAATATTGATTAAAATACAAATGAGTTATTTTAAATTACAAACCAGTTCTTATCGAAATGTATTTCAATATGTTTATTAAAAACAGCCACAATCAATCAAAATTTACTCCAATTAGGCAAATTTCATCGAGTTGACATTTAAAACTCTCATGAAATAATTTTCATTCGAATTCGTATATATCATTTCATTACTCGTAATACTCATCATTACATGTATTACACGATTCGAATCCAACTGTTATGTCCTTTCATTAAAATTCATTAATTGTGCTTTAATGGCAATAAAATGTCACATTTAGTTAAATGCGAACCCTAAACGGCATACGTACAATTCATCCTTTCAAGGTATTGCTCCCACAGTAGGGAGCATTTCTTAATCAGCGAAGTATTCGAGTTGAGCCCACAATGCAAAATGACTTAATTTGCTTCAAAGGAGATTGACCAAATAAACATGTACATACATAAATAATAAATTTCATACGTCATTATTAATAATACAATATTTGGTTGATAATGAAATTCATGTTTATGTTGTTAGTTGCTACCGTCCAACAACTCGAATTGTTTTCGTTGTAATTACGTATAAATGCACTGAGAAAAATTTTCAACTAAAACCATAAACATCTTCACAACCCTGTACTTGAAGTAGGGAATAAGAGTTTCTACTGTGATTTGTAAATTGATTTCGCTCAGTGTAATCTGCATATTAAATAACGCAAATAAGGCACAAAACAGCAAATGTCAAAATCACGGATGCATAAATCGAAATACAATTCCAATTATCCTTAAGATAAACTTCGTCCGTCCGCACTTCGGTTGCTTCGGCTACAGTATTGACAATTCTGCTTCCTATATTTATGTCACAAGCCCACATGAGTGCGGCAGAATAACTCATATCGTATGCGTAGGTTAAGGCTTGTTTAGAAGATGATATACACCACTCAACAGAAATAATACCCAAGCAATAATAACAACAACTACAAGTAGAACTACAACAAGAAAAACAAAAACAGCGACATGAAGTCTTTACCATACACAATGCAAATACAACAAATGGTCAACGAGAAGTAACAACAACAGAAGTACCAACAACACTGCAATAAAAGCTTTTTGTGTGGAAGACATAAGCAAAGCGCCACATTTGTCCCCACCGCAATCACGACGATACCCGAGCTTAAGCTTGACTACAAGCGAAATCTTATTTAACAATCATGTTGATTGTTGTTGATGTGAACGATGTTGCAGTTGTTGCAGTTTTTGCTGTTTTGCTGTTGTTGTTGGTGTTATTCTTACTGCTGTATTTATTATTGTTGTTGTCGTTGGAGTTGTTCAAATTTATAAATGTGATCATTTCCCTCTTAAGTCACAAATAATAAAATGAATGACATTCGTAACTTAACGAAATACAATTTATACAAAAAGGCAAGATATGTAGAAATGCGGAGATGTAGAGAAGCAGGGATGAAGGAAACGATTTAATATTGTGTTGTGATAAAGACATTACCGATACCAACTATGCATATTTTTTAGATTTTAATGAGTGTGGAATAGTGAATGGCAAAGAAAAACATTTTTAAAGAAATGTAAAATGCAGAATAAAAAAGTCTTCATGTTGCATTGTATGAGTCCACCAATAGCGATTGGATATAATGCTCTATCTACTATAGTTAAATAAAAAAAAATTATTTATTAAAATCAAACCATATATAAGTTATTTACTTAGTAAAACCATATATTCTTTGAAATTATTTAAGACCATCAAAACACCTCTTGTTTTATGAAAGCTATAAAAAACAATAATTTCTGATCTTCCCTATATGCTTACACATATCCTCACGTTAATTTCTTTATTTTTATTTCTTTGTTATATTATATATTAATATTGCCCCACTCTTGATTAATTGTCTTTTTATTTTTAGAATCTATTGAAACAATGTAGATGTGGTTTTTCTTCCTATTCAGTTTTTCTATTTTGAGAGGATACTTTTTTCGACATATCGCCTAATTGACTTATGCGTGACCTTATTTCTAATAGATAGAAAATAGATAGATAGTAGAAGCCTATAGGAGTAATTAAAATTTGTTCTTTATATCCCAATAGACTTAATGTCTATTTGATTTCAATACTCTATAAAGCAGTGTACATTGGGTAATTCTTTATATAATTATTATTAAGTGTCTACTTTTTTCGATATATTGCAATATTAAAAGTGGTCTTTATTTAAAATCTATATGATTTAAAGTCACCTAAAGTCACAGCAATGTAAATTAGGTGTTTGCTTACTTTATACTAAAATACACAAATACTACTTGATTTATAATTATCGATTATGATTTCACAATCGCTTTATGAAATATTTCTGGAAATGTTTCTGGTAACACTAATTACTCTTCTACTTTTTGACTCTTCTAGTCTTCTTAGAGCTATGTTATTTGATTTTGAAATCGAAGAATAACAATTACAATGTTTACAAGAGTTACATTTGTTATTTATTCGCATAAGTTGGCGTATATTAAAATAAAATATTTTACCTAATGCATTGAAAAAAAAAACTATTAGGATCTCTATTTTTGTGCTATAAAAAAAAATTTGTAAGATTAGATTAACATACAATCTTTATAGTACATGTAGAAAGACTGGTTGCGAACTTGTCAAGGAATAAGTTGAGTTTAGATTTCAATATCTTAGGAACAATTACCAATAATATATAAATTTGTTTAGTCACATTACAACGGATGTATGTTACTGTATTTGAAATAGATATATTTTATTTAAAAAGGACTAAGATGCAGGGATTAATGTTTTTTTAACCCATTTATTTTTATTTTTAAGACATATCTTGTTCAGTCAGTGCAGCTTTGTGTTATAATTTTAATGTTATCTCTTACAGTTCGTCAGTACATCATCACAATATTAAAATTGTTCAGGGAATTAACATTCAGCAACTTTACTGACCACATCGCTAGACATGTCGTGATGATGAAGAACGAATGTCTAGCGAATATAGTGTTTGAAATAGCAGTCATTGGAAAAATATATATAATACCTCCAATGGAGTTATTAGAATGTCAGAACATTATTTAATTTGATGTTCAAGAATTGAGATGGTACACCCGCAGTAGAGGTACAGGAAAAGTAGTAACACAAAGAGGAGGTTGCTAGGCTCACCCTTTTTATACAAATATCAAATGCTATTCGAATGTATAGTTTAGCAGCTTGATTATTAATGTCGCTTGTCTCTTTATACTTATACTCATACTTGGTTACGAAAAAAAATGTGAAGCAAGTGATTTTAATTTTTATTTAATTTCATATTTTCTACATAATATCCATTAATTTTAATATATTATTGAAATCAGTAGATCAACTTTATAAAACCGTCCTGAAAATAGGATATTTTTATGTTTGCTACTTCGAAATTGACTCTATATATATCTTCCTCATGTAACCAAAAATGTATTTTCTCAAATTGTTCTTATTTTTTAAATAAATGAAAAATCATACAGCATTAGGTTCGAGGAATGTGGTCCTGAACTGTTTGTTTTTCAACAGTATGAGCTGACGAGTTATCGTGATGCGTAAAGTATCGACATAGTTCCGTTTCTTCCTGGTGTCCTAGCAAATTGAAAAACTTTATTAGCATCTATACTATTCAAGAGTTACCTTATTTTCAATCTTAAAAAGAATAACAGCTATAACTTTTCCTCTGTTGAAGTAAATTTATTAAAACTTTAAATACTGACTTCTATTCTTTGGATTAGAACATTCTGGATTTTTTCCATTGAATGCCGATTTGTTTCTCAATTGTACTTGAACCGAGCTTTAAGGATCAAGGATAGTATTTTCAATTTTTTAGAAAAAATGACGAAAACACACACACGCTTATGTGTATTGCTATTTAAGATAAAAATCACCTCATAAAGATAACTCTTGCTGAGGAAGACACTTGCAGACTATGTCTAGAAGAAAAGGAGACAGCGGTGCATATATTGTGCCAATGTCTAGCACTGGCAAGTAGGAGGAAGACTGTCTTGGGACACCATTGGGTTGGTGACGACTTGGCAGGAAACCTCAAGCTAAATGAGCTGCTTGCATTAACAAAAGATGTAGTTATGCGAACCGAAACCACTCCAGCTTTAACTCAATAACAACATCCGAGAATAATCCTTCACTTCAGTGGGGCCACTTGTTGGACAGTGCGCTGTCCCAACGTCCCACCATATATAAAAATCAGTAATCTCATCGTACCAATTTTTTTGTGTGATGGTCTAAAATTCAATATATAACCGTAACATTCAAGTTCAGTTCATCAGAAATTATTTCCTGAGTTAATCTTACAACTTTATCAATTTCGAACTTCAGCAGAACAACGCTAGTATTATTAGTCAAAAAAATTGGACGACTTTCGCTCTTAATAGATAATTGTCTGATTTTGAATCAAGAAAACGATATCGACACCGTCACAATTTATTGTAAATTCTCTTCGTTTCTACTTGGTATTCATTTAATATTTTCACGGACCAAGTCTCTTGTTGCGATGGCAGTAGAATTTGTCCCTGATCATTGTCTTTAAGTTTGAATTTTCTTATTTCTATTTAGGACTGTATTTATTCTAAAACTTTATTTGAAAAATAGCTATACTATGCCAAAGCATATGAATATTTTGATTTTTCAAAAATTTTTCAACATTGCAAACTAAGCGAACCTTTGTTAAACACCCTGTACTACTAATATGTTTCTTACTAACCCAAAATATGACTTATATGAGCTATAAATTCAAATTCGGAATATAAGTCGAACATTGGTAGTTTACTGATATCGCATGTGAAAATTTCGTTTACCTTTAAAACTTTCCTTTTAATGCACAGCTTATAAAGAAAATATCAGATACATTCAGATATTTTTTAGAACCGGTCAAGTTGTAGACATCTTTACTTATAGTAGATAACAATAATAAAATCGTTTTCTTTACTCTGTGTGTTCTGTTTACTTTTTCATTTAAATAAGACATAGACAATATATAGCGGGTCTTAATAATGCTTACAATTCGTTTGATAAGTTATTTGACATATCGTTTAAATATAAATCAAAAGGGCTCCCAATAACCACTATACATCGCGTTGTTTGTACCCATGTAACTCTAAGAGATCTTTGAAAAGAAGAAACAATTGTTGTATAAATTTCGTTTTCCCATTTTACAACTTGACTTGCAAATATAATTCATTAGTGAGATCCAAAAGACTCTCAATCACTAAATATTGACTCCATTCGGCTGTACAAATCCCAAGAATACAATAAATAAATGAAAAATATTTCTCCCTCCTGAGAAAAGAAATTATAAACGTCAGCTCGGGTGGTTGATTGTCATGAATGTTGTCATTTGACTACTCGACAACATCATTAACATATGATATGTAACGAAGGCGAACATCGAACAGCGAACAACTTAACGAGACCTCCTCACTCAGTACGTATCTGGCTCCTGACTGACTTAATTGACATTTTTCACTTATGATTGCTGTTATGCTAATGCAAATGCTCCACAACCGCCCATAAATTGACAATCAGGCATGAATAACTTGGTCAAATTATGGATTGAAATCGGATGAACAGACAGACGGACAAACAATAATAAAATAAAAGATATTTGAAATGTTGTTAGCAAAATTGATTTATACTAAAAATGACGTTAATTTGTGTATTAGCATTTCGCATTAAAGCGCATTCAATTGATTAATATGCGGCCTGATCCGCATAAAGCAGCAGAAACTTGTTCTCCGGCCGGTTGAAATCTTCGCTGAGATATCAGTTTTATGCGCGCAATTAGAACGATCGTTGGTGAGGCGAAGGACCAGTGCAACAAACTTGATTGATTATAACTCCTCAAAGATTAATAATGTTGGAACTTGTTTTCATATTAATCAGCGAAACTTCAACGTAAACAGAATCCAATTTGCATATATAAGCACTTAAATGAAATAAATTTTAAACAACTCATAACGGTCCATTTGTGTAAATTAAATTAAAAGTCTACTTAACATTTAACACAGTTGCCGCCGCCTATAGCTTAAGTAACTAAGTTAACTGAGTTAACCGAGCTAACAGACTTACTGACTTAAGGGACTTAAGGTAGCCCAAGTAAGTGGACGTTTGCGCGATTTGATTTATGGCTGCAATCAATAAAACCAACTTGGATGTAGATGCGCAAGCACAGAAGTGTGTCACTGCTACTAATTATAGCCGCTGCCGATAAATACGAATATGTGTTGCATCTCTAAAATGCATTCCTACGCAACTTTAAAGTGTAGATAAGGTGAATAAAACTCAACTGTAGGCTGTAATAATTACTACGTGTTGGTTTAAATGGGGTTTTCACTGCTCCGAGAAGTGCTAAGATACCTGAGAGTTTACTTTACTTGTCGCAGGGATCTCATAACGCAGTGTTTGCTGTTTTACAACTTCACTTTATTAATTAATAAATTAATTTAAACATAATGTAAGTCATTACGAAAGAAATTCTTTGATAAAGTTCAAAAGGAATTTTATCATTCTATTTTATACTTTGCAGACATTTTTAAATAAAAAATTTCACTATTAGTGTTGCGTCGGATTTTAAGGAACATAGCCTTACATTCCATCTCACAATAAAGCAATTAATATCGTTATTGTACTCGCACAAATCTTATTAGTACGCCCCATTTAACACCTTTTAAGGAAACAATGCTTAAACATACACATTAAATCAGGTGTAAGGACTGAAGCGGCTTCACTTTCAACTTCACAGAAACAAGTGGAAACTATATCAATGATACAAAGCAAGCCGACAATTTAATGTCCTTATTAAAGCAGCCATTATCGGTTTTCTATAATTTCTTTATTTCCTTTAAATATTCTAAAACATTTTCAAAGACCCACTTTTGTAAGGACTCATCTTTCGCTATTGTTACTGCGAATTGTTAATGTATATGTAATGATGTTACGCTATTATCAAAATTCTATTAATTTTCTTATAATTGAGATTTTCACACTTTTTATCTTTGCGCGCATTAAATATCCTGCCATTGTTATCCTTTGTGTAGCTCTAATCACCTATTCGAGTTTATATGACCTTTCTTTTGTAAATTTTTTTAACAAGTGCATTGAAATGAAAATTTTTTTAGTTGATAGCATATATAATTATTTATTATATATGGTATATGGGTCACATTATTAACTGTGTTCATGAAAAAACTATAAAATTTGTTAGAAATAGGAATAGAAAGTCGTACGCTGCTTTCGTGGAATTTGAAAATGTCCTTTTTGAAATACCAGTAATAAATTTAATCTATTTAATGTCATATTTGCTTTTTAAATGTATAATTACAAAATGTTCTAAAATATAAGTAATACTCTATAATTGTATATAATATATATAATATAATCTATAATGATATGATAATATCAAATATATAAGAAAAATATTTGTATATATGATAATGTAAATATATATACTGTAAAACTGAGAAAGCTTAGTAACGCATATTAACTTCTTCATTTTAATTTTTATGAAGAGAAACATTTTGATCTTGACTGGCCTTTTCAATTCAGTCTTTTCAAAGTCTACTTCTATGACTTTGAAAAGACCTTAGGGTCTATGACCTTAGGGTCTCTAATGATTTTACTATACTTATACTTAGAATTCTATAAAATTGGCAGTGAAACATTTGGTAATCCTGTATAGTAACTTCACGTGGATTCCCTTAAAACAATTTCAAATAAATGCGTTAATATTTAAGTAAAAAAACACACATATATACACATTCTGCATAAAAAGTATTCTGAATTAATAAATAACGTACAAAAAAAATGATCCAACTGCAGTGCTTGACTAAATAATCCAAACATTTTTCGTAAGCTGAATGAGGTATGACTTCCAATTTTTATATCTAACCCCAAACGGATTGAAATGCCTGCTTTGAATTAATAATGGGTCCAGAATTTTTTATATGGTTAAAGAAATTTCTAGAGCATAACAAAAATAATTATAATAAAAACAGCTTATTTTTGTAATATTTTATAAATATATTAACATATATTAATATTTTATATTATATATATAAAACAGATATGATCTGTTTATATGTATAAGATTTAAGGACTTAATTTACATAAGCCTTTACGGAAACGGAAATTTAATCAATTTTATACATAATTTCAATATGAATAGTTTAAGGATTCATCAATATTTAGAGAATACAAAATAAACACGCAAATATTTTACGGATCAACGAAATTTCATGATCATCGATAAATTCCCACACACTGCCAAAAAGATGAAAAAATTAAAATAATAAGAGCAAACCTCAACAACAAAGGCAGATCAAAATATCTCACACCTACAATAACAATAACCTTTACGTCCGCTTTCAAATCAATTGAATCGATATCAACCCCTTTCCTTTAAAGATGGGTTCATAAAATTTAATAAATCAATTTTCTGTTATAGAGCAGAAAAAAGGACATTGAAATAAAAACAAAAATCAAAAATAAATTAATTTAGTTCGGTTTGGTTAGGTTCTCTATAAGAAACGCCTTCAGCTGCTTTTCACTGAACATAGAACGAATGTCCTACAGATAAATTCTTCATTAATAGCCTCGGTGTAAGGGGAGGATGTGTTTTATAATCAGTGAAGATATTTTAAAATATGCAATCGTTCGTGTTTGTTGGAAATTAATCGCTTTCAGCACATATTTTTGATTGATTTCTTGAACTCGATTTTTTTTAATTCAGTAGAATCTTTAACGGAAATAGTCAATGAATCAAATTTATTTATTTCAAGTGTAGAATACCTTAATTTTTTAATTTAATTAAAATTAAATGGAATACAAATTTAAAATTAGTATTTATTGATTAATGTGGAAAAAATTGTGAAATAAAATTTTAGTATTAATTTTTTACACTTCATTAAATCGTCACATACTAAAAATTTCTCTACATAAATGGTTATGTACCCATATATCCATGGAATGAATTATTTATTCTAGAAATCGGAACACGGAATTACAAATTATAGAGTAAAAATCAGTTAATCGATAAGAATACGATAATGATTTGAACTAAGTACGCATACCGCGGTGTGGACTTTGTACAAGGATCAGGAACATTGACAACAAGAAGTATTATTAAGCATGAGCTGTCATTTCTTCTGGAAAGTGTGATATTTCTGATCACTGATTTATTTCAAATTTTTAGTCATGTATATATATATATATTGATATTCAGATGTCTGAGTTGGTGAATCAGCACCTTTACTCTATTTTATCTGTCGACAGTTTTAAGTCACACTAAATACGGGGCTTTACGGGGCTTTATAATATAATGGATCTGATGTCTTTGTATCTGCCTGTGTTTATCAAATTTCGCTGTATTTTTAGGATACTGAGAGTTGGATTATTGTGACTGTCAATTGTATTGAACAGTTTTAGAGCACGTTCTTTAATGTATTTTTTAACTGAATCCACTCTCAGATCTCTGTGGATATCGGCTCCTCTTGCATACCATGGGGCGTTAACCACTTTTCTTAAGGCAATATTTTGCCCTCTTTGAAGAATTTTTAAAGTTGAGCTTGGCGCTTGGCAAAACGCTATACTGCCATAGAGTAGTCCTGGTTTAATAATTTGCTTAAATATGCTAACTCTATTCTTTATGTTGAGCTTTTTGCTGCTGATGAGCGGGTGAAGGGAGTGTAATCTTCGGGCAGCTTGCGCTCGTTTGGACTTGAAATGTGCTTTCCAGGAGTGCTTGTTATCAAAGGTTATGCCTAGGTATTTGAGAGTATCGGCCCATTCTATTTCTTGTTCTTCTACCTTTAATTTTCTGGGAGCTTGGCGGCGCTTCCTGGTATTAAAAATTGCCTTTTCTTTTCTGCGTTCAGTTTTATTTTCCACTTTTAAAAATACTGAACAAGCACGTCAATGTGACCATGTATGGTATTGGAGACATTGCAGGCTATTTTGTCTGAGTACACAATACAAGTGTCGTCAGCACAGAGCGATAGCATAGAAGGCTCGAGTTTCGGTATGTCTGCAGTGAACAGGCTATAGAGCAGTGGAGATAACGGCGACCCCTGAGCGTTTTATTTATTAGTATTGTCTATACTGAATTGGAAATTGTCTCTCAGTAAAAAATATCACGATTTTCGATGTAGATTATTAACTAGTGTTAGATACTCCTTCTTCTATTTTTGACAAAGTAGTCTCAATGTAAAAAATTCATTTGTAACTTTGAAATGTTGGTACAATATCAATTGTTGTGCCAAAAAATATTGATACTGTGAAAAAATTGATTATTAAAGATAATGTAGCTATATGCATTAGTTTCACTAGTATTTATTATTTAGCAGTTGAGAATATTTTTCCTATTGGGAAGCCACATTTTATAATAAGAGCTCCAAAAAGTTGTTGTATTGCTTGGTGCAAACAAGCAATATAATGACGATACTTCAAAATAGTTGCTTAAGATTGTGATAAGTAATGCATTATAAATCTGTACATATGAGTCTGAAACTTAAGAGGTCGTTATGAACTTCGTTATCACCTTAATAAAATGGGTCTGTCCGAAGAGATTAATTGTCGACTTTGCTTAAAAGCAGACGAGACTTCCAGTCACATTCTCTGTGACTGCCCAGTATTGATCTAGGCCAGGAGGACATCACTGGGTCGAGAATTACTCTCCCCTTCTGACATTAGGAGGTTCTCAATGGCGCTAATATTCTGGGTTTTATTTTGAAGGCGGAATGTCTTCTGGTCGATTAGGGACTGTTGCAGCACAATCGATCAACTATGGTCGCGGTGCTGCGCTCCATTGAAAATTGGTATCGTGTTTACTTCAATTTCTATCCTGAACAGTAGTGAATTACAACAACAAAATTGTTGTATATTAATTTTCTTTAGACTGCAATTAGCAAGGGTTCAATTTGTGTCCCGCCAAGTTTGAAGTTTAGAATCATTGTTTATTAGCCAACTGACCCAAAGCCTTACTTGATTTGTATGTTCTGACTTGGAGTTGCTGTTAATTTGTTGTAAAAAAATCAGTCAAAAAATTATTGCTGGCTTCAAACATAATGGTTTGAAGGTCTCTCAAGCTGAATAAAAAAGTGCTGTTATAAATATCACATCACATTTACAATTTTATATACTATAAACGAGAATTATTTGAATACTAAAACCATTTTAAATAATAAATCAACATTTATTTTTGGAGTTCGCATTTTGAATAGTGAGTTACGTAAAATGTAAGGGAATAATGAGGGCAGATCACATTTACTTTTGTGCAATGATTAGATTTCAATAAAAGATATTTTATATGAATAAAAAATACCTTATTGGAATCACCATACTCAATTTATATACCAAAGGATGAATCTGTAAATAACCTTAATTCAACAGAATTCGTTTAGTTTTCTTTTTTTTGTATCTTAAAGTTTCTTAAGAGGAATGTGGTACTGAAACGGTGAACATCACTAATTATGGACAGCAGAAGGATATCTGCTGACATGCTACTGCAAACTATCAACCTTATACTATATATTATAAATATTTTTCGAAAACCTCTTTGTTTTAAATATAACAATTAAAAATAAATAAATAAAAGTAAAAACTTTAATTTATTATTATAAATTTACCAATAAATATGAATTTCAAAAATATGAAAAATTTTATATGTATACATGTATATTTTACATGTAGTTCAATTTTGATGTTGTGATGTTATAAGATGGCACTAGTCCGATAGAAAACATATCTTCTAACACTTTGGCCGCTTTTCATTAAAAAAGAAAATGTTTTTCACTTTGACACTCTCCACATGCCAAATATTTGCATTGAAGGTTAGGTGATTTAAGTCTGAATACAAAACCACCATACAACCGTAAAGTCTTTTCTTTCGATGTCCCGGTATACATCGTACCCTCTGCGATCTATTGTTGAACTAAAAATATTTTTAAATAAGCAAATAATGACTTGTTACACTTTCTATATAATGGAAGAAGAAAAGGAATATGCAAAGATGAATTTCAAAGGACACAATGCTGCAAAGGAAAACTTAGACAACTAGACGCTTAAATACAATTGCAATTTCATAACAATTCACGCCTTGACATTACAGTTTTTTGCCTAGTACTGGATATCCTTGAGGCCTTTGCGTTGTTTTGTAAGAAAGCGTTAAACCGATAATGCTGTTTGCTTTGTACTATGCATATTTCATTTGTGGCGCATGCTGGGTGTTGTAATATTTACAAATCTTATTTGTGTTCTATTGTTAGAAATATTATGCATACTGCTTGAAACAATGTCAAAGGATATAGAAAAACAATCACCTTTAACCTACAACTTTGCCGACAATATTTTCACTAAAATTGTTACACAAAACCAGCTGTTTTCATAAGTAAAAATATATCAGAGAAGAACTGGGAATGGATTTCAGTAGTTTGTCGCATTAATTTGCACAGTGGTTGAATTTACGCTGAAAACTGTGGTTGGTCAGGATCAAAGGAACGGCATTCAATGATGCAATGATATCAATGAAGTTCCAAAGAGTACCGCAAGTCATCAATGCCAAGCTAAAAGTCATTAAATTAAATAAAATATATTTCACGAAACTTATTTTTGTGTTATGGGAGATAAAGTGAAACCAAAATATTTCCTTGAAATAAATTAATTAAAACAAAGTTTGTTACTTAAGTCTTTCGTTACATTTTTTAATTAATTGATTTATATCGTAATAAAGTTCGACTGATTATGCTCTGCAGCGGCAATTAATTCAGTAATTATGAATATCCTTGTCACAATAACGCCCAGAGACACTTAGGATGAGCCATAATATTGGGATTAACTTTTTTCTTTCCATACGAATCTGCCCGCACATATATTAACTGTCACTGGAACCGTAACATTTTACTTGGGTTAACTCTGTATGCAAATATCCTAAGGCAAATGGTATAAATTTATTAATCATAAAGTTGAAGCTACAATCGTACTACTGTGCCACGCCACTTCGTACTGAGTTCAGATTAATCCGGCGCGCCGTCTGTAATGGCAGCACTCGACAACAATTTAAATGAGTTCAGTCGTCGCAGCAACAAGTCGTTATACTCGTTCCTGGCCATCTTCCCGTACTTGCATGGGTGTACAATTAAAATGTCAGTCTTTTCCATTGAAATAAAATATGAAATGAATATTTACGAAATAAAATGAAAATTTTCTTTAATTACGGCAAATTGCTGCGCATGCCCAATGACACTTGCAGTTCTGTTATTTCGTTTTTATTATGGCCTAAAGTCATCGGTTTGTGCTGTGCTCTTACCAAATTAAATCAAGGATTTTAGCTTAAAGAAATGCATTTATAATGTAAGCGTGCACAAAGGCAATTTTAATCATGTTGAGAAGCGGTAAATGAAATCAAAAGTGTAATGCCACATACCGCTGCCATCACCATCGCCATCGCCATCACGTAACCGGCTCGCCGACGGTGTTTCCAATGATAGTATTGTGGCTAAGCTCTGCATTTCTGTGTATTACAGTGATAAAAATTATGTAAACTAATTGAGTCAGTCACGCAGAATTCTTAATATATCAATAATGGTATGGATGCACTTATAAATTTATTAAAGTACTCCATCATGACTTTAACATGCAATAAAACAATATTTTACAACTTCAGGATATAACTTAAAACAGTTTTACTTTCTTTCGAAATTTTGAATACGAAAATGAAATCATTTTGTCACGTTCAATCATACCTAATTGTATTGAATAAAATAGGCTAAGATATAAATCAGTACTTTTAATCTCATGATGGATATCACATCATGAGAAAAGAATATAATTCATAGATAAGTTATACGCGAACAAACTCTTCATAAAGCGATAATAAAATATAGAAAAGATACACTTTGATTAAAAAGATGATCGAATATCATATCATGAGAAAAGGATATATTCTTAAGCTAAATAAAATATGGGAAATGTTTTCATTGGTCTCGAACTATGCTTTCAAAAATATATTAGTTAGCGAATAGAAGAAAAACTGCTTTACTGAAAAATCAAAAATCTAAAAAAGCAACAAAAACATTGAACAATTTAAAATCTCATAAAACTCTACACTGTTCTTAAGTTAAGATATAGTAAGTTTATATATGATCTGTTTAGAAAAAATTGACTTATATGACAATGATTCCATCACGTTTCGATGTGACTAAAATCAGAAGAAATTATTAACGATCTAATATTTCAAAATACGGAACTATACATACAAAAATTATACTTACCAAAAATTGCACCTTTGTCACATAAAATAGTTATAGCATAGAACTATAACCATATATAGGTTGTATAGCTATATTTAATAGTTAACATGAATAAAATCAGTCACTGAAAAAACATCTGAAATATCTTACAAAACTACTGCGAAATACTAAAGGTTTATATACAATAGACTTAAGAAAATAATATACATTACCATAAAATCTTGATTCAGTAAAATTAATGAAAGATTGTTTTGACTTAGATAAATGCATATTCAATTAATATAATATTTTGAAATAGCCTTGTATATTAAAATTAAATTTAAAAAAACTTTAATTTTCCCTACAATGGGATGCATATCTTGTGGAATTTCAATGAATAAAGAAATGTTGATGAATATAACATTCTCATTGCTATAAGGGATCGAGAAATACTCATTTTTTTACAAAATTCGACCTAATTTATTTTATCATGTTTATAGTCCCTTCTCAAAGCAATATACATCATCAACGTTTTTTCCAATGCTGGTTGCATTCGTTAAAGCCGATTTCCGAGTTAGTCTGTTTTTATCCACAACGCGCTGTGGTTCTATTTTTATCTCCTCAATATTTTGAATCGGTGTCTCTAAATCGGTATCTAGAGTTTGGTATACACTCTGCAGTCACACTGTACTAAATATAGTCAAAAATAGTGCTCTTAAACAAAACTGATAATATGATACTGATATCTGAATGAAAGATCGCACCAAATCCTTTCAGTCTTAGCTCAGTTTTCCATAATATTTGCTTGATTAATCAGTATTTTCGGATCATATGCATAAAAAAGTATGTATTTTGTGTCCATAACATGTATCCAAAGAATTGAGTATTTTTGGCTCATCCTTTAAACTGATCTGGACCAATCCAAATGATATATTAACAGTATCAACAAGGTATCCAATTGTTTTTCATGATGTGCTGTTCATCAGTTGATGTTGTTGGTCATCCAACTTTAATAAAATTGTCAACACCACTTGAAAATGCTTTTTTTTTGACACATTCTGGCAGCCGATGGCCTCCTTCAAGTAGAAATTAATGTTTTCCAAGCAGAACTTTTATTACGGAAATAAAATACCTATACAGACATTTAAAAAATTCCAAAATAAAATTTATTTATTTACGAAACATATAAGTAGCTGTCAGACAAATCATTATACCGACATGGAATTTAACTCAGACGTCATTGACAATAAAATCAGTCTCATAAGTCTCAAAAGTTCGCAGAATTTAAATTAAAAATTTTACTTTATTTTTTTAATTTCATTAGTTAGTATTCCAATAATTAAAATGAAATCAATATTATCACTTAGCATTTGGTAAGCACTGCTTAAGCAAACTAAGGTTTGTTTATGCCGCAATTTCAATATAAGAATATTTCACGCAATTAAAGTTCTTATTAACTAAAAAGCTCTTCTTCGAATTAAGATGTAAAGACATAATGGCATAAGAAACTATAGATTCCTTTATCTTAGCAATAATTCATTTCAACTTGTATGAAAGTGTATATTTGTAGTTCTCAAATCATTTTAGAGTACCAATAATACTTCTTTGCATCTGACATATATCCTTACAACCATAATGTAAGCCAAAGAATGTAATATGATTTTCCTCTTATTTAGTAATAAAAATAAATAAAAATACTTTATTTCAAAAGAATATCTAAAACATTTGCTACACAAAAGCTTGCGCACTAAATGAAAATGTTACTAGCTACTTGAGGAGCTTCTCGGCCTATGTTTAATTGCCGCAGCGGCTATAACATTTAATCACCCACCGTGGGGCAAATACCATTTTTACGTCCCGACAATATATTCCGCAATGCAATTATAAATAAATTTTATTATAAGAAAAAGTTGCTTGATGAATGTTTTATTTGCGAATGCGGTATGCGGATCACGGGTCGTTGTTGTTGTCATTCTGATGATGATGCCGACACACGCCGCAGGATTTATGTTAAGACATACGTCACTGTATCTCAATACACAGACCTTGGACTATCATTATTTTTATTACCGTTCGCGACTCAAAGTTCATTGTGTAATAAAATAAATAAATTATTAAAATAAAATTTTATTTTTGACAACAAAAGACTGGACGTGAGAAAGTTCAGCGCCGCTTCTCACAAGCCGCCTTTGGTGTACCTACACGAGTATGCGCAGATATCCAAAAATTTTTGGGTAGTAATTAAGTGAATAAAGTGTGTCAAGTGTTAATTTAAGCTCAACTTGATGGATTGCGGGTTGATTCCAGTGCTTAACACAGAAGTTGTGCAAATTATTTTTGACGAAAGTGCGGAAGAGTGATATGAAGTATACTGTCGGTTGACGCAGATTAAGTTATTTATCAATAAATTTTTACTTCAAGAATTTTAGTAAATTTCTTAGTTCAAGCTTCAGTTTTAATCGCACCACATTATGAGTTAATTATAGTGTGTCTCATATATGTGCATAAGCAATATTTAATAATTAAACAAAAAAAAACTATTCGCACACAGCATGTGTCTTCATTAGAGAAGTTAAGAGTTCTTAAATACACAAATTGGATACAATAAACGGCTACTATCTTAGCCGCCTTAATACGCGATTTCTGGGAAGAATGGAGTGCAACGTGATTTTGCCTCTGATAGAAAATAAGGAATATAAATAGCGAGTAAAAACTTCATTCGTACGGAACTCAACTAGCAATCGATATTTGACTCGATTTTTATGGTCTTTTTATTTTTATAATCAGCTTACGATGATGTACGACATGACATGCTGTATTTAAGGCATTGTCCTTGCACGTCCTTTACCAGTGCAATGGCTGCTTGCAGGCGGTTTCCTTTTTACGAAAATAACAAAATCTATAAATTTATACGCATTAATGGGCGGATCAAACTTCCATCAATAAAAATTGAATTTAACAAAAGATATTTATTTTTCAATATCCTTGCTATTGGTATTTTCGAAATCGAAGGTAACAAGTGCACTTCAAGCATATAATTTTGGGTATAAATGGATTTTTGTTTGTCGGGGACAATCGAAAACTGCTACTTAAATAAAAAAGATACAAAAACAATTTTAATAAAGTGTTTTTCTTTTGTTGAAACTTTTAAATACTATTATTAAAATATTTAAGAACTGAAGATTTCGTAGCTTTGAAATATATTTTTAAATATTTTTTCACTATGAACCTTAAAAAGGTTTTAAGGTTAAAATGAAAAATAGATACCTTGTTTAAATTAAACTAAATAATTAAAATTTAAAATAATGAATCTAAGTTAACATATATCTAGTTGCAATTTTGAAGACCTTTACTATTATTTTTTTTTGTATTAATTTTTTTAATTTAAAAACAAACAGTAATCATTCGATAGAAGGACTCATATTTAGTAATGCTTCTCCTTGTGAGAATTTTTCCAATTAGAAAAAAGGAGTTCAAATACCATATATATAAACATATAAATATATAAAATACATATCAATATATATATATATATATGTACACATATATAAATATATGTTAGTTCCCGCAGACTCTATTAGAAGCAAAGGGCCAAAAATCATAATAAGAACTAATATTATTTTTGGGGACAATTTGCTATAACTGATTATCTATTCTCTATCTATTGGTAGTTGTGGATAATTTAATAAATTAACGTTTCTCTCTGTGGTTTTTTCGATTCGCAAAATAGAATTAAAATAAAATAGATGATGTACAAGAAGGATTGAATCCTCCTGAATATTGTAAGGAAGCCGTTGTGATTACACAAATTCAAAACGGCATATTAGAACCAACTGGACACAATTATAAATGGTCCAACATCTAACCAATACCAATGTTAGAAGCATCACCGAGTGTGTTAGGGAATAGGGCGCCCATAAACTTAAGCCTAATTTTGCACAAATCTGGACATATATAAAACAAATGTATCGGTGTCTGCTTTTCAAGCACAGGTAAACATATACGAATACTACATGAAACTCCAGAGGGTATACCAAATCTGTCTCCATGTCGTTGCACAGTTCAGTATCTCATTAGGACTGATATTATCATGGTTGTTTTAGAATTAAAGCACAAAGGCCATGAAGCTCGTGACTACTGAAAAAATATGAACCCAAAATATTTTTTGGCTATTACAAGAAATGGTCACGCATCATCTTTCCTTTGTGGAGGTTAGGAGCAAGGATTGAAATTAGTATTTCCATAGAAGGGGCAACAAGTCTCGCTAGCTTATTTGCTTGCTCGTTCAATGCTATATGAGAATGTGCAGAATCCGAAACTGGTGTCCAGGAACCAAATCTTGGACCAATTGTCTAGTATATTGATAAATTGTCTGCATTCGTGAACTATTAAGGAAGATACAGATTGCTGAAATGTCTTTAATTGCTGCCTGGTTATCAGTGAGAATATTGATTTCCTTTTCATGAAAGTTAATGCTCGCAGTAAGAGAACAGACTCTTAGGACGCCAAAACGAAAAAATTTGCAGGCTTCGGCAAATCTGTAGTGCGTGTAATTACTAGAGTACTAAGGAGGCACTGTGACGAGTTCCAACAAGTGGATTATGCAGGAGTTACCAAGATGATGAGGAAGTAAAATCTAACATCCGTAGAATCTATCAACTATGTCTCTGTTCAGGACTTCAGACAAGGTGACTTCAACGTCTTGGGGATCGCTTTTTCACTAGCTTGGAAGAGATAACGAAAGCAAACTTATAGTATCTCCTCAAGTTCATATGGAAAACCAAATCGTTTAAGAAGGATAACAAAGGGTAACAACTCGCCGCTCCCGCCAAAATTTTTGAAGGCATCACAATGGTCAATATATGTCTCTGAGTGGAAGTGCTGACAACTATCAGCACGCTCCTTCTGAATATAACCTAGGGCGGCGAAATTTCTGCCTAAAATATGGAAGTACACTCATAAAGGTTGATGGGACTTACAAATACCTAAGTGCACGGAATAGATGCAGGCTCCTTGGCTTTATTTATTCTTGAACAGTCAGTGTAAATTGCTGTCTTCGCTTGCGTTTTGATCTATGTCCTGCTTCCCAATCAAACTCCAATAGACAAAAAAAAATTTTTTTTAAAAAATTTAATAAATTCATTAATTTTTTATTACTTATTTTATTATTTTTATTAAATTTATTTGTATTAAAAAATATGCAATTTTGCATATATATATATAAAAATAAACAATATGATTTAGAAAAGGTTACTTGAGAATTATTTGCAAATAAAAATTGTTTAGTTGATCATATTGTTTATAATAGATAATTTAAAATTTTTTTAAGAAAAAATAGATAGTTAAAAATAGTTTTTTAAATTAAGATTCATTTCTAATATTATTAAAATCAAATTGAAAATGTAAATTAACAAAATAATTATTAAGCATTTAGTCTAATTTTAAAAACATACAATTTTGATAACCTAATACTAAGGATGGCGGGATTTAACCGACAGGATATAAAATATTAGCGTTCGTAACTTTTAAGCGAGTAAAATAAAAATTAAATACACCTGCTGTGCGTGCAGCCAGAGCTCAACGTGACGATTCCTTGTATGTTTCCTTATACACATAAGATACTTATATGGATATATACGTATATAACTGACAATGTGTAGGACTAATGCAGAATTAAATACCAAATATATACTATATCGCGATAAGCACTGAGAAGCATACAATATAAGATACATAAATACATCAAACCAGCAAAAGTGCAATACACTTATGTATGTGCAACCGCAAATCCTTCAAGGAACTCAATTTAATGTTTCTGTATAACAGAATTACACCTGCGAAAAGGACAGAAATATCTCGTTGTGCAAAAACCAAAAAAACAAATGACGTGAAGTCAGGATTAAATGATGTACTGCGTATACTGTTATGAGGGCAAAAAGTCGATTGGTATGTCCAGTACGGAAGAGGCATTAGCAGAAAAACAAACAAAATTATAAAAAATTTCAATTTATGCCAAATACTGTTTAGGAAAATCTTTCGAAAGGACCTTTGCTATAATTGCACTTGTCTTCACAATGTGGAAGGCGTTGTCCACTGTGTTTTTTGTATGAAGATTGATGCACGCCTTTAAATTAATTGAACAGCAACCTAGAAAAGGATAAGTGAAACAAATTTCAGGAAACAAGGATAATAGAGAAAAATACACTTGTTGTGCTTGTGGCATGCAACACGCAATTTCTCAACTCTTATCTGAGATTTCACACGACAATTGTGTTGACAATTAAAAGATCAAAAGTACTTCACTGCATCTATTTCCAATAGAACAATAGAAATGTGTTGAGTGTATAGACCTGCAATTGCGGCTTACTGATTGATCTTGTACTTTTTTATTATTATTTTTTATTAGAAGTATTGTAGCAATTTTTTGCAAAGTTTTTGGAATTTATCTTTAATATTTAGTTCACTTGAAAGATTTTATCACCAACTACGCCCTATAGCTCCTGTTAAGCAAATCATCTTGTATGCAAGTCTTACACTTCTGCCGGGTCATAAGCGTTCCCTTTTTCTCATGCATACAAAGTTCATGTTAATGAAAACGTTTCTTTTTTTTTTGGAATATTTACAAATTTTAATATATGCTTACATTTTCACAAGATCTTGTAATCAGAGCATCCTTAATAAATCATAAATTTATGCGTTTAAACAATTTTATTATGCACTCTCGATACAAATCACCGAGATACATCGATCGCATATCTGTCTCAGTATCGGTATGTCTGTTTACTTGTCAGTACATTGTTTCAGCGCTACTCTGATGTCCGTCCGTCCATATTTCTGCATACATTTCGTTGGAATACCCTTTGCGGAGGCATGACAAACGTATTATTAAATTCACACAAAAAGCGTTCGATTTTGCACCGTTTGCTGTCGTTGACTGTCGCCTTCTCACAATGATCTCTTGTTCATGTTTCCTGGCCATGGCCGAGTTGCGCTTCTACCCATCCATGCCGCGAAGTGGTGTCCAGTTAGTCAGTTTGTCAGTGATGATATTGTATAGCAATGCCAAGCGCAATTCTGTAGCTGTAGCTGTTCTTTTAAATCATTTCACATTTTTTATTGTATTTTATGCCGTTCGGAATAATAACAAAAAATTTAAGCGATTGTTACTCTGACTAAATGCATGTGTTATACATTTGTGTAGGGTGTAGGTAACTACATAACTACACTTCTCCGGCAAATGTCTTATTGTACTTGTACGAAAGCCGGAAATCATAATTTCAACAGTACTGCATAAAAAGATACAAAATCAGTTTTTAAGATACAAAATTATAGTAAAGTTTCAGTTTTATTCATGTTGGTTGTTGCTGTCTAGTTTGCTTTGATTTGAGCAACTTTATTATAGCCTGTCAGATACTTTTTTCGCAGATAGTATTATATACTAGTAGTAGAATCTAATAGAATCTGTAAATTAATAAATAAAATTATATGCTATTAAAATTGATTTGGATGTGATGGATAGATAGCAGGCATAGTAGTTAGTTAAAGCAATAAACTTAGTTCATGCATTCGTTTAAGAAATCAAATAAAATTAAATCGTTTTCATCTAATTCCTTGTATTTATAATGAAATTATTTATCTATTTCCGTATTTATATAAAATTTAATATGCTTTCTCAAAGCACTATGAAGTGGTTTTAACATAATGCTTATAGCTTTACTGATCACATTTTATTTTTTTTAAATATTTGCATTTGTAATATATTTAATTTTTTTATTATTATTTTTGGTGTGGGATATGGCACTGCGACCGTCGGGTCTATTGTGTTTGTTGAGTATGTCTCCAAGCACTGTTACTTCGATACAAAAAAGTATAGAACCAATTACAAAATTTAAGTGCCTCTTCTAACTAATTATATACTGTATATAAACAGTATGTCTATATTAATGAAGCCGATTGTAAGTTGTTTAAACCACGTCATTAATTACCATACATATCCTCATCTTAACAGCTGATTATAGTTTATGTTTTAAAGCATTTTGTGTTAAAAAAATCACAATTGTTGAAAAACAACTATTAAAATAAATAATGTGAACTAAATAAAATAATGTGTCCTTTATAAAAACTCCACAGAGCCCTATAAAACTATATCAGTGCTAGACCTAGTCTTTCATATATTTTTCATAAATATATTTATGTGCTTCCTTCAACTCTGCAAGAAAATTTTGTTCTTATGCAGGGATATTTAACGGGTCACCATGGACTGCGTTGTCACCTTAATAAAAATAGGTCTGTCCGAAGAGATGGAGTGTCAACTCTGCTAAGAAGCAGACGAGACAACCAGTCACATTCTCTGTGACTGCTCAGCCTTGATCTGGGCAAGGAGGAGGTCACTGTGAGGAGAGCTGTTCTCTCCTTCTGATATTAGGAGGTCCTTAACGGACGACATTCTGGCTCTCATTCGAAAGGCGGAATGTCTTCTGTTCGGTTAGGGTCAGTTGCTGCACAAAAGATCAATCTCTGCTCCGTTGGGAGCTAGTACCCCGTATATTTCTATTATATGCTATTTTATAACGTGACATGGCACATACACTCACAGAAAGTCACGGTCACCAAATTTCTAAATCAAAATATCAATAATAAAATAAATAAAAATATCTCTTTATATTTTTATTTAGATTAAAAGCAACAAGAAGTTCATATCTTATGTGACCATAACTGTCTATATAACATGACCCTAACTCCATTTTTACATATTTCCAGTAGACGACTATTAAGTTTAGTACTAAATCAGGAAATGTTCCCATGTGATTGATAAATGAACCAGTTTATAGTTATGTCGTTATTGTCGTTAAAGTCTAAACAATCTCACATTCATGTAGCATTGAATAGACTGCACTAGGATGGAAAATTATTACTTGCGTCTTTTGACTGAAGAATTCAGAATTTGGTTTAAACATTTCTTATGGGGAAGCTGCTAGCTAAGTGGTTTGTTTATAGTCGTTCAAATACTGTAAAAAGCGAATTTACCTTAATACTACCTTAGTCTTTCACTACGTAAATGTTTCACAAGTCACAGTGTGAATACTGAACACCATTCACCGTACTCTCCGAAGCTGGAAATCTATCTGTTTATCTATTCACTACTGTGTTTGCGGATCTAAAAGGGGAAGTAAGGTATCATAAAAAATGTTTTCAATCGTTACTGAAAACTATTTTAATAAAATAATTTTTTAAAATTGTCTTCAGTTTTGTGTTATTTTAGACTTCTTTTATTCAGAAATAATTTAAAGAAACTGAAAAATGAAAGTATAATCGTTGAGAAACACAATATTGATGTATATAGTTGATTTTTGTGTAAAAGTTGTTATTCAAAATTAATTATCCTACGGACTTACAGAGTAAGGAAATATTATATATATTTGTTTATACATAAAATATATATGGTAAAAATCTGTAAAAATATTCTATTAAAAAATTATCTTAATAGATAGGTAATAGTTTTTTTTGTTGTAATATTCTAGTGTTCTTTAGACCTCTCTATTGAAAACCAGTGGCGGAGCTAGACCAACTTTGCACGACGGCGACATCAGAATTGCGAGGCCCCCTTTATAACCCAGTTTTATTGTTAATCAAATTAATATACACAAATTAAAATAAACACAAATTAAAATAAATCAATTTTCCTACTTTGAGCCTCACTCAATTTTTTTTTAAATTATATCATAATTTGCGCCAGCTGCTATTTTTGCTTCAGTCTATAGAATTTCCAATGGAGATAGTCTCTCTTGGATCATAATACTTTTTTAGTACGTCTTAATCAATTTTAACTTTGAGAAGCTTCTTTCCGTCGAAGTTACACTGACTGGAACTGTGAACATGAATCTGGTTACTATAAAAGTATTTGGGAATACTTCGAATATGGTTAATGCCATTATCAAACCAAATTGTTCAAAATATTTATTAAGTGCTTATAATCCACAGCCGGTAACTTTTTGCGAGGCCCCACGTGGCGTGAGGTCGTCGGCGGTCGCCGACATCGCTGACGCCTAGCGACGCCACTGTTGAAAACAATAGTTTATATTAAGAATTTAGTTTCAGAAAAATCAATTTAATAAAATATATACTTAAAATTGATGTTATGTTATTATATTATAACAAAATAACATATCATAATATACTATTATGTTATATACACAACAAATTACATTTCCTACAATGAATAAAATAAGAGATTTTTTAATTTTATACAAATATATACTCTTTTATTCAAATAAACAATAAAAAATTATTATGTATGCAATTCTATCTTTTATGAATTTGAAAACATGTTAAAAGCCAGTATCGCATAAATATTTTACAGAAGTATTTTCGGTGCAGAATGCATAAAATTGCATTTTTATTGATTTCGAGTGAGATTTTGCAATTCAAAAAATATTACAAGACCACGTTCTGGTGGAGAATATGAGCACAAATTGTATTATTTCGTTATAAAACTGTTTTATGAAAACAACGTAAGATACTTTTTGATTAAAGAATATATGAAGAATTAAATAGCAGCATATCAAAGCAATGCACAAGGTTATTGACTTCAAAGCACTTTATGAGCAAATAAATAAGCTCCCAACAAGGGCTGCGCACTGCTTTGGAAACAATTTATGAGAACATAAAAACACTTTTGTGGGTGTAAATTTGTCATATTTATTAACACAACTTAATTTTGTAAATTTATCGAAAGCATGAATTAATTTTTCTGAAATAAATTATGCGTTTTATCTACCCTCAGTAAAAGTATCTTCCAAGAAAAGCACCTTTCCAACCTGAACTGCATTATTTGCATATCGTTCGACAAACAAGAGGCAGATACAAACGCTCAGATGCGCGTATAAAAGTACAGGAAATGCAGTAACTACAGCTAACATTTAGCTAATAAGATACCGCAATATGGGTGCTATTTACATCGAACGGATGCTCATGTTCCAATCGGAGACGTATCGCCAGCTCGACATCTGAATATCGGCATCTGAGCTTTTAACAGTTGCTGCTGTCGATTTAATTTTGGCTACTCCGGACGATTTTGCAACAGTTTTTCGTGGCGGTTTTGTTGATTTTGTGCGAGATTGCAGTAGTCAGTGGTTTATGTGACAAAATGCGGAACGATTGTTGACTTCATTTGTTGTAATGCTGGGAACTTTGTTTTTTCTCATAATCAAGATATTTTATTTTTCTCTTTGTTTATATTTTTAAGGACGATTGGTTGCCTAATAACTGATTTTGCATATCAATTTCAAAATTTCCGTTTGGTATGTCTGATCGTGACCTGCAATCTGTTAAAAGAATGGAAAATTCTGTCCTTCATCACAGTTACAAATTTATGTTTTATGGAAGGAATTGATGAGATATATTTTTGTTATATTAAATATTGATTAATTTTTTTGCATTTGTAATAAAAAAATTATCAATTATTATTATTATTATAATATTACAATATAAAAACTATATCATTGAACTGATATTTTAGCACAGTCAAATAAAATGATAATCAGTGATTTAATCACGATTGTGTCAAAAAAGGATATAAGTAGGTAAGTATGTAGAATGGCAGTCACCAGTTCCGACACACATAAGCCTTTTGAAATGCTTCTTTACAGAAATGCTTCTACTAGT
>NC_051846.1:145203606-145243726 GCF_002237135.1 Teleopsis dalmanni | reverse complement strand
AGGATTCCAAAATTCTGCTTATTAAGGCGACAAATATTTTGCGTTTTTACTGTGGTTCACTAGTACTTTCAATGCATTGATTTCTAACTTTCTTAAGACACCGAAAAGGGGACGAAGTGAGTAAAGGGGAATATACAACAAAATATTTTTTTTGTAACAGTGTGTATAGATTTTGTTATCTGTTTATTATATTGTCAAGGAGGAGTCAATGTCCATAATTCTATATACCCTATATAAAATTTTTTGGTGTAATGCAGTTAGTTAAAAACAATAAATCTATTTTAATTTTTATAGTTTATCAAAAAAATATGTAACTTTAGTACTAGTAGAGTGTGTTATAGGCTTCTACCACTAATAATAATAAGATCAATGTAATACCTTAGAGTTGGATAATACTATATTAAAAATTATAAACATCATTCTTTTCACAATGCGCTAACAGTGTACTCTAGCATTCCATTTGAAACAATTTAAAATAATATTAAACTCTACTACAATTTTCTACTACTGGAAAACAATATTCTCCACTTTTGTGTTACACGCGGGATCAAAAGATTTATTTATATTTATTATAATCTTTTTTTAAAAAAATAGTTTTCAAAAATACTTGATTAAGAAAAGTAAAGTTCAAACTCCAAAAAAATGTATTGTTGATCAATGTACTCTATGTAATAATCAAGTCCGAATGAAGGATTATTGAGCCATGCAAACAAACATGAAGCAGATCAAGAAACATGTCTGGCAATGGATCGGGCATATTCCGAAAAACAAGCTCATACATTATCATACAAGCTCTGAATTGAGGAAGTACAATTCATGAAGAACAGATAATGACGCGGAATGACTTCAGTGATATAGATTGTAACAGCATCAGGTTCAAATTTTATGTTCTACAAGAAGTTAATAATAAAAAGAAAATGGAAGAAAATTTTATTGCAGTTCAGTCATCTACTCCAATTAATATTTACTATATATTAATTGAAGACATTTACATTGATATTTTTAGCATTATTTTTCTACTTAACTCATTATATACGCAAACCTCAGATTACAAAAACAAAAAATGAAAGAGGAATATATATTATTTACTTTTCGTTTTCATAAAGTAATTATTTAATAATAATAAATATAGTCCTAGAAGTCATGTGTTGAAGGCAAATTGTTTTTGATAAACTTGGTGTATATAACCCAAGGTATTAAAAGAGGCTTTCAAAGGAAACTGGTCGGCATACAATAACCTACTCTCGGAATCAAATCAAAAAAAGGTAGAATTGAACATCATATTGTATCTTCTGAACATATTTATATCTGATCAAATTTATAAGAAATTTGTAAAATTAATGCATTAATTAATTGAAAAACTTCTCTAACATGAATACCACGATCTTTAGTAAATTTTAGTAGAACTTCTATTTGGCAATGTAGCAAATTCTATTTGGAATTAGTAGAAATGATTATTAAATTTCTTATATTAATATATGATACTCGTAGTACCACAGGATTCTTTCAGGGTTTGCTATTATTTTTGTATCCATTAATTTATTTGTTGTAAAAAATATTCTATTTTTTAAATTTTATTATTAATGGATATAAGTTGCTGCAAAACCCTGCAGTTTCAGCATTTTGAATTATATGGTGTGAATGGTAAACTTTATATAAGACTCATATCCTGTCTTTCATATCCAAAATACTAGACTTGTTAAATATTTTTTTACCTTCTAATAAAAGCAATTTACTCTGAACTTTTCAAACATTGAAGTAAAGCAATATAATTATATTACCTGATATATCATTGAAATTAAAAAAGATTTAAATTTAGAAAAGGTAAAACACTCTTTAACACTCTTCCATCATCATCATCCATCATCATGTAGTAAGGATTTGCATTAGCCGCAATTCTTTGATGAAATTAAAAAAAAATTTTGTTTTTTAATTATTTGTTTATTTAAATTAATATTAAATATACTCTTATATAAAAATTGGTTTAGTGTCCTCCATAAATTCCTTACATGTAATTTAAAACTAAATAAAATCATTGTCTTCCATTAAACTTAAAATAACTTATGTCTAGGCAGGCACAAAGGTTTCTAATTTGTACATAAACAATTAAAAATAATTACAAAAATAAATGACAATAAATACATATTTACAAGCTTTCAGTCATACTTGATGCATAATTTTTAGGTAATTTATTTACAATAGGTGGTTATGTTGGGTTGATGGTAACTGACTAGATCGTAACTGAAGATAAAATATTTTTTTAGAACATCATTCCTTACATATCTTCTTGCCACAGCGATATGTAGTCTAGCAGTTCTTCGTCATCTGCTGATGTATTCGAATATTCTTCATAAGATTGCTCAAATTTAACGGCCGCGTTATGTGAATTGATATTTGGAGCATACACTGGAGAATGTTGATAACTTTCAGTACTGTAGTTTGAGGAACCAATGGACGCAGCCGGCGAAATCATTTGCATATTTTGTGGTAATTGATGTTGTTGATTCTCCTTGCCAAAAGTACCCGCATAGCTTAGACCATAGTAATCATGTTGTTGTTGCGGTATTTGATAATAATTAGAGCCAGACGGTACCGCTGAATACAGAAATTGTGTTGGTGGGGGCGTGCTGCTAGTAGAAGAACCACAACTATTATATGAACTCACACTGCCAGCATCACTATCCACTTCGTCAATGACATGCTGTAAACGTCTTATGTATTCCACAGCCATGCGTAAAGTATCCACTTTGCTTAGTTTCTTATTTGCACCAGGTCCAATGCCACGGCGCCCATTGCTTAGATCCGCCACAATTGCTGGTGGTATGTGTTGTCTCAAATTCAGAAAACCATTATTTACTTGCTTAACACGATTACGTTCACGTGCGTTACGACGTATTACCGATGGGTTATTAGAATCCAGAGTGGTGCCCGTGCTCATTGCAATTGGTTTCGTATAAGGCATTGCAGTGTACGAAGAGCGTGCCGTTATTGCAGGTGCAATACGCCTGTGCTGTGGCTGATGCACCGTGCGAGTTTTCAAGATTTGGTGTGTAGTTTGCTGTTGTCTTTGGTATAAGTTATTTTCACTGCCAAGCGCCATTTGTGTATTGTGTATTTTGTTATAAAATAATATGAATTTAAAACAAATTACTTATATTTTATTTTGTTAAGATTTAATATCTTTACTCTAAGACAGTCTTAGTCCTACTGTTGCCCTTTCCGATGCGTTGTCGGTATTTGTACCATTTTGCTCTGCCACCGCCACCACCATGCAAAGGTATGCCTATTTACCTGTTCTGCTTGTGCAAGACATCAGCAAAGGTACTTTAAAAGAGTCTGATAAGTACAATATTATATCAGATCACATGAGAAAAGGATCGATCGCACATTACAGAAAAGAAGAGCATCCCTTCTTCGAAAGCGTATCATATCAGTGCTCTTCATCAGTACGTTTGTTGTACTGTGAGAGCATAACAGAGAGTAGAGCATAAAATCTGCCTTAAATCCCAACAAATTTCCCCAACGCATAAATCTGCAGTTGTGAACAGATTTTGAGAACAGTTTTCCCCTCTCTGATTACAATTTGCAGCGCTCTAGAAATGAGTGCTAGAATAGGAGACTCTCTCAGCTGTGCAGTCTGCAGAAATTCAATATTTTTTATTTCTATTCCGTTTTAGTATCGTTTGTGTATGTATGTTAGCTTGTGTCTCCACGACGCGTGCCGGCTTCAATCAGGTTTTTCAGTTGATTTTACTATAAACTTTACGCTGTAACTTAAGTATTTCATTGATCGCGCTTGCAGCTACTCTTCTACTGCACGCGTAGGCGTCATTAACTCAAATTCTATTCCCGACCGTGGATGTGATTTGTTAGACATAATTAAGTGGCCCCGGCGATATTTATTCACTTCTGGTATTTCTAGTAATTCATTCAGTTTACTCCATGTTTTTATATATCATTTGAGTTATGAAGGCGTTGAGTTTTAATTTCGTATTCGGCACATTTTCTTTTCAATTAAAATGCATTTACATACATAAATCCAAACTTAAACTACAAGGAAAGTGTGGAAAGCAATCATTTTTAATAAACTTAAATCACTTGGAAATATTTCACCTTTAAAGTAGTGAGGCTACAAATAGGGAGTCTAATTATCACTTCTAGTTAGAAGAAAAAGGATTCAATTTATTATAATTCAACACTTTTTTATAAAATATTATACACAAGGATTGTTTTCAATATTTTAACGTTTGATAATAACATATACCACTTATCCAAATCAAAATACTTGTGTTAAGGGAATGATAAATATGTATCTGCAGCTGCATATTTGGGGATTTAAAAGCCGTGTGCTTTATATTTTTTTTGTTTGTGCGGAAAAGAGGTTTAACAATGCGTAACGCATCATCACAAAGCCATTACAATAGTGCTACGCCCGATTTGCACGGACTAAAAACAATCCCCCTCGTGAGCCAAACTGCTTCTACCTTGGAGCTTTATTAGAAATACTTCATGGTAGGGTTCCTGTGTGGGTTACCCATTAAAAATTTTTTCTTCGTTAATATGCAACCAGGCTTCGTTTGGGTGTATTTGATGTGCCTCTTTTTCGAAGTTTAAGATCATTAATTCTAACACATACTTAAGTAACATAATCAAAATATTAGTTTTTTTAAAATATGTTATATGGTTTAGTATTTTGGTGCCTTCTACAATTTTGATCATAATATTCTGTCAATGTTATCAATGGGGTATAAGTCTATGATTCGATATTTCTACTTAGTTGATGCTGTCTTCTACGTTGTTAATCAAAATATTCTCTCAATTTTTTTAGTAGGTTTCTAAATCTATGCTTCGCGAAAGTAACGAAGCCGTTATTCTTCCCAACGATGCCACAAATCTTTTATATATATTATATGTATTTGTGGTGTACCTTACATTTATGGGTCACTTTTACTTCATGTCAGACTCTTTGTTTGATTTGTGTACACAAAATGACAAATATATAATATATGAAGACACAGAAAATAGATAAATTTTATAACCTTCACTCGAAACCATAGTTCAACAATTTTTAATATTCATTTCTAATCGATCTGAAACAATCTGTGTATATAAGATCTCTTGAAAGCATATTCTTGTTTTGTCTATTTTGACGAAAGAAACTAAATTGTTAATATAAACTATTGTTTTCAACAGAGAGGTACTTTGTGCAGTTATAAATTACTACAATAACATTTTATTATTTAATTATTTTATTAGTCTTGGCTGACCAAGCAGCTGTTTCAAGTATTCCCAAATACCCCACCATCAGTGGTCTTGGAATTATTTCTTTTATTTAATTATTCGTAAATAATTTCTTGAGACTGCAAATACCAAGAGTTGAACTCATACCCTGCAAAATTTGAAGTTTAGAGTCTGTGTTCATTAGCCCATTGACCCTAAGCCGTACTTGACTTGTACGTTCAAATTTAAAATTTCTTTAATTTGCTGTGAAAGACTTCTAATACCAGTTTTTACTATATGAAATGATAATAACTTGTTGTCTATCATTTCTACTGTCAGCTATATGTGAACAACAACTTTTTATTACTATATTAATTTAATATTAAATATAATTTTTTATGTAATATTAGCTTCTGCTCCCTTCTCTCTATGTATAAATTCATAATGCTCTATCTTTCTCTATCTCCTTTCGATAGTAATTTAGATTTCATTATGAACACTTTTTATATACTCAACAATTTATGTAGTTTAAGCTATCACGCTTAAAGAACTATAGATTAAAAATATAATCAGTATTGTATTTTTTTTACGCAATCGACCTGAATATCTAATCTCAATAATACAGAAAATAAATTAAAAATATTACAATTATTTAGTTTTTTAATATTTTAATCTCTTATTCTTATAGATTGGAAGTTTCCCTAATGGTACTTCTACGACCTATTAAACATAAGAAATGTTTAGACTTTAAATTATTTTCACTATTTCTGGGGTCTTTAAGGACTCTTAAACCACTTAAATCATATAAACACTACTTGCTAGTTAAAATAAAACTTAAAAGCTTTGTAAATTTACATAAATAAAACCTTTTATTAGACTATTTCTTTACTTAATGGTTCCAAACATATTTTCCTACTGCTAGAAGGAGAAGAGCCGCACCCAGTGTAACTGTGTTTACGTTAGCACGTACTGCAAAATTGCATTTATCCTTGCTGCATTGATTGCACTTGTAGTTCTTTAGGTTGTTTGCGTGATAACTTTGCAATTGGTATTCACAACCCCTGACATTGGTGTAAGTGCATCCTTTGTATTTAAATTCGCCGCTGTCTACAAAGTGAATTTTATATTAATGTTAAAATTAATGTACAGAGATAATCTTCAATCAGTTATAAGATATCATATGTTCATACTTGAATTAATAGTTTCAGTCCAACATTCAAAATATGGGCTGGTTACATTCTGGTTAACGTTTGTGTGATGAATGCCTATATATTGTCTGGTCTGATTCGCGGTTACCTGATTGCACTGGTGTGTTTTTGGTTTTTGGCAGTCGTTCTTGTTTACACAAAAGTAACAATTAAGTGAAAAACCTTAAATCATTGCAGATAAAAATTATGTTAAATATATTGACTCCAGATATAAATATACGTAGTAATTTAATATTGAAGTACGAACAAAATTTAAATTAATATTGACGAAAAAATATCACAGAAATAACTCAAAAGAACTTCATGTGTGTATTGCAGATATTTTAAATAAAATTTCACAATTGTATTATTTTTTTTATACTATATACATACTCATAGATATACAGCAGAAGCTAATAATAGCAAGTGCACAAATTATTTTACTGGAAATCATATTTTAATTATTTTTCTTAAAATTTTATTTATAACTTTACTCTACAACGATTAAAACACGACTAGTTTAAAGGCAAAAAATTTTAATTAAAAAAAACTTTTATATATTGAGTAATTCTCTCTGATATTTCTGATTTGATAAAATACGATTATCGAAAAACCACCGTATATAATATAGCATAAAAAGCAATCAGTTGCTACTGTTAAAACTTAATAAAGCAATCTCACTTTATAATCTACTTTGAACTGATAAATTTCGAGCTTATGATCTATAAATGAAAAAGAGTGTAGTTCTCATAGTCTCAAATCGAAATAAAAACAACAAAAAACATTGAATACCCTTCGCACAAATATATAAGTAAGCATAACTATTAATTATTATGTCATAGATCATATCTGGTGCTTCACATGTGTGCTATATAATAGTCAAGAATGTGCGCCCAATTTGATCAACATAAGTTGAACTTGACCTTTGCTATACAAGGTGAGACTACTTCACTGACATATGGACAGATAATCTACTCATATTCACATCCCAAAAATTGGACTCGTTGCTAGGACTTAGATTAGATTTTTTTTTTTGCAAGTTAGAATGTGAGACTTGAACCCACTAAAATCACCTCTTAGGAATGTTTGATGAAGATTGCAACCGCATTACAACGCCAATCCAGTAATCAGGGACGAAAGATATAAGATGTTTAGTATTTGCAATTACAAAGTTTTTTAAGCTTGAGGTGAGAACCTATTGAACATTAATTATAGGAGATGATGCGCATTTATTAAAGATTGGGACTAAATCTTAAAGGAGTGTGGTCTCTGGAGCGGGTTACGATCTCCGCGTTAGTACGCGGAACTCAGTGAAGAAAACGAAACGTCACATTTTTAGTGAAGGGTGAGAATTGGTCCCTGGAATTGATTGGCATTCACTCGACATGTTTTCAGATCTACTAGACAAACAGCTATTTGGTGTTATGAAGACACAAAATGCAAAATATATATATACAAACACATGGACAATACCAACTACTTAATACAGATAAAGAGATAATAAATTTGAAATTGTGCCATATACTCCATTCACGCTATTATATATACTTGACAATATTAAGTTTGTCACGTTAATAAGCTATACACATGGGTTATGTCGTACCCGATGACTACTTCACTGCGTTATGAATATTTTGGCAATGAAGATTATAAAAATAAAGATTATTTTTTAATCAAATATTTTTCAACGTCAGCTGATAATAGATTTCAATTATACTGAAAATTTCAATAATACTTTTAGTAATATCTTATCATTTTTTTAAAAATGAGAGCATAGTTTCCATTTAACTAAATTTCATCTCACATCAAAAAATTAAATTTTAAACTACGCTCTTGACTTTTATTGAGTTATCTTAATAATAAAATAAATAAAATCTGTTTTGTTATAATGTATTGTATGATTCATCATTGAAACTGATTAATCAGCTGTATTTACTGGATGACACATTCTTAGTAAAAACAGAACTCTTGAGTGACGCTATATAAACAAACTAATAAAAATTATTAAATTCTCATGTGGTTGATAATGTATTTCTTCATTGAAGTGTATCATTTATTGATGCAGATCATCCAAAATATAAGCATAGGCTAATAAACCGCAAATATAAACATAGCTCCTCAACAGTTTTTAAATAAATTTTGATCAATAAAGTTTTAAATATATGTAGTGCTCAAAAAGTATATTTTCTAATATAAGTATGTAGGAAAATAGCTGCCTAGAATAGGCAATAATTGTGTAAGTTCTAATGCTCACGTTCTAATAAAGTTGAATCCAGTTCGAAATTACAGATATTCGGCTAACCGATACTTAATAATGAACTCACTTTTTCGTTTACGTGTTTGTGTTCATTTCAGATGCTCACTATGAGAGCAAAGTATTTCCTTTATTCGAAATCCATTCCATTTTATGTTTTTCACAATTTATATACAGAATATAATATAATTAAAACAATAACTCCTTCTATTTAACGTGGTGTATAATAAGTAAGTTATATTCTTATCCACGAGTAGAATAGTGAAAGACCTCTAACAATTTACAAAGAGGCAGTAGCTTCTCAACATACAATAGGGAAGCTATAGTTTTTCCGAAAATGGTTATTATCTTTAACAGAAATATATACATATTATCAGGCAATTAAGCTGCTTTAAAGACCTTGAGTTTAATCCAATTTACGTCTATCTATGTTTAGTCACACTCTCTAAAAAAAATGTCGACATAACTCAATATATCTCTAATCTGGGTTCCTGGTCTGAAGGGGTGCTTCAGTACTTCTGGAAATACGTAAACAATCCAGGCATATCGTCAACATCATGTAAAATGGATGGGAAGACTCAACGATATGTAGGCATCTTGGCTACGCATATAGCCACAATGTATGCATTTTGGCTACGCTCCATTAATAGGAATTCAAACACTCTGACAAACACTCTGACTCAATTTACGTCTCATCTGTTTTGTTTTTATCCACGTCAAGCACGGTGACCACTTATTACTTTAGGGACACCATTTACGATCTCAACTACAAGACCTCTCACTTAACAGTATTTTAAGCTTTTTCAAAACTACCAGGTGATTTTATACCCTGAGTTTTTATATTATACCGTAGGACAATCCACTTAAACCTATTGTGTTTAAGTGGATCTGTTTGAATCGCCGGTATAACTTAAGCTAACCTAACAGATAAAATTGTAATCATTGTTATCACATAAAAATATTCTACTTACAAATAAACTATATTTGGTCGTATTTAACATTTAATTAAATTTAATATCTTACATTTAGATCTACTTTCGTTTTTTGAACAATTCAACTTAATTAGTTCGATTAATTAGTTTGATTCAACTATCATTTTTATATCTCTAATATTAGTCTAACATGTATTTGTAATATTATTAACAGTCTAATACAATCTTAGGTCTAATACAGAAAACAGTTTTATATACCTACGTAAAGCGGATAATTCTGTTAATGTACATTTCCAAATTAATGAAATTAATTTCCTTCCATTCTCAGTCCAATATGAAATTAATATATATATATTCTATATAATAAAATTTTACAATATTTTTAAAATTAAAATTGAATTATTTTAATTGACAATATAAGTAAATTAAATCATTTTAGGTATATAATAAACCCTTATTAATTTATGTATATATCAATGTCGCATTAAGTATTTTGGTATTCCAACAAGAAGAAGCACGATAAATGTAGTTGGCACCTTGATATGCTCGGCACTATTACAACGGTTGTTATTACAAGTATAACAGGTGCGTACGGCACTTCTATAATCTCGTAATTCTAAAGAACAAACATCTACGGACTTGTAGACGCATCCTTTACTATAATAAATGTCGTTTGTATAATCTGAAATATCCAAATTGTTTATTAATAATTGTAAACTAAATATTTACTTAAGCTGCTTACCATTATGTACTGTGTAAAATAAGCAATAATAAGAAGTATGAGTTAAATTCAGATCGACGTCAAGAAATTGGGCATTTAGATATAGATTAGTTTCGTTTGCTAAACCAGGATTGCATGAGTCTAAAGTTGGATTCACACAACCCTGTTTGTCGTAACAAGTATAACACTTTAATGCATTAACTGAAAAATAAAACAAAATATTATTAATATGTACAATATAGTTAATGCATGAAATTAGTGGCATACATAACATAAGGCAGAGATGTTGGGACTCCAGCTCCCTAACATATTTCGGATCATTTTTCACTGGATACCCATATAAATGGATTCTTTTCAATTAAATGCGTTTTATAAATTTCTAAAAAGTTTTTCAAATGCCTATAATAAGTCTTTGTATAGTCTTGAGTATGAGATATAATTCTTTATGAATTATATTACAGCGTATGACTATTAGCTTATTCAGGAATAACTTAGTTAAGGAATATTTTCTTGAAAATGTTTTGAAATTGGTGCCTACGTGCATTTTCCGAAGCGCACTCCTTCAAAGGGTGTGGTAAATTCTTTAAAACTGCATATGAGCCCAAACAATATATAGTTAACACCTAATATATAACAATAATTTTTTAGGATGATCAGTATATCTATATATATATGCATCAGTATATCAGCAGATATAGATTTAGTTTTAAGTATTTCTACACATTTTTAAGTATCTTAGAAAATATTGTTGATCAATCACAGTAATAGGTTTTTGGAAATGTCAAAACTGATTTCATCCTATTTTTTTATATTATATTTTATTATAATTTTAATTAGGAAATTTGTGAAAGTTTTCCACATTAAGCAAATATATAATAAATATATTTAGAATATGTTTATATGTTCTCTATATATAGCTAGAATAAATTCTTTCGTTTTATATCACTCAAATTGTTGCAATTTACTGTGTTCATAATAATCTATGCTTATAATACCATCGATATAAATATATTTTTGTATATCTTGTTAATAATGTACATATAAATTGTATGTTCTTTTTTAATCATATATAAACAAGAAATTATTTCACAACAATGTTGTAGTTTGTTTTTTTTTTAATCGCTATTTATACTTACTTATCGATATACAAAAAAAGCTAATAGTAACTATACCAACAATTAGTTTATTTGAAATCATTTTCAAATAATTTTAATACAATTCAAAACTTCACACTGAAACGATTAAAGCATGACTACTTAAATAAATAAATTACTTACTCATTAAGGTATTTATTTGACCAAGAACTCTCTATCAACAAACATTGATTATATTCTCCTATGCAGTTTTAGATTTATATTCCCAAGTAGTTCAACTCAAATACATAATCTTAAGTATTAGACGTCATAACACAGTTGCCAAAAATATTATCAGCAAAATTTATAGTTTAGCTTTTCACAAATAATCATTAATTTATAAGAATTTTAAAACAATAGAAAGAAATATGTTATATAGATAGATAGATATATAAATGGATAGAAAAGTCGTCAAAAATCTCCACAATTATTACTTAATTTATGGATGGTATAAGTGTGTCAGTTTTAGGACAAGTTATACATTCCTAATGATACCGAAGGCATATCAACTTATAAATATTATGTGTAAAAAGTATCTAGAATTTATAATCTAAAATTCGAGAACACGAGAAACATATCGCCACTGTGTTGAATTACCTTGCCAGATAAGATCGCGATTCATTACCTTGTGTACGAGTATTTATATCAGATGGCTTTGTTTTTTGGTTCCTTTAAAACTATTTTGGTCAAATATATTATAGTTTTATATGTAAAATGTTAAGAAGTAGTGATGCATCCCAACAGTATAAAAAAAAATAATGTAGCACAATAGACACAATCACGGTCGGTAGTCGAATCATACAAATCCAACAAAGCGCGAGATAATATCTCATAATTCAGATCCAATATGCCTCAAAAGAAGAGTATGAGCGCTAAATTAATTTTTATTTATTATTTTCTTAACGTTATAATATATAAATATTATAGTTAGAGCGATATTTAGGTATTTGTTTAGAATATCATTATAATTTTTAATAAATTTATTCATTTTTATTTTCTGTAATTATTTACATTGTGTTTAAAAAGTTAGCGTTAGATTTCATTCTTATGTCTATAAGATGACTTCTCTATTTATGCTTAATCTTAGCTTGGAAGACGTTTTTGTCCTTTCCATTTTAATTTTTTTGTAAACAGTTGAGTTTAGTCGAAATATTGAGACTGAAAGTTATTGTATTTTATAATGGCACAAAATCTTAAAAGGTTTTTTAAAATAATACATAATTGGTTAAAATAGGTAAAAAAGAACTAAACATGTTAAATACTGTAGGTCAATAAAAAAATATTACTTGTTTTGCAATTTTGAAGATGTTAAAGAACGGACCTCAATCAACCTTCGAAAAATGTATGGAGCATTCCTTAAACATTGACAAAGTAGTGTTACACTCTATGGCGCCTAGTTTCTAGCCAACAAAAAATTTTTAATAGATTGATAATATTTTTATTTTATTTACCCATTTCAGATATTAGTAATATACAATTTAAAATTAGGCAATATTTTATAGTAAATATTTTTATGGAATGGAAAGTTTCAATTTTTTTTATACGATTTAAAAAAAATCTCAACCGAAACATAAAGCTTAGACGACAAAAAGTGAATACTTCTAATATTGTTCAAAATATTATAAGTAAAGTATTGTATAATTTTTTGATTACATTTATCATATCTAATTTATTATATATGTATGCGATAATATTATGTCAAGATAAAAGTGTTTTCTGTTGTTTGTTTTTCTAAGCCATTACTTATGAAAAGATAATAAATACATAAACCTGATAATTTTTTTCTTACCAACATGCGTTCTTATCAATTGACATTAATGGCTCCACACATGAATCACTCAACTATTAAATATATTTGTCAATACAATATTAATGACGACGTTTTAATAACAATAAATATAAATAAAATAATAAGCAAAAATAAGTTTCATTTAGTAATAATATATCAATTCAAATCGAATTAATAAAACTAAATATTTTGCACATATAAACAAAAAGTATTAGTTGGACTTTACCGGACTTTCAGTAAATAATAGCCACTTTGATAAGAAATCATTTTTCTGTTAAATTCTCCAGAACTGCTTTTAATTAAGTTAGTTGAAAAGTATGGAAATATCTAATACATTTAATTATAAAGATAATCATCTAGCGGTAGTTTTATAGGGCATTTGGCGCCTATCATTTTCCTTCTTGCTACGAAACAAAATATTGGCTTATTACCTATAAGCGGTGAGAAATTTTTATTCACGAGCAAAATGTTTGCCTCGAGATGATTTCTATTAGCATTGAATTTTAATTATCATGTGATGGATATGAAAACATTTATAAATTATTGCAGTGGATTATGTTATTGATATTCTTATATTACTCTGGCTGTTAGTCTAATTGGCTAACTCAGTTAGACGCAATACAAAATTATATTAGATATTCATCAATAATTTAAAAATATGTAGTTTTATTGACTATTGTGATTTGGCATCAAGTGAGTGACATATATCTTTTAACAACTTAGAAACAACACTTAATTAATAAATAATAATTTGACAATTATCAACATTATAAATTTTCTATATTGTTATAAGGAATTCATTAATTTTGTATTTACTCTTTTTGACCACAACGAACTATAGTTTCGTAAAAGAAGTCTTTTTTCTTATTAAAGTGTATAAATTATTTTAATATTTACATTTTTAAACATATATCAGTTGCATTGTATCAGTACTCAGACTCCTATGAACACATATGAATATGGTGGGTTTACAGATCCGATAGTCAATGACTATGCTCATAAAGCATTCTTTCAAAACTTTCCTGTATAAATTTCTGTTCTTGCTAGTTGATTTATTTTTCAAAGGAATCTAACTAGAAGTGGTAAATATTAAAAATTAAACCAATTTCATAATTACTTGAGGGGATTACAGTTTAAATAATTCGATAAATCGAAGACCTCATTCCCGACAATCTTCTCTTTCTTAATGACTTGTTCATCTGTCATTCTGGTATGACAAAAATTTATCTCCCTCCAAGTTTGCTAAAAATTGCAATTTAAAGTTTATTTTTTAGTTCAGAATGCTTAAACAAATAAGAACGCAATAAAATAAAATTTTCTTGACAACCTTTTCAGATACTTAGCAGATCGATTTTGAATATTATTCATATTTTATCCAAATGGCGTATTTGTAAGCATTTGACTTTAAATTTCGTGGTATATTGTGGTAGTCATATATGTATCACAGCATAAATATCATTTGTGCAGCCCTATGCAACTCGAAGAATGAAAGGATTCAATATATATATAAATATTGAATACCATTAGCTTAACAGTTATCCTGTAATTTCAAAGGATATTAAATATATAGAAAAATGCAAATACAACACAAAAAATGTATACATCAGTTCAGACGATTGATATAGTCAACGGATACCCGTAGTATAAATTTAATAATTTGATATTCGAACTATTCGAAAACTTTAAATTATTCGAACACTAACAGCACTAACAGCTATGTATATGTACATGCGATGTACCATTGATAATCTACTTAATTTATAGATTAATTTTCACTTATAAAAAAAAATGAGTTTTAAAAATATTTCATTTCTAAACTATAGATGTGTAATCTATAGTTGATATTGTCATCATTTTCTCTTATTATTCGAATTTTAATAAAACACTTGCGTATTTCAAAAATATTATTTCATTTAACTAAAGCAGCATATTTTTCGTTATTTTATTTCATATTTTTGTTGGATATTTAAGATTAAATTCATTCTAAAATTTTTAATTAAACAAATATTTAAAATATCTTAACCAAGTATATGGCTTACGTGATATTGTACTCATTTACGTTATCATTTTATTTACTTTTATTAATGTTGCTATTAATATTCATTTTAGTTAAAACAGAAAAAAATAGCTAGATAATTAAACAACTGAATGAATGAAGAATAAATATGTAACATGTATTCAGATAATAATTAATTTAAACAGACAGCATTGCATTTCTTGAAGACTAAATTAACAAATCGTTTGATATCAAAAAACTTACTTCCATCCATTTTCCACACATATACGACTACAGCCCCATCAATAATATTCCTTCAGCAGAAATAGTATTCATTATTCCCAGCTGTGACTCAAAGACGCTAATGGTCGATGATTGAGTGTTGGCATCTAGAAATATATAAAACTCTCTCTAAATATATAAAACTCTCTATCAATTATTAGCTATGAAAAAATAAAAAATTATGTTATTTAGACTTGTCGCTAAGTAGTTTGGTCGATACTACAAAACATAGCTTTGCAACTCGATCACTTTAAAAGGCGATTTGGCTATCACACCAAATAGCACATGTTGATGAAGTGGTTTGATACGAGAGCTGTTATATATAGTTGTGGCCTAATAATGAAAATGCGAATATTTATCATCAAAAATTGTTTTATTGCTTTTCAAAGTATTCTCCAGCCTGATTTTTACACTGTGACGATCTTATAAACGTCTTTTGAAGCACCGCGAACGTATTTTTTCAACATTTCTTTGCACCAAAAGACACAAGCCTTTTCTTGAACGATTGTCAAATTGTGCGGGATCCAACGAGAACAAACATTTCTTACGGCCAGGTGTTCATGCATATTGAATATATGCTGGTGGGAGAAATGCCCAAGGATGCCTCTATCTCACGGTATGTCACATGACGATCTTGCATTATCAGTTCACACACTGCATCAATGTTCTCTGGCACAACGGCCGTTTTTGGACGACCTTCACGGAATTCGTCGTTGAGCGAGCGTCGGTCATGATTGAATTCATTAAACTAGTTTTTCACAGTGCTATAGGATGGTGCTTCGTCGCCATACAAAAATTTAAGTTCATCAATGTCAGATTGCACCTGGCAACACTTAGTGTTGCCTAAGCCAGAAATATATATATAGCAGCCCTCGTATTATAGTCTATCTATTTAACTATACTCCACCGTGTAATATATACTCAATCGATTCGTTAATCGTTAAAGTTTTAAATATTATTGTCAAATGTTCTATCTATGTAAGACAATTTCGCCAAAATATTTTTGATAAATGTTTAATAACTGAGTTAACTCACTAGAGGTAATTCTCATATCACTTTGCTAAGAATTATGACTATTGGGACTATTACAATAGTCATTCTACATTATCACACTTTTTGAATACATTTTAAATATTAAATTAAATTATAAATTTAATGCAGAAAAGTAAAAATTTAATTACAAAATAGTTTATAAAATAGTAGTTAATAGCAACTTGACTCAGTTCAGATTTTTCCTTAAGGAAATCCATATTCGCGGAATGTTTGGCTGTTACAATTTTAACGGGTTTGTCATGACGTCACTTACAAGATCATCGTTTTCTGTACTATAATTAAACAATTTCCTTCAGTAACTATTTTTTCAAATGAAAATCTGTTAGAACACAGAATTTAGTTCTTTGTTGATGTAAATGAGTAGTTGAACATTTTGATGACAAGTAAATCCAGAGAGTACCTTGAAAGTCTGCACTTTATCCGGTTTTCAACCTATAAGCGTTGTCCCGAGATGGATATATGGCTAATCTCTTGAAAACAATTTTCTGAAATTTATCTCGATACGGCGATTTTTACTATTGTCTCACAACTTTTTCGATATATCATTTAATGCAAAAATTTTTTCACATATCCGAAATGTTAAATCAAAATAGAATAAACAGAGGCTTAGAATCTATGAATGTCTATTTATATTTGTAATTTAATGGGCTCTGAACAATATCGCTGTAGACAAAATTTAATCCATATTTGTTGAGGGTTTTATTTATACATATGTGGAAGATCAGTGGTTTCTAAGATTATTAATATGTATATGATATGAATTAAAATGTTTTTAAGACACAATTGTCTAATAAGGTTCAAAAAGTTTCTTTTATATCTTAAAATTTGTCAAATAAAGTTTCTTGTGTTTTTCATAACATATATATTTATCTTATACTCGTTAAAGTAGTTTATATAAGACATATAAGATCTTCTATTGGGTCCACGTTGATCTAGATTTTAGTGGCTAAGATGTCTCTTAAAATTCAGGTTACTGTTAATAACTATTTAACATAGACCCCCCACATTATTCGGAATGACTTATATTATAGAAGATTGAAATAAGAATATCTTTTTTATTCATTAAAATCCTATTACCTTATGTGTATTATATATATATTATATCCTACACTAATGTAAATTTTAGTGGGTAAAATGTCTGCTAAAATTCAAGCAACTGTCTTGATTATTGGAATCGATGTATATTATGAAAACTAAAACAATTTATTCTAATATAAAGTGTGATATTTCAGGAGTTTAAATATGAAATTAAAAATATAACTAAGCAATAAATCAGCATTTTAGTTTACAGGAAACATAAGGCGAACGCGAAGTATATGTTTTTGATATTTTTCAACTTGCCAGATGAACTAAATCTGATGGTAAATTTGAGCAAGGTTATACACTTGTTTGAAATAATTTATTATATATTATTTATTTATATATATGTTTTATTATGTTGACACTAGTTGAGTCAGTATACTTGAGCACTCGTACTCTTTATTAACTCGAGTTTTCTTCATAACCCCTCTCTACACATTGAGTGGATTATTGTTTATCACTTCATCAAACTAACTAATAATTCACCTCAGATCTGCATATCTTTAAAGTATCCAATAGTTTCGAAATGGGTAAATTACTTCCCGTTTTCATGTTACTTGTATTTTTATGACAGTTTAAATGTGAACAAAAACTGATGGAGGAAACTAAAGAACCCAAGTTTTGTCATGGATCAAAACATCACCGCCACTTCCGGCCACGCTAATGATAAAACCTATTTTAAACTCAAAGTTAATGGATACACCTTCATTAATTTAAATAATTTTATTTTATTTTTTAATTAATTAGTTTACTAATATTTGATTTTCGGTGCAACTATTTTAACTTATTAAATTAAATTTAAACACATTTGGAATCTTAATGGCTCAGCACAAATTTTGCGACTCCAATTAGAAGAAGTGTGGAAAGCATCGTTATCATATTAACGCTGGCATGGCCGGCACTATTACAACCGTCCTTATTACAGACACCACAGGTCTGGAAGGCATTTCCTGGATTTCTTAATGATAAACTACAAGCGTCGGTTACCGTATAGACACAACTTTTATACTCATAAGTTGTATTTGGACCATCTGAAAAATCGATTGAATGTTAGACTCTTCTTCACTAAAGTCGTAATGCAGATATACTTACAGTAACGTATATAGGAACTCAAGCAGTTATATTTTGAGCTGATGAGACTCGTATTTACATTAAGAAAATGTGCATTTAGATAAGCTGATGTGCCGTTTGCTAATGTTTGTGTGCATGTTTGCAAGCTGGGGTTATAACAGGAACTTGGATCGTAACACGTATAGCATTGTAATGCACTAACTGTAAAACAAAATAATACAATTTAAGGTTTTATTATAAAACATTTTATATATAATTAAAATTGAATTAATCTCTTATAAGTGAACCAATTTTTTGTTATTTACTCTATTAAGTTCATAGGTTTAACCTTCATTTTCGCTATAGTGAATTTAAATTGGTTTTTTTTTGAATTTTTAATAATATCTTTTTAAACCAAAAACAGAAAAAAAAAACTTGAAAGTTATAATTTATATAGGTTCCAGGAACTTCCAAGTATATAGTTAATACCACCAATTTTTCCCGAATAAAATTGAATAAATTAAACATAATAATACTTATTTTTGAATTAGACATCTTTAAGTTACGTTTCAAAAACGTTTACTATATAATATTGATATCCTGTCGTTTTTGATACCTTGTTTAATAGCTAATAAGAAGTATTATTAATTTATTTTCATTATCACGATTAATGGAGGAATTCAAAAATTACTCATATTCTTAAAAATATTTTAACACAATAAAATTAATATTAACAAAACAAGTAATATTCTCTTATTAATCACTTTTTTATAACACAGTTTTCAATTCACAAAGTAATTTTTTTATATTTTGTTTATAATAAAAATTTAATTTTTCCAGTGTACTCTCTTTTTTTCAATTAATTTTTTATAGCTCAATAAACTCACTTGAAGCTACACCCAAAATGCTTATGATAACAGCAGTAATAATCACACTTTTTGAAAACATTTTGAATATTATTTTACTTGAAGTACTTCTAAAGGATTCCGGTAAGCGTTTAGGTTCGCGTTCTATAAGTGAATGGGCTTTCTTTTAACTATTGCAGTAAATATAGTAATTTGCTAGTTTTTAACAAGTCTTATCTTATCACTGAAACATTTGGGGGTTTTCTGCTTTGCTCATTTATGTTATAAATTTTGAATAAATCGATAGCATAAATTATTGCAAAATACCGAACTGAAGAAATATTGTTGCCATACAATTTACCGACAATTAGAAATACTCTAATATTATCAAAACATTTGTTTCATTCAATTGATCTTAAGCGTTTTTGACTGAACTTTAACATTTTTCATACTTTGTAGTACGACTATTCAGGCCTCTGGAAAAACCCTAGTAATACTAAAATGATTAGACTCAACTGAATGGGATTAAAGTCAATTTTTACGTCATTAATTAAATTGAAGTGGAAATAGTTTAATCCTACTTTTAGATTCTGAAACTCTTATTTGTTATAAATAATCACTTGAATTTTTATTTAAAGTTAACCTCAGTATCAACATTCAATTTAAAGTAAATCACATGGCTATTAATACAATTTTTTTAATTAAATTTAATATTAATTTTGTCATAAATTTTTAATAGAAATCTTTCTACAAGTATTTACATGATAAAGTCCATTACTTCGTAGTGCACTTTTTATTATGTACTCTAGACTTTAATAAATGCGCAAAATAGCTTGTCAGTTGGAGTATAGAAAATAATTTAAATTATATTGAAGTATATAATTCTAAAGCTGTTTTTATTAGTCAAAGAAATAAAAAAAATAGATATTTAGCAATAACATATACAGGGTGTTTTGCAACAGATTAACTGCTGGTGCTTTAACAAAAGTACAAAACGTGAGGAAAAATCTCATTATTTTCCTGCTGAAGAAGAAATGCTGTCATCTAGAACGGAGCCATATTGTTGATATGGTAGTATATCTATCATCAACTAAATAAGTTATATACAAATAGATAAAAGCATTTTGTTGTTGCCAAAATTAAACAGATGCGCTCTGCAATTTTTATCCAATCGTTCATCGCAATCAAATCTAAAACAATAAATCCATTGAATTGTTGACTAGACGGGTTCTTGGAAAGCAACGCAAATAAGTTTGCTATTCTTTGATAAAGATATATTTATAGCAATAATTAAAACATTATTAATAAGGGACTTTTTTGTGAAGTGCACTCTTAGTGAAATGCTTGAAATTAATACGTGTGCAGCACACAAATAGAATCAAATCATCTACAACAGAGCTGTCCAAACCAGATAAGATCGCGGGCCAATACAAGTCACTAAATAGGTTGAGGGCCCCAGAAATAATTGCATACGTTTATAATTTTTCCAGAGAAAAATGGAAATATGGCGATAATGATGAATTTAGTTGTATTTATTTATCATTAATTTATCTTTACAATTCTATCAGTATCAGCATTATTAATATTAGTTATTGCCATACCTAAAACATTTTATATCTAATATAATATTGTACAAAGAAATATATACTAAAATCGTTGTCAATTAAGTAAATTAATGTGAATTGTGATAAATTATTGAAAACATTTTAATTCATTTAGCATAAATATAATATAATGTGATGTTACTAAAATATAACAAAGAAAAATTGTCAAATTGTGGTAGGTTAAAAGCATGCCACGGACTGCATGAGGCCCGTGGGCTATGCTTTGGACAGCCCTAATCTACAAAATAAAATTGTTTATAAAAATTATTATTTTATTTTTTTTATTAAATTAAATGCAAATAATGTTACTTATATTTCTTTATTTATTTTGCAAAGAGAGTAATATCAAATTTTATTTAAAAGTGGTTTCAAACTGTTTTAACAAAAATTTTGAAAATGATAAAATTATATATGATGATAAAACTTTATAATAAAACTTTTAGTAATATTCCACTTATTACTAGATTCATATCAATAGTATATCTTTCTCACACTTTATCTTATCAGCCAAATCATTATCTGCAATCATAAATATTACATTTAGCCTTAAAGCAAAAACTATTTCACAACTATTTTGATTTAGATTAATACTAACAATATTTTATAGAACTCTCAACATATTTAAGTTGCATGAACTGTTTTTAATTACTTCAACCCGAATATAATATCACTATGAAAAACTGCAATTTGATGAGTAATTTATTATATTCATCTATTTCGACACCAATTAAATAACTTTCATGAAATTAACATATATATATATTAAAACTTAATTTACTTAACTAACCGTTGAAAGACTGCTTCTCATGTGGATTGTTCTCTTGCAAACAGGGCTGGTTCTTACAAAAATGGGCTTCATTACTTTCGATTTGAATGATGTTTTTATGTTCTTATAGTAAAGCTAAATGACCCGTATTTCATGAAAAAAATATTTAGTTGTTTGTTTGGGATGCAAGCATCTATGGGGTTTTGAGAACTTGTATTTTAAATTCATTTTTAAGTGACCATGTGTCAAATTTTGTACATAATAAAGGTTTATAGTCAATTGCGTTTCAAAGATAATTGCTTCAACATTTCATAAATATTTTAATCAATTTAAATTGCTTATGTTATATAAAGAATGAACTAATATAAGCAACTAAAATATTTAATTTTATTTTTGAGTGGTGTTCAATATTAAATTTTAGTATCTCATACAAATATTTACCAAACATTTCTGATATGGGTTTAAACTTTTGGACAATTTTTATACTCGTATAAAAACTAGTCTAGTTCATTGGTGTACTGTTTGAGACTGTATTTTATTAATAACATTTGACCCAGTTTGCTTTCACCTCTTAATTATTGCTAAGGAATAAAGTGTAACGTAGTAACTCTTCATTTTCAAAGTGCCTTTGTCTGATTCGATCATTAAGTAATATAATTGCTTTTCCTGACTTCCCCTCATTCTTCTAAAAGAATATTGCTCTTGATTGTAATAAGCTATTGTCATAGGTGCTTAGGTCACAACATTTTTCCCGCACTTCCGAACAGCACTTTTAACAATTCTATTTTCAATGAACCATTTAAACAGATCGTATTTTGCTGGTATTTTGCTCAATATTTGAAGAACAGAATTCAACTGATTTTGTATATATGTCAGTAGTACCACTATTTTATAATTTGCATCCATTCATCGACATCACAGACATTGCCTACACCTTTGGCATTGTAAGGTAGTACAGATGAAATGGTAAGATTCCCGCCCCGTCTCTTATGGATAACACTCCTCCTGAAACGTAGCACATATTTCGTTCCATAATTTTTCTGTTTACTCCTGTTACAAATTTAGTTAATAATTTATTATTAATTATTATGCCTTTTCTTCCATCATATTGGACAAGATAGTAAGCAAAGCAAACGATTTGCCAATAAAAGTTTGCGACTGTGAGAAAATCTCTCTGATATAATTAACATTGTATTTACATTTATATGTTTTTCGTGTCCCACAATATCAAAGCCTTTTAAAAATCAATAATACAATAATGTAGATCGCAAATATGTTTTCTGCCTAGAATTCGAATTCCGTACAATGCTTCTCTTATACCCATCGCTTTACAAAAGCCAAATTAAGTATCACTCCTTTTTTCTAACAGCTCTTAATAAATTCAATCATATACCTCAGACCAGATACGATCGGTACAACCAATCACTGTGCAGATTCAAGGGCCGCAAAAACAAATACATACGTTCATAGTTGTTTTCAACAAAAATAAAAACACGGTTGTTAAATTTAGTTTTATTAACTTATCAATTCAAATTAATTTACTTGGATGCGGTTTTACCAGAACACCAAAAAAAAAAAAATTCCCGCAATTGTGGTAGATTAAATATATGTCGCGGGCCGCATAAACATTACCCGCGGGTCGCATGTGGCCAGCAAGCCGTGGTTTGCGTCATCAAACAAATTGCTCTAAAATTTAGTAACTAAAATAAAAATTTTATGTTGTAGGACAATACATCTATTTCTAATAAAAATATATATATTTACGACGTGTGAGTTTAAATTGCACATACAGTCAAAGCAGTTTAGTTAACTACACCACAAAACAAATTTTTCGAATCAGAATTAAATTATTATGAATTAATCGGAAATAAACATTACCAACGTCAATCTGCAGTTTGATTATCTTAGTTGAGCAGGAATATTATTCAATGACACCTCACAATAAATAATCGCACTAAAATCTATTATGATCGGGAATAAATTCTTAGGACACCCTCATTTAGCATAAATACGTTAGTTCCTTTTCAAACCATCTTATATATTGGATAAAATCATTTTACTAACACCCGATTTTCTTGTCACTGACTTAGACTTAACTTACTGAACAAATCGTCTTGCAAGTTCATATGTAGAATCAGTTGCTTTAGCATACTAAGAAAAAGAGTGAAAAAACAAGAAGAACAAGCATGAAAAATGGTTTTATGTTGACAAATTAACATTTAGTTATTGCATTTTTTATATATATAATTATTTCATGATTAGTAAATTTTTTAAGAGGTCACTTTTGGAACTGACGTTTTCTTAATTTTTATTTCGATGCACAAAATTTATATTTGTACGAAATACCCTCTGGGTACATTATGTTCCAAATACATTTTAATTGGCTATAATTATTGACTCCGTGATTTTAAAAAGAGAAATGCTTTGCCATAAACAAATAATAAATTTTTCACATGAACAATAAATATTTTTCCAATACGGCTTAATTATAGACGCCCCATCTTCCGAACGCCTCGTTGAAGCGTTTAAATTCACACCACATTTTTTAGGAGCCGCATATAAATGTTACCAAATATTTTATTAAATATTAAGATAAAAAATATAATAAAAAAAAAATTTTAATTAAATAAAGTTGCCGCAAGTACTGCAATAAATCAATAATATTTTTATCACATTTATTATAAATTTATGTGATACTATGCAAAACTTATATAGAAATTATATGAGATACATTGTGACCGAAAAGTTTCCGGTCATAAATAAATAAAACGCAAAATTCTTAATCTTCATCAATATTTATTTTATCTCCTTCAAAATATGCTCCATTAGAAGCGATACACAAATGCCAACGTTTCTTCCAATCATCAAAACATTTTTATAGGCGCTTTCCGGTATGGCTTTGAGTTCCCTCTGCGAATTCTGTTTTACGTCTTCTATGGATTCAAAACGCGTTCCTCTGAGTGGTAATTTGAGGTTGGGAAACAGGAAAAAGTCACACGGTGCAAGATCAGGTGAATACGGTGGCTGTTCGATGGTATTTATTGAATGTTTGGCCTTAAAATCGTTGATAATGTTGAACAAATTGAGGTGAATCGGAACAAGCCGGGCGTTGACACGTCGCATACACAAATTGTCCACCAAAATCAAACGAGCCATCTCACGACCGATGCCTAGCTCTCGTGCTATCTCTCTAACACTCACATGAGGATTTTTGAACACGATTTCCTTTGCCTTTTCAATGTTTTCGTCGGTGGTAGAGGTCGAAGGTCGTCCAGAACGCGGCATGTCTTCGACGGTCGTACGACAGTCCTGAAAGGCTTTGTACCACTCATAAACTTGAGTTTTCGATAAAACTGATTCCCCATAAGCCTTTTGTAGCATTCGCAACGATTCTGCACACGAAATTTCGTTCGAAAAACAAAATTTGATGCAAACTCTTTGTTCAATATTTTTTTCCATTGTTTTTTTCGCAACGCACTACTGAGGTGAACTGGTTTCAACAGCTGCCGTAAACGAACTGTCCTGACAGATCGCGCTCATTTTTGGCATAGTAATTAAGGACAGTGCTGCCAAACTACATAAACTTAAAATATCGAAAAATATACAGCGCGCGAATTTTAAATGAGAACCTCCGAAAACCTTTCGGTCACAATGTATTACTTAGCCTCAAAGGCAATATCTAATTAATTATTTAATATTTTCTATCAGTTTCTTACTGAATATTTAAATAAAAACGATTCAATAATTTTTTTTTAATATAACTTTCTTTCCAAGGTATTACCCACAGGTGGTTAACGATCATTAATGTATCATACAAACGACTAATGAGTTTTACTACTTGTACTTGCTCTGAAATAGAAAACCTGAGGCGGAGTTTTCAAGGATTTTCTGTTGTAATTTGTCCTTAATGCGTTCAAATAGTTATCCAGTACGTCAAGTGGTCTATGATTAGTGTCACAATGGTAGTGAATACAAAGAATAAAATCATAGCAGCGCAGTTAAGGAATTTCGAATCTCAACAGGAATTTTGTTTCACAAATATTTTTCATTTGAATAAAATTTAAAATTGTTTAAAATTCAATGTTAATAAATAAAATCGTAGTTATTCTTTTCTTCACAAAAAAAAAAATAAGAAGTCTAATATATGGAACTGTTAACTGTGAAAGTATACAACACTACAGTTTAACACGTCCCAAAACGCATGCTGATTTGTAGACAGAATGTCTGTAATTTTACGAGTTTCGATATTTTACGACTTTTTTTCAAAATAAAAAAAAAAGCATTTGCAATTGGTCAGAAATGTCCTTTGGTTTGGTTGCACGCCATGTAACCATGTCACATTTTTGCACTTCACTCAGTTGTCTCGTGCTGTGCATCGTTTAACGCCTTTTTGTGCAGAAGTCCTTGTTACTTCTGGGCTTGGAGACATTTCTAAAGGCATTGACACATGTGGCGCAATACGGGTACCCTACGTATGTAAAAAATGTTATTTAAAAGAGTTTATCGTAAATTTCATAGTTTACGCATCTGGCTGCAAGTATGAATGCCTCTGTCTATATCCGGTTACATGCTATATTAGATGCCATAAACATTACTTCCTTGTTATAAATTCTTGTAAATATTGATTTTGTGGATTATGGTAATATTGCATTAATTTTATGCATAAATTCAAAATCTTTAAAGCAAGCCGACAAAGCTTCCTACCATTGATTTAAAATTATATGGAAATAAATTAATTTTTTTTGGTTTCTTTGAAGTTACTTCTAAAATTGAGCTCGATTTCTATATAATTTATAAAAACTGATTTTTAACATTCTTTTTGACGAAAAAAACTAAATTCTTAATATAAACTATTGTTAAGGATGTTGAGATTTTTATTGAACAGTAGTGAATTGCAACAACAAAAATTTATTTTTATTATTTTTAATTAATAAAATTTTTGGTTGACCGTATGGCCGTTTTGAGTATTGCCAAATATCGCGATAGGAATTATTTCTTATATGTAATTATTCATAAATAATTTTTTGAGACTGCAAGTACCAAAGGTTTAGGTTGCACCCTCTCAAATTAGAAGCTCAGATGTTCATAAAACTCATTAGCTGAGCCAAAGCCATACTTGTTCGAACTTAGAGTTTTGTTAATTTACTCGGAAAGTTAATTAAGGAATTCATTTATAATTAATTTCAATTAATTATAGCATTTATATTTTTATATGAAGAGCAATGTGCTCTAAAGTAGTTTATTTTTTATGTATATTGATATATTACTAGTAGCTTAGTTGATTTAATATTTTACTAACTCACCACTTGAAATGAAACTTAGAAATTTATTTTAGATCTGTAGAATTATTTATGTATTGTGTATTTAATAATACACTATTTATGAGTATTTAGTATGCCTTAAATGAACTTAGATTTTTTAGCTTATAATAAAACATTTTATTATATTATTATAAAATACAATGTATTATGCCGTGTAGATCTGATGATCATAGTGGTTCTCTACGAATATGAGTACAAGCTCCTATAATTGATTTATCCATTTACAATAATATATACTTAAATAGTAACATAGTTTTTAATATCGGTAAGGTTCTGCTAAGTGCGTAGTTATAAGTTTTTGTTATATATCAACCGGCGGATATAGTTTAATCTTTTTGAAAAGAAAACTTGTTAATTTTTAGCTCAATTTGATATTTATTTTACAGCAATCACATAAAATTTTGAAATAAAACCATTCAAAAAGATAAATTTTATTTTCTCTAAAATTTTTTAAACTATGGTATTCCAAAACTGCCTTCAAACTACTGCATATTAAAACAGTTGTGAACTCCCATATCGTGTTTAGTGACAATCCAGTTAATGACAAGATTTTATTATTATTGATAAAATTACTATTACTATTAGAAAGGAGAACTGCAAACAGCGATCTATGAAGTTCAATGTATAACTCTTGAGCAGAGTCTCCTAAGCTCTCACGGACAAACTGAGGATATTAATAAACCCAGAGAATATAAAACTAATATAGTGTAACAAGAAATCTGCACTCAAAATGAGAGATATCTAAGCCATCTTGATAATCACGTGAATGTTCGACCTCAAGTACTTTTTAATACATTCTAGGAACCCCGACGACTAAAAAGATTGCTATACACAGTTATTGAAAACAATAAAATTGAAGCACTGGCTGCATTTTTTTTGTAACAAATGAGAGATAAGTAACATATAACCTGAAGAGATGAGTTAGAAATATAAAATAATAAATAAACAAACCCAACAATATCTCTAGGTTTAAGAACATAGTTTGTTCAATGAAAATCAAGTGAAGGAAATGCATCTAAGGCATATAAGACAAGATAAGATAGATAGATATGATGGATTGACAGATTTAATAGTTACATTAATTAATTTTGTAAAAAATATATGGATCAAAACAAAAAATGAACGAGAATTGCACATATAATCTTTACTTATATCCATTTATATAACTAGTTTAGAAATAAATGTCTATATATTTAGTTTAAGGTTTGTTTTTTTATAGTATGGAAGGCTTAATAAACCACTATTAACAACGATACTTAAGCAAAGAATCATGTTTATGTGGGCAATCCACTAACTCTCTACACTTTAAAAATGAACATCCGTTAAGCTATAATTAAGCTGTTGACACCGATGTGCCGAGAAAATCACGTCAATAAAATCCATTAGTCCATTAAGGTATTTAAGTGATGTATTTTACACGTAATAGTAAGGTCCACAAATATTTGAATTTAAAATTTGATCAAAATGTCAACCACAAATCTGCTAGAAACACGATTAGTACTTAATTTAATGAACATACAGGAAAAGCAAATATACGAATTAATGTTACTAATTTAGAAATGTGTGGCAAACATATACTAGTTATTTAAATAATTAAAAATATGAGAAACTACAATAGATAACGTCCTGGCGCATTCTCCAGTGAAACACAAACATCATCCTAATTCAACAATTAAGCTCCAATGATTCCAAAGTTGTTTCACATATAATATATTATTACATACATAGAGCAGCCTCTGCTAAAATCCATTGTCACATAGGTGTGTCCGAGAAATCGAAATAGTGCCGGTAATGATGATAATCTTAATCACATGTAACATTTATATAGATCCACTTCGTACCAAAAATAATAGTGTCCAATAGAAGAAATTTTGTTTAATATTTTAAGAATGGAATTTAGCTCAGCAATTTTGTAAATATTAATAGGAGGCTGATATTGCATCGTAAATTTTTCGGTTTTCCTCACTTTTGGTACGTGAATTTCTGTAAAAACCTTCCTTCCATAAAAAACTGAACATGTTTCGCTTTCATGTTAACCAATCTTACAATACTCCTGTCATGTAAGCATTCACTTCAGCAATTCCGAAATAATTGAAATAATGAACGTGCGTAAATTCACTGACAGACAACCACAATGTGAGCTTAACCACTTAATTTATATTTTTTAATAAAATAATTAAAACTACATAAAAGTATGCTTTCACTTATGCGAGCATAACAACTTTAAAAATACACGTTGAATTATTATTAAAACTCATATTGCAGAATAAGAAATATCTCACAGTCGGAGATACAGTGGAACCCTTTGCGCAAAAACACAGTGAGGCGCAGGAGCAGTAATAAGCAGAAGTCTCAAAAGGAACTGCATAGAGGAAACTATCGTAGGAAATACAATATGTTTAGCCCTACATGTCAACATAATTAATATTAAGGTTTTGTGTCAGATAATGATAACGCCTTCTACCTTCAGTGATCCCGGGCTGGTATGGCATTTTTACTTGATCTTACACATCAAAAACAAGCTTCAACAATAACAGAAAAAAAACCAAGAAGCGTGGATGCCTAACAAAAACTTAATCATTTCTGTTGATGGTACTAAGGTCCAGCAGAAGAAAATGGTAAATGCTGCAGTGTAGTCTGTAGAGACAGGAGAGGAGAAATGTATATTTTAAATGAATGCCGCCAAGTTTCAATTTAAATTAAAACGCATAAAGTTAAATAATTTATAATTTATAATAATAATAATGCTGTTATTGTTGTCGTTGCATGGTATTCTTCTACTGCCACGGATGTGTCTGTCTGTTTTGTTGCTGCTGCAGCATTCATAAAAGAAACGTGCGGCTTTAATATGCAACTATAAGTGCTCCAGTTTATAATGTGCTCTCAGTGGACCTGCTCTAAATTTATATGAAACAAAATCATTATAAACCGATCGATCGAAGATGTTCAGACACCTTTCACCCCAACAAACCAGCACCGGAACGGAACAGCACTCATCTAGTGACGTCTGCTTTTCAGCCGAGGAACGCGTGACTAGCTTACATGGCAATTAGTATAAATAAAAGCATTTTGTATCTGCGAAATGCTGCAGAAACGCCGTACTGCACTGAGATGCACTGCACTGGGATGCACTGCACAGCAAAGTGCATTTTGCTTGTGTTCATGTAAAGCAATTTCTTGTACCGACGTGCGATTTATGTTTAAATTTTAAAAAATTTACGAGTTTAGCATGTAGTCTGGAAGTTACAGGATTTTATTAATACGAAATTTGCACATAATTTTGTTGAAAGCGAAATTTAATAGTGCAAACAGAAGTGTTTATGTCAGTTAAATATGAGCTTCCTTAAAGTGGAGCTATACGATTTATAAGATTTCGGAAAATATCACAGGCTACATATAAATAAAAAAAATTTTGACAGAATTTAATAACTATTTACTTTAATATGAACGAATAGTAAGGAGATCTATTGAAAGATTAAAGCAACGCGACCAAATGAAACATATTAAGTAAAAAAGGGAAAAGAGAGGAGAATCAAATCCTCCTCAATTAGTTAAGAAAGCTGTTTTGATTCCACATTCCTCGTAATTTTAGATAAAAAGATGGGTATATTAGAACCACCCGTATGCTTTGATAAATGCAAGTAACTGGTCAATACTAATGGTGGAACTATAGCCGAGTCAAAGAATGGAGCGCCCAATAGATTAAGCCTGGGCAAGTCCAGATTAGATTAGCTTTTTCGTAGATATTCAATAAATAGAGTGTCTGTAACTTCACGAGTTGATGATATTTTTCAATTTATTTTCCTAAATAGCAAGAAAACATTTGCAAATAGTTTAAAATGCGGTTTGCTTTATAAAAATCAATAATGAAAAAACTAAGGCTTTGTTTATAACGCGTAAGTGGTCACAGAATCCGTCGACAATGATATGATAATAAACTGGGAGGATAGCGTCAAATATCTCGGCATCACGTTGGCTTAAACATGTTCAAAGAATTAGTTGTGACAAAATTCTTAATCACCTCCAACCGCTATTCAAAAATAAAAATCCTAATGCTAAGAACAGGAAACTGATATATAACCAAATAAATCGTCCGTCACTTCTATATGGATGTGTAGCGTTTAGTAAAGCCTCGAACACTACTATTCGCCAGCTAGAAATTGCACAAAGCCAGGCTCTGAGAAGACTTTTCAAAATACTATGGTATATTAGGACAAATGACATCCTCAGGGTTCTCAAGATTGATCCCATCAAAAAAAACATAAAGGATAGAGCCCTGAAATTACTTGCGAAAACTAAAAGACTTACCAACACTGCGTTATCAAATCTCAGAATAGTTACAGATCTGAGGTCAATTATTGCTTAGTCTGATGAAGTGATAAACAATAATCCAGTCAAGTCGTAAAAAGGGGTTTTGAAAATACCTTGAGTTAGGAAAGAGTAAAAGTGCTCAAGTGCACTTGCACAAATAGCTTTAACATAATATATGTCTTATAGAATGCTTTATATAAATATATTATATTATTGTTATAAGTTATTATTTGCTCTACGATCTCAATTCATTGTTATATATTTGGATTTTTAAATTTTCTAACAGAAAAATTTTTGAAATCATATTTGACTTCATTTAATATGAAAGAAAAAAATTGCTGAAAATCTTTTTAAAAGATTGTGAACAAAAAAATCATAAATAAATCAAATATTTTTTTTGTGATAATTCACAAAATAAAAATCAGATTTGCTGCCTTGCAATTAATCAAAGATATAATTGTTATATCAATTGTTATGTCAAATCATAATTCAGGATCCGCTTACATATCATCTTAACTGCCAATACATTTCAAATGGTATTTGCAGCGATACCACAAAAAAAAAACACACAGTCTTGAAGAAGACAAAGGCTTTGGCGTCAATGCAATCACCTTCCGATCTAGGTGTGACGAAAATATCAAAAAAAATTTATGACAACTTTCATAAATCATCTATTGAAGACAGGGATAGGGACGAAGTGCGTAAGAAATATGCAAGCCACAGTAAACAGAGATATCAAATTCTGAAATGGAGCAAATGCATAAGACTTGACAGTTTCTGAGATGACATCAAACGGTTGTCGACTTGTCGCCTTCATTTTGACGTCTGCGATTCTTCTTTTTTAAGTTCGGCTCATCGAATTTATTGCACTTTAATGCAATAATTTATCACATGAAATTTCATAAATATCACGCCAATGTCAATGTGCGAGCATTGTTTTTAAATTTTAGCGGCCCATAAACATTTTCCATGAGAACAAGTGGGAAAAAATTCTATATTAACGCATAAATAATTTTTTTGAAAGAAGTTCACAAGCTATTTTTGTTCAAAGAATGTCTAAGTATAAATTTATAAATTTAAATTATTTATTTTATTTGAGATTTTTAAAATTAGCAAGTAGAACTATTTTGATAAGACTTACTTCAGTTTACTTCAATGATTCTAAAACATGGAAGCTGCTTTCATATATGAGTACAATGATAGAGGTGTAAAAATCCAAAATATACATTGTGACCGAAAGGTTTTCGGAGGTTCTCATTTAAAATTCGCGCGCTGTATATTTTTCGATATTTTAAGTTTATGTAGTTTGGCAGCACTGTCCTTAATTACTATGCCAAAAATGAGCGCGATCTGTCGGACAGTTCGTTTACGGCAGCTGTTGAAACCAGTTCACCTCAGTAGTGCGTTGCGAAAAAAACAATGGAAAAAAATATTGAACAAAGAGTTTGCATCAAATTTTGTTTTTCGAACGAAATTTCGTGTGCAGAATCGTTGCGAATGCTACAAAAGGCTTATGGGGAATCAGTTTTATCGAAAACTCAAGTTTATGAGTGGTACAAAGCCTTTCAGGACTGTCGTACGACCGTCGAAGACATGCCGCGTTCTGGACGACCTTCGACCTCTACCACCGACGAAAACATTGAAAAGGCAAAGGAAATCGTGTTCAAAAATCCTCATGTGAGTGTTAGAGAGATAGCACGAGAGCTAGGCATCGGTCGTGAGATGGCTCGTTTGATTTTGGTGGACAATTTGTGTATGCGACGTGTCAACGCCCGGCTTGTTCCGATTCACCTCAATTTGTTCAACATTATCAACGATTTTAAGGCCAAACATTCAATAAATACCATCGAACAGCCACCGTATTCACCTGATCTTGCACCGTGTGACTTTTTCCTGTTTCCCAACCTCAAATTACCACTCAGAGGAACGCGTTTTGAATCCATAGAAGACGTAAAACAGAATTCGCAGAGGGAACTCAAAGCCATACCGGAAAGCGCCTATAAAAATGTTTTGATGATTGGAAGAAACGTTGGCATTTGTGTATCGCTTCTAATGGAGCATATTCTTGAAGGAGATAAAATAAATATTGATGAAGATTAAGAATTTTGCGTTTTATTTATTTATGACCGGAAACTTTTCGGTCACAATGTATATTTACACTACATATTAATATATCTTACATCAAATATTATTTTTTACTCAAATAATTTTCTCAATGCTTTGAGTTTTTATTTTTTGAAACTAGAAGTACACATTTCTTTCTCGATTTCTCTACTGTTAGAATAAAGCTATTGATTGGTAGTAATCTTCTTCTTTTTCTTTGATCAAAAGCAAGTTAGTGTCTAAAGCACTTTTACTCAATAGTGTCTGTGACAGTTTAAATGATCCATTGCAATAAGACCTCCGTTGAATTCTGACAATAAGTTATTCAGATGATTATATAGAAGTATACTTTAGTGATAATATAAAACACCAAAAGAAGATGCCATACAGATTAGTTCTCAATAATCTCAAGTGAACCTATAATTTTTGTGAAACTAAATTAATGATTTATTCGTTGGTCTCTCTAAAATCTTAGAAAATAATATAATATTATATGTGTATTCTACACATTGCTCGATTTTAACTTTTTCTACACAAAAGCGCAAAATAATTCCTAGACTCAAGACATACAAAAAAAATTGGTTAGAAGGTAAGCCACTTCCTCCGTAAGCGAGCTGTCAGTATACCATGCGATTTGTATGTTCGTTAGCCGGTAGGTTATTATTATTATAATATATCTTTAATTAATATTTTTTCTATCACTCATCGTTAATTGACAATCACTCTTTGAAAACGCTCATTTAATTTTCTATACATAATCCCTACATAAGTGGAGGAAGGAAGAATGATAGTTTGATCTACTTTTATGAACTTTTCTGATACCGTTCAACATAAACATTCATTTATTAAGTGGATTTAAATTTTTTTTTATACGAAATATTTTTTTAATAACATATATATATCATGTAAAATGATGTAGCCGATATACTTCACCTTCAAGACATGATTATTTTATTTTAATCCTTTGTTTTGCTTTAAATTCGATTTTGATTGCATTAAAATCATCGGAAAATAAATTTCAAAATAATTGATTTTATCGAAGCTGCTTATCAGTGGAACATATGATTTACATAATTTTCAGCTCAACTGCTTTTTTATCGTCGGCTTAGTATCAATGTCCAGTGTTTTTGTTTTTATAATTAATAATGAAACTTTCACAACAATTGTGATGCGTGACAAAAAACCATTCAGATCCAGAGATACCTACTATCTGCCACACTAAGTCAATATTTATTGCAGATTTATAATCGCCAATCACACATCGGCGATGAGAATTTGTTATCGTTCAACAAAATCGAAATCGTTTTCAAAGTGATGCACTTTTGCTTTTTCTCAGTTGCCAATTGAACGAGTTTTTGAAGAAATTTTTTTTTCTGATTTTACGGAATTTATCGCCGAATTTTATAATACACTGCAAATAAATTTGAATTCCAATTAAATTTCATAATGATTCGAAACTAATCAATATTCATGTATATTTCGTAAATAGTTTCTGTAACGGAGATTTTTATAGTATACAGTCTTCTGAGATAAACTAAGGAAGTTATGAAAACTAAGGAAGAGTAAGCCGATTATTCTTAATTCTCTTAAAATATATTTATGGCCCCGCGCTATTCGGAAAGTTGAGAAAAAGGATTTGAATTCTAGTAACCATTCTAACAGTTTCACAAAAACTTAACCAACTGTTATTAGGTATTTTAAAAAAACACAAATATTTTATTTAATTTTATATATCGATGCTATACCACAAACTCTGACGCCTTCTCCTCATACTACAGTTATACAAATAAAAATAAAAAGTCGAGAAAAATAAAATATAGTCTCGATATAGTCAAACTCACAACCTCACTGAGATCAAATCAATGAAAACTTTGAGTGTAAACGTAATTAAAAGTAATATATCTTATTTATAATGAAATTTGTATCTTTTTAAAATGTCACATGTTGTAAAATTAGTATGGTTAGATCCATAACCAAATATACTTCAGATTTGATATTGAATCAATTATATTTTTTTCAATTCTATCATCTCATGATGCATTAATAATGAATAGAAATGTGAATTTATATAATTCATTAATTGACTTGGTGGGTAACTTCAGGCGTTCAAGAACTTTTCATATTGGAAAGTGCCTAATTATGAGGTCTTGAAATATTACGATGTAAAAGGATCTTTTATTTCTGTTTAAATCTTTAAAAATTTATCTTAAGTAATTATAATTGGTATCTTAAATTATTAAATCAAATATTTGTCTTTACTAAAATAAATTATTAATTTTTAACGGCAGTGACACAATTTGTTTATTAAAAACTATATCATTTAATATTAAAGTTTTGAACTGTAGTAAATTGCAACAACAAACAATTTTATTTATTTTTAATTATTTAAGTTTTTGGCTGACCATACAGCCAAAAAACTAAGTATTACCATATACCCAGCATCAGTGCCGTCGGATTTATATCTTCTATTTAATTATTTGTAAATAATTTTTTGAGACTGCAAGTACCATAAATAACTAAAACATAAATAAAAATTTTTGTGGTTGCAATTCACTACTGTTCGAAACCACTCTATTTTCAAAGAAGAAAAACTATTATTTCTTATACTAAAATTAAAATTTTGACATAAGAATGTATCTGTAATCATATATGAGACTTAACAGTCCTCTATTAAATTGTTTCACCTAAGTTTTACTCCTATTAACCGTTTTTGCCTGTGACTTGTAACTCATCTCCGTAGTATTGCTATTAAATATTATTTACACGTCACATATAAATTATTTTAGCTGAGTTTTACTTTAACTAAATTAAAGACAAAATTTTTATTTAATGCTTATCTCTGTAATATCGCTAGGTATTTATATATCGTAGATGTAATTCTTTTTGATTGAACTATTTCGACTGGGTTGTACTCCTATTAAAGGTTTTGTTCTGTGACTTATCTCTGTAGTATTGCTGTTAAGTGTTATGTATATGTCACATATAACTCTTCTCGATTAAATTATTTTATCTGAGTCTTACTCCAATCACCCTTTTTTTTATCTGATGCTTATTTGTATAATATCACTCAGTAATTATAAATCTTAGATTTAACTCTTTTTGATTGAATTATTTCGAATGAGTTTTATACCAATTAATCCGTTCTATATTTTGCTATAATGCCAATGTTTATAGAATCGGTGACAATCCTATGTTTTGTTTTGATGTCAATATCTGTAGAATCGGCGACGTTACTTATATACAAGTATGTCAAGTATGACACTTCACATGAAAACTATTTGAGCGGGGTGTTATACCGATCAATTCAATTTGATATTCGCTTTGATTTTATGTGTGTATTAAAGATGACAATTGTTTATGGTATGGTATACTGATTATATATTATTGATTGGAACATAAAAAATAGGTACCCTTAGTAAAAATTCTTCCGAACACCTGTCAAGCTTATACCTACATCTCCTAAGTAACCTCTAATAAATAAAACTAGTTATAAAAATAAGCAAAAATGTAATATAGTGGCAATATCTACAGAAGTACTTATTTAACATCTAAAATCATATACAACTGAATATCGAAATATGAAAATTTAAATCAAGAAAAATTCATTCTCATCAGTTTTATATCATTTTTAATTTCCTATCTGCGAAGACGATATAACCAACTTAGTGTAGTTGTTTACAGTGTAGTATTGTTCCCTTTCTTTATAAACATTTTGATGGTTTAAAAAAAAATTAAAATAATTATAACTGCTAATTTACATGTCGTGTGTCGCACACGTCCAACATGAAAAAAATCAACCATAAATGAATTCAATCAACGCTGGTGCACTTCACTCCATCGAAAAGTTGAATTGTGGCCTTAGCGGTAGCGTAAGTAGAACTACCGGCTTTCCGGTTGCACGTCCCTCCTTTGTGCATTCTCAGGCCCAACCACCAAATCAAGAGCGTGAAGTGCCGTCAACGACGAAACCTGATATACACAAGCAACTACAAGTTCAGTTGCAAATGTGCAATGCACTTGACAATTATCCTGTGGTGAGTTGCAACAAAATTATGCATACGAGTTATCCGAAGCGTTTGCGATGTGCATACGCAGCGTTTTGCGCTTCTTGCAGCGCACGCGCACCGCATTCGACGCGCGACAATTTCACCTGTTGACACAGTAACTTATATTTGCATGTTTGCTCTGCTGTACGTAATCTGATTGGGGATATGTTTGTCATATGTGTTTTTTATGTCATGTTAAGTTTTTTATAAAAATTCTTCCTTTCTTGTTGATGATGTTTCAAAAATGGCACCCTGCGGCAAGGCGAAATTTGACCAGCGACCACCAAAAATTTTCTTAATTAAATTCGCTTTTATACTTTTATAAGAGAAGAAACAGATTTTCACCGAAAACATCAAAACATTGTATTTAGGCATTCAAGCTCGAAAACGTATAATGTTTTAATGAAATTATCAATCATTTTATGCATAGTTTAAAAATTAAAAAATTTACCTTTTTTTATATATTCAAACTCAAATAAAATATGAAGTACTTTATTGTAATAATATTATTATACCTTATTACTCGTATTATGTTAGCTTCAAACCAACTTCAATCTCACTTACTTTGGGCGGAGAAATGATTGTCAAAATGGCGAATTAAAATTAACGAACCATAAATGTAGACACGTAATTTCAACCCTAAATCGGAGTATATCTCCAACAATTTTACTAAATTATTATATATTTCCATACCCCAAACAGATACTATAATGTACTTAGATATTCACCTAGACAGGCGACTTACTTAATGACGCTTCAACCCTCGAAGTTAGACTAGCTCATTAATAACAAATCTTGCCTGTGCCTAGAGTATAAAGTACTCTTGTATAATAACATCCTAAAACCATGGTATCTAGCTATTTGATAATGCTAGTGCTACAAATATTGAAAATTTCCAAAAAACTTTGTCAAAAATACTGCGAAGAACTACTGGTTCCCATGGTATATTAAGAATGAAAGTATCTACCGAGCTTTACAAATTCCCTTGGTTAAAGCAAAACTTGACAACATAAGAAAAAATACAATAAAAGGCTGACAGAACATGTTAACCCCTTAGCAAGGGATTAACTCGCACTTCTGTCCACTAATTGTCGTCTAAAAAGCGCTGATCGTCCAGCCTTTAATTAAAATGCAATAGGTTCAAATAAAAATCTTACTCTTTCCAAATAAAATAAAATCTGATAAAATTTAATTGTTACCTTAATAAACCACCTAATATTCATTTCAATAAAATTTAATCCCATGATTTAAGTGAGGTTTGTAATATAAGGTTTACTTATTTTATTTAAGTTTATTTTATTTTATTTTACCTCATTTTATTTTATTTTATTTTGTTTTATTTTATTTTACTTTATTTTATTTTATTTTAATTTATTTTATTTTATTTTATTTTATTTTATTTTATTTTATTTTATTGTATTTTAATGTCATTTATTTTTTTTTAATTAACTTGATTTAATTTTTTTAATTTTATTTCATTTGAATTTATTTTATTTTTATTTTTTGGTTCTATTTTGTTGTATTGTACATATTTTACTTTATATTCTTTTTTTTTTCTTTCGTTTTACTATATTTTACTTTGTATTATTTTTTTTTTTTGAATATTATTTTATTTTAATTTAATTTTTTTTTACTTTTACTCTTTCTTATTTTATTTTATTTTATTAATTTTCTTATTTTATTTTATTTTAATTTATTTCTCTTATTTTAATTATTTTAATTTTATTTTTTATTGTTCACTTATTTTATTTTACCATCTCTTATTTTGTTTAATTTAATTTTATTGTATTGTATTTTATTTATTTTTATTTAACTTTATTTTATTTTTTTATTTTTTTTTTTTGTATTTAAATTTTATTCTATTTCATTGTTTTTTATTTTATTTTATTTTATTTTATTTTATTTTTTTTTTGTATTTCAATTTTATTTTATTTTATTTCATTTTATCTTATCTTATCTTATCTTATCTTATCTTATCTTATCTTATCTTATCTTATTTTATTTTATTTTATTTTATTTTATTTTATTTTATTTTATTTTATTTTATTTATTTTATTTTATTTTATTTTATTTTATTTTATCCTATTCCATTTTATTTTATTTTATTTTACTGTATTTTATTTTGTTTTGATTTCTTTTATTATATTTTGTTTTCTTTGGTTTATTTTATTATATTTTATTTTATTTTACCTTTCCTTATATTATTTTATTTTGTTTTATTTATTTTATGTTTTTTTAAATTTAATTTTATATTAATTTATTTTCTTTATTTTTATTAATTTATTTTTATTTTATATTGTTTTATTTTACTTAACTTTATTTTATTTAATATTTTGTTATCCTATAGTATTTTAATTTCATTTATTATTTTATTTTATTTAATTTTTTTTAGTTTATATTTGATTAATGTTGTTTTATTTTATTTTA
>NC_051846.1:145196519-145203506 GCF_002237135.1 Teleopsis dalmanni | reverse complement strand
TTATGTAAATCGTTCGAGTTAAACTCGAACGATTTCTTTCGAAAAGTTCTCACTTGCTTTTTCTCACTTCTTTCGAGTTTGCTGTTTATGTAACATGAAAAATTCACCACACGAGAACGTTATGGTGTGATGAGAGGAACTGATGAAAATGGAACGTTTTTTGAAAAAATGGAACGTTTTTTGAAAAAATGGAACGTTTTTTGAAAAAATTGAACGAAAATAAAACAATTTTAAAAGGTTGCTTAGTGCTTGGAAATAGCACTTGTACCAATAATTTAAATTTATTCACTTTAACTTACTTTTTTTCATTCAAAATTCAAAACTTCTCGCAAGCAATTTGACAGGTGACAAAAACTCGAACGAAAAAAAGTGAGAAAACAATTCACCACAGTTACATAAACACTTCTAGTGAGTAATTGTCAAAAGTGAGAAAATCGTTCGAGAAAACGAAGTGAGAAAGTTACATAAACGAGCCACAGGTAATATAATTATATTGCTTAACTTCAATGTTTGAAAAGTTCAGAGTAAATTGCTTTTATTAGAAGGTAAAAAAATATTTAACAAGTCTAGTATTTTAGATATGAAACACAGGATATGAGTCTTATATAAAGTTTACCATTCACACCATATAATTCAAAATGCTGAAACTGCAGGGTTTTGCAGCAACTTATATCCATTAATAATAAAATTTAAAAAATAGAATATTTTTTACAACAAATAAATTAATGGATACAAAAATAATAGCAAACCCTGAAAGAATCCTGTGGTACTATCATATATTAATATAATAAATTTAATAATCGATTCTACTAAATCTAAATAGAATTTGCTACATTGCCAAATAGAAGTTCTACTAAAATTTACTCAAGATCCTGGTATTCATGTTACAGAAGTTTTTCAATTAATTAAAGCATTAATTTTATAAATTTCTTATAAATTTGATCAGATACAAATATGTTTAGAAGCACTTGCAGAATTTTATTTCAATTCTACCTTTTTTTGATTTGATTCCGAGAGTAGGTTATTGTATGCCGACCAGTTTCCTTTGAAAGCCTCTTTTAATACCTTGGGTTATATACACCAAGTTTATCAAAAACAATTTGCCTTCAACACATGACTTCTAGGACTATATTTATTATTATTAAGTAATCACTTTATGAAAACGAAATGTAAGTTATATATATTCCTCTTTCATTTTTTGTTTTTGTAATCTGAGGTTTGCATATATAATGAGTTACGTAGAAAAATAATGCTAAAAATATTAATGTAAATGTCTGCAATGTTACTATATTTTAATTGGAGTAGATGACTGAACTGCAATAAAGTTTTCTCCCTTTTTCTTTTTATTATTAACTTCTTGTAGAACATAAAACTTGAACCTGATGCTGTTACAATCTATATCACTGAAGTCATTCCGCGTCATTATCTGTTCTTCATGAATTGTACTTCCTCAATTCAGAGCTTGTATGATAATGCATGAGCTTGTTTTTCGGAGTATGCCCGATCCATTTGCCAGACACGTTTCTTGATCTGCTTCATGTTTGTTTGCATTTCTCAATAATCTTTCATTCGGACTTGATTATTACATAGAGTACATTGATCAACAATACATTTTTTTGGAGATTGAACTTTACTTTTCTTAATTAAGTATTTTTGAAAATTATTTTTTTTAAAAAGAATATAATAAATATAAACAAATCTTTTGATCCCGCATATAACACAGAAGTGGAGAATATTGTGTTCCGATAGAAGAAATTTGTAGTAGAGTTTATTATTATTTAAAATTGTTTCAACTGGAAAGGCTAGAGTACACTGTTAACGCACTGTGAAAAGAATGATGTTTATAATTTTTAATATAGTATCATCCAACTCTAAGGTATTGCATTGATTTTATTAATGGAAGTAGTTTATAACACAGTCTACTAGTACTTAAGTTATTTGAACTTCCTGAAGTTCAAGATTTGGTATGGTGGAATGTTACATATTTTTTTGATAAATTATTAAAATTAAAATAGATTTATTGTTTTTAACTAACTGCATTACACCAAAAAAATTGTATACAGAGTGTATAGAATTATGGACATTGACTCCTGCTTGACAATATAATAAACAGATAACAGAATCTATACACACTGTTACAAAAAAAATATTTTGTTGTATATTCCCCTTTACTCACTTCGTCCCCTTTTCATTGTTTTAAGAAAGTTAGAAATCAATGCATTGAAAGTACTAGTGAACCACAGTAAAAACGCAAAATATCTGTCGGCTTAATAAGCAGAATTTTGGAATTCTGAGGAGGGATAACAGGTCACTGTCTAATTTGCAAAGACGCTATTATACTCGAAGCTGCCATGATGAGGAGGAAGAGAACACGAAGAACAAGCGAAAATATCTTTTCAACAAGTGTTAATCATTATGCTGAATTCGATTCAGTACACTAGTAGAAGCATTTCTGTAAAGAAGCATTTCAAAAGGCTTATGTGTGTCGGAACTGGTGACTGCCATTCTACATACTTACCTACTTATATCCTTTTTTGACACAATCGTGATTAAATCACTGATTATCATTTTATTTCACTGTGCCAAAATATCAATTCAATGATATAGTTTTTATATTGTAATATTATAATAATAATAATAATTGATAATTTTTTTATTACAAATGCAAAAAAATTAATCAATATTTAATATAACAAAAATATATCTCATCAATTCCTTCCATAAAACATAAATTTGTAACTGCAATGAAGGACAGAATTTTCCATTCTTTTAACAGATTGCAGGTCACGATCAGACATACCAAACGGAAATTTTGAAATTGATATGCAAAATCAGTTATTAGGCAACCAATCGTCCTTAAAAATATAAACAAAGAGAAAAATAAAATATCTTGATTATGAGAAAAAACAAAGTTCCCAGCATTACAACAAATGAAGTCAACAATCGTTCCGCATTTTGTCACATAAACCACTGACTACTCCAATCTCGCACAAAATCAACAAAACCGCCACGAAAAACTGTTGTAAAATCGTCCGGAGTAGCCAAAATTAAATCGACAGCAGCAACTGTTAAAAGCTCAGATGCCGATATTCAGATGTCGAGCTGGCGATACGTCTTCGATTGGAACATGAGCATCCGTTCGATGTAAATAGCACCCATATTGCGGTATCTTATTAGCTAAATGTTAGCTGTAGTTACTGCATTTCCTGTACTTTTTTACGCGCATCTGAGCGTTTGTATCTGCCTCTTGTTTGTCGAACGATATGCAAATAATGCAGTTCAGGTTGGAAAGGTGCTTTGGAAGATACTTTTACTGAGGGTAGATAAAACGCATAATTTATTTCAGAAAAATTAATTCATGCTTTCGATAAATTTACAAAATTAAGTTGTGTTAATAAATATGACAAATTTACACCCACAAAAGTGTTTTTATGTTCTCATAAATTGTTTCCAAAGCAGTGTGCAGCCCTTGTTGGGAGCTTATTTATTTGCTCATAAAGTGCTTTGAAGTCAATAACCTTGTGCAGTGCTTTGATACGCTGCCATTTAATTCTTCATATATTCTTTAATCAAAAAATATCTTACGTTGTTTTCATAAAACAGTTTTATAACGAAATAATACAATTTTATGCTCATATTCTCCACCAGAACGTGGTCTTGTAATATTTTTTGAATTGCAAAATCTCACTCGAAATCAATAAAAATGCAATTTTATGCATTCTGCACCGAAAATACTTCTGTAAAATATTTATGCGATACTGGCTTTTAACATGTTTTCAAATTCATAAAAGATAGAATTGCATACATAATAATTTTTTATTGTTTATTTGAATAAAAGAGTATATATTTGTATAAAATTAAAAAATCTCTTATTGTATTTATTGTAGGAATTGTAATTTGTTATGTATATAACATAATAGTATATTATAATATATTATTTTGTTATAATATAATAACATAACATCAATATTAAGTATATATTTTATTAAATTGATTTTTCTGAAACTAAATTCTTAATATAAACTATTGTTTTCAATAGAGAGAAAACAATAGAACACTAGAATTATTATTTATTAACAAATAAAACTATTACCTATCTATTAAGATAATTTTTTAATAGAATATTTTTACAGATTTTTACCATATATATTTTATGTATAAACTATAATAATTCCTTACAGTAATTCCTTACTCTGTAAGTCCGTAGGAGAATTAATTTTGAATAACAACTTTTACACAAAAATCAACTATATATAGTTGGTATATATACACCAATAAAGTGTTCCTCAACGATTATACTTTCATTTTAAAGTTTCTTTAAATTATTTCTGAATAAAAGAAATCTAAAATAACGCAAAACTGAAGACAATTTTAAAAAATTACCCTTATCGAACAGAAGACATTCCGCCTTTCGAATGAAAGCCAGAATGTCGTCCGTTGAGGATCTCCTAATATCAGAAGGAGAGAGCAGCTCTCCTCCCAATGACCTCCTCCTTGCCCCGATCAAGGCTGAGCAGTCACAGAGAATGTGACTGGTAGTCTCGTCTGCTTCTTAGCAGAGTCGACACTCCATCTCTTCGGACAGACCTATTTTATTAAGATGACAACGCAGTCCATGGTGACCCGTTAAATATCCCTGCATAAGAACAAAATTTTCTTGCAGAGTTGAAGGAAGCACATAAATATATTTATGAAAAATATATGAAGGACTAGGTCTAGCACTGATATAGTTTTATAGGGCTCTGTGGAGTTTTTCATAAAGGACACATTATTTTATTTAGTTCACATTATTTATTTTAATAGTTGCTTTTCAACAATTGCGATTTTTTTAACACAAAATGCTTTAAAACATAAACCATACTCAGATGTTAAGATGAGGATATGTATGGTAATTAATGACGTGGTTTAAACAACTTACAATCGGCTTGATTAATATAGACATACTGTTTATATACAGTATATAATTAGTTAGAAGAGGCACTTAAATTTTGTAATTGGTTCTATACTTCTTTGTATCGAAGTAACAGGGCTTGGAGACATACTCCACAAACACAATAGACCCGACGGTCGCAGTGCCATATCCCACACCAAAAATAATAATAAGAAAATTAAATATATCACAAATGCAAATACTTGATAAAATAAAATGTGATCAGTAAAGCTATAAGCATTATGTTAAAATCACTTCATGGTGCTTTGAGAAAGCATATTAAATTTTATATAAATACGGAAATAGATAAATAATTTCATTATAAATACAAGAAATCAGATGAATAAGATTTAATTTTATTTGATTTCTTAAACGAATGCATGAACTAAGTTTATTGCTTTAACTAACTACTATGCCTGCTATCTATCCATCACATCCAAATCAATTTTAATAGCATATAATTTTATTTATTAATTTACAGATTCTATTAGATTCTACTACTAGTATATAATACTATCTGTGAAAAAAGTATCTGACAGGCTATAATAAAGTTGCTCAAATCAAAGCAAACTAGACAGCAACAACCAACATGAATAAAACTGAAACTTTACTATAATTTTGTATCTTAAAAACTGATTTTGTATCTTTTTATGCAGTACTGTTGAAATTATGATTTCCGGCTTTCGTACAAGTACAATAAGACATTTGCCGGAGAAGTGTAGTTATGTAGTTACCTACACCCTACACAAATGTATAACACATGCATTTAGTCAGAGTAACAATCGCTTAAATTTTTTGTTATTATTCCGAACGGCATAAAATACAATAAAAAATGTGAAATGATTTAAAAGAACAGCTACAGCTACAGAATTGCGCTTGGCATTGCGATACAATATCATCACTGACAAACTGACTAACTGGACACCACTTCGCGGCATGGATGGGTAGAAGCGCAACTCGGCCATGGCCAGGAAACATGAACAAGAGATCATTGTGAGAAGGCGACAGTCAACGACAGCAAACGGTGCAAAATCGAACGCTTTTTGTGTGAATTTAATAATACGTTTGTCATGCCTCCGCAAAGGGTATTCCAACGAAATGTATGCAGAAATATGGACGGACGGACATCAGAGTAGCGCTGAAACAATGTACTGACAAGTAAACAGACATACCGATACTGAGACAGATATGCGATCGATGTATCTCGGTGATTTGTATCGAGAGTGCATAATAAAATTGTTTAAACGCATAAATTTATGATTTATTAAGGATGCTCTGATTACAAGATCTTGTGAAAATGTAAGCATATATTAAAATTTGTAAATATTCCAAAAAAAAAAAAAGAAACGTTTTCATTAACATGAACTTTGTATGCATGAGAAAAAGGAAACGCTTATGACCCGGCAGAAGTGTAAGACTTGCATACAAGATGATTTGCTTAACAGGAGCTATAGGGCGTAGTTGGTGATAAAATCTTTCAAGTGAACTAAATATTGAAGATAAATTCCAAAAATTTTGCAAAAAATTGCTACAATACTTCTAATAAAAAATAATAATAAAAAAGTACAAGATCAATCAGTAAGCCGCAATTGCAGGTCTATACACTCAACACATTTCTATTGTTCTATTGGAAATAGATGCAGTGAAGTACTTTTGATCTTTTAATTGTCAACACAATTGTCGTGTGAAATCTCCGATAAGAGTTGAGAAATTGCGTGTTGCATGCCACAAGCACAACAAGTGTATTTTTCTCTATTATCCTTGTTTCCTGAAATTTGTTTCACTTATCCTTTTCTAGGTTGTTGTTCAATTAATTTAAAGGCGTGCATCAATCTTCATACAAAAAACACAGTGGACAACGCCTTCCACATTGTGAAGACAAGTGCAATTATAGCAAAGGTCCTTTCGAAAGATTTTCCTAAACAGTATTTGGCATAAATTGAAATTTTTTATAATTTTGTTTGTTTTTCTGCTAATGCCTCTTCCGTACTGGACATAGCAATCGACTTTTTGCCCTCATAACAGTATACGCAGTACATCATTTAATCCTGACTTCA
>NC_051846.1:145188023-145196419 GCF_002237135.1 Teleopsis dalmanni | reverse complement strand
TCACAATAAAGCAATTAATATCGTTATTGTACTCGCACAAATCTTATTAGTACGCCCCATTTAACACCTTTTAAGGAAACAATGCTTAAACATACACATTAAATCAGGTGTAAGGACTGAAGCGGCTTCACTTTCAACTTCACAGAAACAAGTGGAAACTATATCAATGATACAAAGCAAGCCGACAATTTAATGTCCTTATTAAAGCAGCCATTATCGGTTTTCTATAATTTCTTTATTTCCTTTAAATATTCTAAAACATTTTCAAAGACCCACTTTTGTAAGGACTCATCTTTCGCTATTGTTACTGCGAATTGTTAATGTATATGTAATGATGTTACGCTATTATCAAAATTCTATTAATTTTCTTATAATTGAGATTTTCACACTTTTTATCTTTGCGCGCATTAAATATCCTGCCATTGTTATCCTTTGTGTAGCTCTAATCACCTATTCGAGTTTATATGACCTTTCTTTTGTAAATTTTTTTAACAAGTGCATTGAAATGAAAATTTTTTTAGTTGATAGCATATATAATTATTTATTATATATGGTATATGGGTCACATTATTAACTGTGTTCATGAAAAAACTATAAAATTTGTTAGAAATAGGAATAGAAAGTCGTACGCTGCTTTCGTGGAATTTGAAAATGTCCTTTTTGAAATACCAGTAATAAATTTAATCTATTTAATGTCATATTTGCTTTTTAAATGTATAATTACAAAATGTTCTAAAATATAAGTAATACTCTATAATTGTATATAATATATATAATATAATCTATAATGATATGATAATATCAAATATATAAGAAAAATATTTGTATATATGATAATGTAAATATATATACTGTAAAACTGAGAAAGCTTAGTAACGCATATTAACTTCTTCATTTTAATTTTTATGAAGAGAAACATTTTGATCTTGACTGGCCTTTTCAATTCAGTCTTTTCAAAGTCTACTTCTATGACTTTGAAAAGACCTTAGGGTCTATGACCTTAGGGTCTCTAATGATTTTACTATACTTATACTTAGAATTCTATAAAATTGGCAGTGAAACATTTGGTAATCCTGTATAGTAACTTCACGTGGATTCCCTTAAAACAATTTCAAATAAATGCGTTAATATTTAAGTAAAAAAACACACATATATACACATTCTGCATAAAAAGTATTCTGAATTAATAAATAACGTACAAAAAAAATGATCCAACTGCAGTGCTTGACTAAATAATCCAAACATTTTTCGTAAGCTGAATGAGGTATGACTTCCAATTTTTATATCTAACCCCAAACGGATTGAAATGCCTGCTTTGAATTAATAATGGGTCCAGAATTTTTTATATGGTTAAAGAAATTTCTAGAGCATAACAAAAATAATTATAATAAAAACAGCTTATTTTTGTAATATTTTATAAATATATTAACATATATTAATATTTTATATTATATATATAAAACAGATATGATCTGTTTATATGTATAAGATTTAAGGACTTAATTTACATAAGCCTTTACGGAAACGGAAATTTAATCAATTTTATACATAATTTCAATATGAATAGTTTAAGGATTCATCAATATTTAGAGAATACAAAATAAACACGCAAATATTTTACGGATCAACGAAATTTCATGATCATCGATAAATTCCCACACACTGCCAAAAAGATGAAAAAATTAAAATAATAAGAGCAAACCTCAACAACAAAGGCAGATCAAAATATCTCACACCTACAATAACAATAACCTTTACGTCCGCTTTCAAATCAATTGAATCGATATCAACCCCTTTCCTTTAAAGATGGGTTCATAAAATTTAATAAATCAATTTTCTGTTATAGAGCAGAAAAAAGGACATTGAAATAAAAACAAAAATCAAAAATAAATTAATTTAGTTCGGTTTGGTTAGGTTCTCTATAAGAAACGCCTTCAGCTGCTTTTCACTGAACATAGAACGAATGTCCTACAGATAAATTCTTCATTAATAGCCTCGGTGTAAGGGGAGGATGTGTTTTATAATCAGTGAAGATATTTTAAAATATGCAATCGTTCGTGTTTGTTGGAAATTAATCGCTTTCAGCACATATTTTTGATTGATTTCTTGAACTCGATTTTTTTTAATTCAGTAGAATCTTTAACGGAAATAGTCAATGAATCAAATTTATTTATTTCAAGTGTAGAATACCTTAATTTTTTAATTTAATTAAAATTAAATGGAATACAAATTTAAAATTAGTATTTATTGATTAATGTGGAAAAAATTGTGAAATAAAATTTTAGTATTAATTTTTTACACTTCATTAAATCGTCACATACTAAAAATTTCTCTACATAAATGGTTATGTACCCATATATCCATAGAATAAATTATTTATTTTAGAAATCGGAACACGGAATTACAGAGTATAGAGTAAAAATCAGTTAATCGATAAGAATACGATAATGATTTGAACTAAGTACGCATACCGCGGTGTGGACTTTGTGCAAGGATCAGGAACATTGACAACACGAAGTATTATTAAGCATGAGCTGTCATTTCTTCTGGAAAGTGTGATATTTCTGATCACTGATTTATTTAAAATTTTTAGTCATATGAGCGTTTTATTTATTAGTATTGTCTATACTGAATTGGAAATTATCTCTCAGTAAAAAATTTTTCGATGTTGATTATTAACTAGTGTTAGATACTCCTTCTTCTATTTTTGACAAAGTAGTCTCAATATAAAAAATTCATTTGAAATTTTGAAATGTTGGTACAATATCAATTGTTGTGCCAAAAAATATTGATACTGTGAAAAAATTGATTATGTGCATTCTGGTATATTGTGACCATAAGGTAGCTATATGCATTAGTTTCACTAGCATTTATTATTTAGCAGTTAAGAAGATTTTTCCTATTGGGATGCCACATTATATGATAAGAGATCAAAAAAATTGTATTGCTTGGAGCAAACAAGCAATATAATGGCGATACTTCAAAACAGTTGCTTAATATTGTGATAAGTAATGCATCATGAATCTGTACCTATGAGTCTGAAACTAAATTGCTGTTGACTATATGAATCTTTGTAGTTAAACCAATTTGAACATTTTGACATAATTTTTTCGCAATCGAAGCACTTTGGAACAAATTATAGCATGTTTTTTCAGAAAAATTTGCTCCTCTTACATTAATAGAATTAAAGCAATTAATAATGGTAAACTCTAAATGGTACTCCGACTTTTTTTGTCAAAACTATTTGGAAAAAAAATAACAACTGTAACAAGAATGCTAACTATCATATATTAGCTTAAGCAATCACTTTTTCGAAGATATTGAAATAATGCGTCATTCGCTTTTGTGGCATCTAGAGACTTCTTCTCCGGCACATCAAAATCAAATATCGGGGAAAATAATTATCGTCCACTGATAAAATTATTAAATTTGATTTTTAAAGTCAATTATGGTATGACAAAAGAAACCATATTTCTATATAAAAACAATTGTTTTAATAGACACTTATTTTGAACAGTAGTGAATTACAGCAACAAAATTTTTTTATTATTTATTAATCAATTGATTATCAGTGGACTTGGAATTATTTCTTTTATTGTATTTGTATTTGTAAATAATTTTTTGAGACTGCAAGTAGCAAGGGTTAAACTCGTGCCCTTGCACGATCATATTTATTTTTATGCAATGATTACATTTCAATAATAAATATTTTATATGAGTAATAAAAAAATACTTTATCGTTTTCGAGTCAACGGAATCACTATATTTTTTTTCTGTGTTATATCTTAGTTTCTTAATAAGAATGTGGTACTGAAACGGTGAAAATCACTAATTATGGACAGCAGAAGGATATCTGCTGACATGCTACTGCAAACTATCAACCTTATACTACATATTATAAATATTTTTCGAAAACCTCTTTGTTTTAAATATAACAATTAAAAATAAATAAAAAAAAATTAAAAAGTTTAATTTATTATTATAAATTTACCAATAAATATGAATTTCAAAAATATGAAAAATTTTATATGTATACATGTATATTTTACATGTAGTTCAATTTTGATGTTGTGATATTATAAGATGGCACTAGTCCGATAGAAAACATATCTTCTAACACTTTGGCCGCTTTTCATTAAAAAAGAAAATGTTTTTCACTTTGACACTCTCCACATGCCAAATATTTGCATTGAAGGTTAGGTGATTTAAGTCTGAATACAAAACCACCATACAACCGTAAAGTCTTTTCTTTCGATGTGCCGGTATACATCGTACCCTCTGCGATCTATTGTTGAACTAAAAATATTTTTGAATAAGCAAATAATGACTTGTTACACTTTCTATATAATGGAAGAGAAAAGGAATATGCAAAGATGAATTTCAAAGGACACAATGCTGGAAAAAGGAAAACTTAGACAACTAGACGCTAAAATACAATTGCAATTTCATAACAATTCACGCCTTGACATTACAGTTTTTTGCCTAGTACTGGATATCCTTGAGGCCTTTGTGTTGTTTTGTAAGAAAGCGTTAAACCGATAATGCTGTTTGCTTTGTACTATGCATATTTCATTTGTGGCGCATGCTGGGTGTTGTAATATTTACAAATCTTATTTGTGTTCTATTGTTAGAAATATTATGCATACTGCTTGAAACAATGTCAAAGGATATAGAAAAACAATCACCTTTAACCTACAACTTTGCCGACAATATTTTCACTAAAATTGTTACACAAAACCAGCTGTTTTCATAAGTAAAAATATATCAGAGAAGAACTGGGAATGGATTTCAGTAGTTTGTCGCATTAATTTGCACAGTGGTTGAATTTACGCTGAAAACTGTGGTTGGTCAGGATCAAAGGAACGGCATTCAATGATGCAATGATATCAATGAAGTTCCAAAGAGTACCGCAAGTCATCAATGCCAAGCTAAAAGTCATTAAATTAAATAAAATATATTTCACGAAACTTATTTTTGTGTTATGGGAGATAAAGTGAAACCAAAATATTTCCTTGAAATAAATTAATTAAAACAAAGTTTGTTACTTAAGTCTTTCGTTACATTTTTTAATTAATTGATTTATATCGTAATAAAGTTCGACTGATTATGCTCTGCAGCGGCAATTAATTCAGTAATTATGAATATCCTTGTCACAATAACGCCCAGAGACACTTAGGATGAGCCATAATATTGGGATTAACTTTTTTCTTTCCATACGAATCTGCCCGCACATATATTAACTGTCACTGGAACCGTAACATTTTACTTGGGTTAACTCTGTATGCAAATATCCTAAGGCAAATGGTATAAATTTATTAATCATAAAGTTGAAGCTACAATCGTACTACTGTGCCACGCCACTTCGTACTGAGTTCAGATTAATCCGGCGCGCCGTCTGTAATGGCAGCACTCGACAACAATTTAAATGAGTTCAGTCGTCGCAGCAACAAGTCGTTATACTCGTTCCTGGCCATCTTCCCGTACTTGCATGGGTGTACAATTAAAATGTCAGTCTTTTCCATTGAAATAAAATATGAAATGAATATTTACGAAATAAAATGAAAATTTTCTTTAATTACGGCAAATTGCTGCGCATGCCCAATGACACTTGCAGTTCTGTTATTTCGTTTTTATTATGGCCTAAAGTCATTGGTTTGTGCTGTGCTCTTACCAAATTAAATCAAGGATTTTAGCTTAAAGAAATGCATTTATAATGTAAGCGTGCACAAAGGCAATTTTAATCATGTTGAGAAGCGGTAAATGAAATCAAAAGTGTAATGCCACATACCGCTGCCATCACCATCGCCATCGCCATCACGTAACCGGCTCGCCGACGGTGTTTCCAATGATGATATTGTGGCTAAGCTCTGCATTTCTGTGTATTACAGTGATAAAAATTATGTAAACTAATTGAGTCAGTCACGCAGAATTCTTAATATATCAATAATGGTATGGATGCACTTATAAATTTATTAAAGTACTCCATCATGACTTTAACATGCAATAAAACAATATTTTACAACTTCAGGATATAACTTAAAACAGTTTTACTTTCTTTCGAAATTTTGAATACGAAAATGAAATCGTTTTGTCACGTTCAATCATACCTAATTGTATTGAATAAAATAGGCTAAGATATAAATATGTACCGTTAATCTGATGATGGATATCACATCATGAGAAAAGAATATACTTCATAGATAAGTTACACGCGAACGAACTCTTCATAAAGCGATAATAAAACAAAAAAAAAGATACACTTTGATTAAAAAGATGATCGAATATCATATCATGAGAAAAGGATATATTCTTAAGCTAAATAAAATATGGGAAATGTTTTCATTGGTCTCGTACTATGCTTTTAAAAATACATTAGTTAGCGAATAGAAGAAAAACAGCTTTACTGAAAAATAAAAAATCTAAAAAAGCAACAAAAACATTGAACAATTTAAAATGTCAGTTGAAAAACATAAAACTCTACACTGTTCTTAAGTTAAGATCATATATGATCTGTTTAGAAAAAATTGACTTATATGACAACGATTCCATCACGTTTCGATCTAATATTTCAAAATACGGATAGCAAGATAAAATAAAGCCTACAGTAATTGTTTTTAATTTTAATAATTGTGCTGAGATAAATGAAATGCTGCTCAAAAAATTCTGTTAGCTCATAACACAATAGTCGTCTAATATTTGGAATATCTAATATTAATAATTAGTATATAACTATACATACCAAAAATTGCACCTTTGTTACATAAAATAGTTATAGTATAGAACTATAACCATATATAGGTCATACAGCTATATTTAGTAGTTAATATGAATAAAAGCAGTTACTGAAAAAACATCTGAAATATCTTACAAAATTGCTGCGAAATACTAAAGGTTTATATACAAAAGACGCAAGAAAATTTTTATAATAGTCCTTTCCCAAAGCAATATACTTAATCACACGGTACTAAATAAAGTCAAGGATAATACCTCGAGTTAATAAAGAGTTAAAGTGCTCAAGTCCATTGGCTCAAATAGCTTCAACATAATAGATAATACACTTAAACAAAACTGATAAAATGATTGTGACATTTGATTGATAGGTCGCTCCAAACCCTTTCGGTCTTGGCTGAATTTTTTCACAATTTTCGTTTGATTGATCAATAGGTTTCGGATCGCATGCATAAAAAGTATGTATTTTGTATCCATAAAATGTATCCAAAAAATTGAGTATTTTTGGCTCATCCTTTAAACTGATCTGGATCAATCCAAATGATATATTAACAGTATCAACAAGGTCTCCAATTGTTTTCCATGATGTGTTGTCCATCAGTTGGTGTTGTTGGTCATCTAACTTTAATAAAATTGTCAACACCCCTTGAAAATACTTTTTTTTTGACACATTATGGTAGCCGATGGCCTCCTTCAAGTAGAAATAACTGTTTTTCAAGCAGAACTTTTATCACGGGAATAAAATACCTATACCCTGACTTCTGTGCTTAATATAATCAGACATTTAAAAAATTCCTAAATAAAATTTATTTATTTACGAAACATATAAGTAGCTGTCAGACAAATCATTATACCGACATGGAATTTAACTCAGACGTTAGTGACAATAAAATCAGTCTCATAAGTCTCAAAAGTTCGCAGATTTTCAATTAAAAATTGTTCTTAATTTTTTTATATTTATTAATTAGTATTCCAGTAATTGAAATGAAATCAATATTATCACTTAGTATTTGGTAAGCACTGCTTAAGCAAACTAAGGTTTGTTTATGCCGCAATTTCAATATAAGAATATTTCACGCAATTAAAGTTCTTATTAACTAAAAAGCTCTTCTTCGAATTAAGATGTAAAGACATAATGGCATAAGAAACTATAGATTCCTTTATCTTAGCAATAATTCATTTCAACTTGTATGAAAGTGTATGTTTGTAGTTCTCAAATCATTTTAGAGGACCAATAATACTTCTTTGCATCTGACATATATCCTTACAACCATAATGTAAGCCAAAGAATGTAATATGATTTTCCTCTTATTTAGTAATAAAAATAAATAAAAATACTTTATTTCAAAAGAATATCTAAAACATTTGCTACACAAAAGCTTGCGCACTAAATGAAAATGTTACTAGCTACTTGAGGAGCTTCTCGGCCTATGTTTAATTGCCGCAGCGGCTATAACATTTAATCACCCACCGTGGGGCAAATACCATTTTTACGTCCCGACAATATATTCCGCAATGCAATTATAAATAAATTTTATTATAAGAAAAAGTTGCTTGATGAATGTTTTATTTGCGAATGCGGTATGCGGATCACGGGTCGTTGTTGTTGTCATTCTGATGATGATGCCGACACACGCCGCAGGATTTATGTTAAGACATACGTCACT
>NC_051846.1:145173506-145187923 GCF_002237135.1 Teleopsis dalmanni | reverse complement strand
TTAATTATATTGACAGTAAGAAGTTGAAGGTGGAGGGTATTTTATAATTCATGAAGAAGTAGGGAATTTTACAATTCATGAAGTATTTTTCGATTCCCATTTTTCTACTGATATCTGATAAGAGTTCTGCAGTAGTAAGAATTTCTTAACTCATATTTAAACTATTCATTCAAGAACACATTCGATTATCATATTATCAATATAACATCATATCATATTAATAATATTACCTTACAGTATAAAATAAATGTATAAAATGTGTATCATAATGATTTTTTCAGTTTTTTCTATCACCTATATACAATTTTATGATAAGTCCCTATATTCTGGGACATATGTTTTGAAAAATTGCTCAGCTCATTATAACCTTAAGTTCTTCAATACCACATGAAGTTCTGTCGGTCGAAAAGGAAATGGCGTAAGCAATATATATACCATATATATGTATGTACATACAAATGATCTTGAGCTGCGGGGTCGCTATTGTAGGACTGTTATATGTTTTTTATCTCTGTTTATCACTTTAAACAGATCGAATAACAGACTGTGAACTAAGTGAATCAATTGAATCTCTTCAGCGAAAGAAGACAATCGCTGAGCCAAGCCTAGCTTCTTCCGAAATATTAAATATTAAAATATTTGAGTTAATGTAAAATTACATCCATCAGCCTTAACACATATATGCATTTGGGAAGGAAAGTTGTAAGAAAATAATATTTGAGAGGGGGCATTATAAACAAAATTACAGAAATAGTTCAAGATCAATTCCGAAACGAACAAACTGATTTAAATAAGAGTAACTATTTGACCACAAATAAAAGTTACAAAGATATATGGACAGATGAACAAGCTTAACAGATTAACTTATTTTAGGGAACCTCTGGGGTATGCAGTTATCTATTTTACTTGAAATTTGTTGAGGTTGCCAACCGAAACGTATTCAGAAAATCGTAATATAAATTGAATTCAGATCAAGTGTTTTGATTATATGCGTTTTAGGAGAAGCACGTAATCGTTGAATTCGTATTGATAATCAAATCAAAACTGTTTCTGATCTTGAGGAATTCAAAATCAAAATCGAATCAATTTTTTTTTATCCAATACAAATAAAGTTTTTTAGTTTGGCCATAACTGCGAATTTGATCAGGTATGGATAAAATAGTAAAATAGTATTTTGCTGGGAATCAAATAGTACGATCTGTATCTGAGATATGGAAAGTGTATGAGAAATATATAATTTCTAATTGAATATATGACGGATGATCTAATTCACATATTAAAAGCAGAAAAGTACTGTGTAATGTATATCTGATAACACTTTTACATAAAGTAGTGATCAGGAAGAAGTAATTATACCGTATATGGTTAGTATTAAGCAAGGAACAAGAAAGGTATTTACTTTCATTTAAAAATTTCGTATACTGTAAGGCTCTGTTTTGACATGATTTGCCGTATTAAGTAATTTCGGTTCAGAACTGCATCGAATACTGAAAAGTTTATTGTATTCGAATACCGTAAAGTACAAGTATTTCATTTGCGTATGAACATTGTTACAGCATATTACCCTTAGTTTGTGTAACCAAAGTCTTCGGAATCTCTACCAGAAAGGTAGTCTCCAGCTAGTAATTATTACTGCGCACAAACGTAGCCTTAACAACACGCTATGTGTTGATGGTCTAGCTTTACCCCGCGTTCAAAGAAAAAGAATTCCAAGCGAATATTCAATCAATATTCTAATTATCAATGTTCCTGTATAATGAGACCTTGTATAATAACATTAAATTTAGTTACGATACTACATAGTCGATTGTCCACAAAAGTTTTTTTTAAAAATATTATAATAATAATAATAAATTTTTAATAGAGTACAATAAGTTTTATAATTTAAAGTTAATATGTTTTATTACTCTTCAGGTTTTATTTTTGCTCGAAATGCAAATATTATTTTTTCCCACGTTTTATAAATTAAAAAAACCATTAAAAGGGTTTTAGAACAATACAGCTCCATTTAGCACCAACCAACCACAACTAATCCGTTCAAAATATTTAAGCCCACTTAACGATGTGAGCATTAAGAGTTGCCACCGTTTTCTCATTTTTTCCTCAGGCGTTTGCACTTGCTGCGGCGGTTCGGCCTTTGTCAATTTGCTGTGCTTTTGCCGTATTTTAAAATGTCGCTTTAAGCTAAAATGCAATTAAACAAATTACAATATGTCCACCCAGTAACCACACTTACGTAAAATTTCAAAAAAAATATAACAAAAATTAATATTACTTAGCAGTCAAATTCACTTTTACGATTTGCGAATACCCAAAAGCAAGTAACCGATTTTTCATCTTAACGCGTGCAATAGTTTTTTTGTTTTTTGTATCACTACAAATTTAGGCAGCATTTACATTCGGCATGTTTGGAGTAATGCATATGGATCATATGTACTCATGATGTGATAGTCTTGATACATGTAAGGCATTGAATATATTTAATGGTTGTATCAAATTGTATTCAAACCAAATATTCGGAATTGAAAGACTTGCTTTCTTACTTACTTTCGGGTTTCAATGTTAACCAACATTGATCTTCTTCGTTATTGCTCATCTCTTACTCTTCTAATGCATTTTCTACAGTCCTACATTTCAAAACTAGTAGAAATATTGTCTTCTCTTGCCAGTATCGGTTCTTTGCTTGAGAAATGTATCTTATATCTTTAGCTAGAAACAGCTAGATGCAGCTAATTCACTACGTACTGGCAATATTAAGCTTTTTGTATCTTCACAATTTTACTTCTATTATCTGTCATAACTGTTTTATTAGAAGCTATATTGGCAGGTACCAATATCGAAATCCATTTCTACATCAGTTCTTTTATCCAATTTATAACTCTCCTATATAAACTTTATATGCAGTTAAATGTGGATTATTAATAATGTGATTTTAAAAATGATATAGCTGTCAGTGATTGATGACAGCTTCAAATACAAAATATGATGATGCAAGCCTGGTTTGCTTTTTTCCCTTTTTTCCCTTATAACAGACAATTCTGCTGTGTTATATTGATATGCTTCTTTATATTATGCTCATAATAGTTGAGTGATGTTAAGAGCACATGATTTTCATTTGGATGATAGCCTAGCTGCATTTGTTAACAAAACGGCTTCAATTACATATTTAACTGTCTATATATTCCTCTGTTCCATTCACGTTTCTTCCATGTTATAAACTTTATCCAATATTCTTCTTAAGTACTAAACGAGATTCTTCTAAACGCGACTAATAATAAAAAATGATTTTAACACATATTATATCATGACATTCATAACGACCGCTCAAAGAGGTCGTTATGAATTGACTGTAGGGTGACAAGCTGCACTTGTCGACAGAAGTGCACACGTTCGTATGTAAATTATTAATTGTTACGCAAACGGCTTAATTGCAAATAACGCATATTTTATGTTTTATGTGTTGCCAAACGTAAATTGTGAAAATAAGAGCAGAGCAAAGGCTGGCAAGCGGGCACAGCTAGCGGGTCTTGCCTTATAAAGTATGAAAGTCTCAAGCGGTTCGCTGCCGAAAAGCAGGCCCTTCAAGAATTTCCAGCTCGCGGGCATTCCAACTGGCCATAAGTGTCAGTTGGCTTTGGTTTTATGGCATTGAATTTGTACATTAATCGCTTTAATGCGTATTGCATTAAATAAATCCTTCGAAAGGACTTGTGAACTTGTTTCGGCGATGTCTCCGCTGTGTTGTTGCATGTTCGCTCTCACATGAAAGTATATAGGTATATATTGACCGGATTTCTGCTTTGCCTTGCAGAAACGTTAATTATTTTATGTCGCTAATTTATTTCTGCTTTATTTTTGGATGTCTGTGACTTTTGTGATTTTATTTCTGAAAGTCCAAATTAAAATCTCTGAACTCAAATTTAAATTTCAAATGTGTTGATGGGAATTTACCGTTTCAACACAAGAAGTGTGAAGTCGTAATTAAATGCATGAAAACAGAAAATGGTAAATGAAAAGTTTTAATTACTGTCAAACAATGTTTCATGGAACCTTAAAGATACAAAATGAAATGCAACCAAATGTTTAAATACATTGTCCAACTGCATATTCTTTACAGTTTGGGTAATAAGAGTCTTTAATTAAATAACAGATTCCAATATTTAGAGTTAAGGTTTCTTATTGAATTCTGTTAAAAATTATAATTTATTTTAATCTTATACACTTGTTTGATCCCGTCTTTATATATAAACGAAACAACCAATAAGTATTATGTAAATAAACACATTTTCGGTTGAGATTTCAATCAAATTTTTACTTTAGTACGAAAATACTATTTATTTCTGAGACTTTGTGAAATTCATTATTCAAAGGCCTACTAATAAACCTCTTAGGGTCCAAATTATTTCATAAATTCTATAAATTCTTTATGGTGGCATAAAGTTGGCAATAGATCGGCCATAACTTGAAGAGAGTTCAGATTTAAGACATTGATACATTGAGGTAATTCCAAAAACAAAAATTCTAGTTAATTAAAGTGAAAACAGAAAGTATTGTGTGGCTTGTAGCGTAGAGAACAGTTCTGTTCAAGCAACATATCTTCTACGTTCGTATAGTGTTACACCCAAAAAATAAAAATGGTGGGGATCAAAATTAAAGGGTTGTATAAAAATTTTGTTAATTCACACAGAAGTGCTTCATTTTGACTTGGTTGTTCCAATGTTTGCCAAAATAATCCGCTTTAAGTACATAAGAAGGGACTCGAAGTTTACTGCCACACAGAAGCTTCATCACTCCTTCAAACAGAAGACCTTGTACGACGGCTTAAGATAAACACACCATCTGATTTAATCAATTACATTACCTAATAATCATTATACTATAATATTACAGATAAAGGTTAGTATAGACTATTTAAAATCCTCGTTGTAAAAGTTTTGTTAATTAGTTTCTTTTTAACAAGGCGCAATTGAATAAAATAACAAGATCCACATTTCTGGACTAAATGCCACAGCATAACATAGTCTAAAATTTTTATAGATAAAATAGTATTTCGATAGTTACCTGTAAATTTTTATAGCTTAGGAGGCGATAATTTTATTTGCTAACATATCTACTAAATTATGAATAAGTCTTATCATTGTAGAAGAATAATTCCGAAAAATCATTGGTATTATCATAGTATTATTTTCATATCAATGGGTTCAGCGATTGTTAAACGATTCACATGGTATATGGCAAATTCTAAATAAAGCCATTAAACGCTTTGTAGGAAGTTTTATAAGACAGTCACTAAATCGAAATTGAAAAGCAGGTTTACAAAATCAGTAACCAGTTATGTATGAAGATAGCGTAGTGGTAGACTTTCTACTACTACTTTTTAGTAAACGAGAAGAAAATTTTATTTTATCTAAGAATTCACAAGATCTTGAAAGCTACTAGAACAATGCCAAAAATATCCAAAAGTAATGAGATTTGTAAATAGATGTGTTATATAACATAATATGATCAGCTCTGTGAGTGAAATTAACAAAATATGTGAGTATTGTGAGTGACCAAAATATCGGTCTATACATAGTTAGCACTATACTATATTATCTTAGCAGACTTAAGCACAATTTGTTTCTCAGTGTGTTCACATCTTCAATTTTTGAAATTATACATTAGAGTGCTCTGCTTAGGCATACAACCATCTTTCCGCAAAAGTTTTTGTCAGAAAAACTCAAGAAATGTAGCCAACCAAACACCTTACGTTCGTAACCTTACACCGTGTGGCGCTTTTCCGTTCTTGAAGTGTAAGCCAACTTTTCGAAAAAAGTGTTTTAAAAGAACTTGTTACAAATGTTGAAGGCGATATCTCAAACAATTTACAAAAAATATGTGGAGGAATCCACAAGAGTCAGATTAGTTAAAATGTGGTTGTTAGACCTACCTTAAAGGTGATAAAAAAAATTTCAAATAGTGATTATTTGTGTGTATGGTTGGAAGGAGTATTACTAATATTAGAGACTAAGAGACTGACTAGAATAGATCAATACTAAAACAAGGCAAATAGTAATTGCTAGGAAATATCTTAAACAATAACCCTGAATATTGACATAAATCAAAAAAAAAAAAAATATATGAAAGACTTGTTTACTATAAATAAATATATTTATGAAATGTAACAAAATGTTACATGTAACTTAATTTTAAAGCTGCTTAATCTAAACTACATTTAAAGAAATCGGAAAGTGAGTTTTTCAGAGTTAAAAAATATAAGAAAATTTAGTCAAATGTTAAGAAGTATTTACAAAAAAAAATGTATTAATATTTAAAAATCTTTTCTTTTAGATATAAGACATAGATCTGTTTTATAATCTTCTTACTCGTAACTAATCTACTTAAGCGCACGTCATCCAACTTAGCATTAAGAGGTTTTGTCACAAAATCAGTTTATCTGGATGTGACAACACACGCCTTATACATTATTTTTGTTACAGATTTAATTACTTTCGGTTAACCAAATCAACGCCCAAAAATGTATGTAAATAGCTTCATTTAAGATACATTGTTTCATATTGGTACTAATTTTGGAATTACGGGATTAGTATTATGTGGTGAAAATTGAATTAACTGAGGGAAAACAGATTTTAGATTAGGTTGACAAAGAACTAAACAAGCTAAACAAGATGATCTACCGGCATGAATGACATTGGTAAAACTTATTTGCTTTATTCACAAAAAGAAAGAATGCTATTCTATTGAGAGCCTTTGTGGGTACATATAAGATTAAGACTACAAACTAGTCCAGAAGAGAAGCTGAAGGAGTTTGTTAGTTAGATTGTTAACAGACAGAAACCAAACTGTGTTATAGAAAGAAATTTTTTCTTTTCTTTTGTTTTGCTTGAATAAAGTCTTTGATTTATGGTGATCAAATTTTTTGACGACCACACGTAATAAATTTCTAACAAAAATGTCAATTTCATGCTAAGCCACATGCCAAAAGTGATTTACTCCTGGCATTGTTCCAACTTTTAAGGTACGAAAAAACAGCACCAAACAGTCGGCTTTAATGTCAACAAAGCTAAAAGCAATTAAAATTTTCTGCTCCAATTCCAGATCGATTTGACAAAAGTCTCAATCTATATTTTGCACAAAAAGCAGTCTCTAGAAAAGCGTTGCAATCAATCAAACTGACAGACACAAACGACAGATAACTTTAAATTGAGATGTTTTATGCAGCCAGGCCACGGAGCAAAAACCAAAGCTAAGTCTGTGCCAATTAAAGATTTAATTTCAGTTGACTGACTTATGCGTTTGCTAGTTGAAAGCTTCAAAAATAAATAAAATGATCATATAAAATGTAATAAAATTTATAAAAAATAAATACATATTTGTAGGCTTGAGCCAACTATTTAATTGAGTTTTAAATTTTTTATTTTTCAATAAAAAAAAAAATATATATAATTAAAATCGTTGCCATTCCTAATACGTTGAAGTTCCTTCAAATGATTTTTCCATTAAATATAAATTTGAAATAAAAATTTTAAAATATTTGCTTGCGTTTGGCTTCTTCTTCCTTTCAAATACTGAACAACTCAGAAAATCGTAACAATATTTGCTGGAGGATGTTTAATCAGATACAGTAGAGAGCAAGGCACGTTTCTACTAAACAAACTACTGCTTAAGTAGAACAAAAAATCGAAGGTAATTTAATAAAACAATATTGTGCAAATACTCAGAATATAATTTGCTGGCGGCAGTACTTTATCATTTAATCCATTTTATTGTTGAAGTCCTACGCAAACGCATATTTCAACACCAAGTTGATCACTAAATTTCATCAAAACAAATAAATTTGTTATTATTCATAAGCCAATTTGTTCAACAATTTATGGTTTAAAATATAACAAATGCCAAAAATGCAGATACAGCACAAATGAAATATATTTTCACACCTTCGGGACGCATATAATTAACACCTTAACAGGTACCAGGCGTTTGGGTGGAGAAGTTCTGCATTTTGTATTTTGTATTTTGCGCTCTGCGTTCTGCGTTGTCCGATGAAAATCAGTAGTCGATGTTCACAGAGTTTGCCCAGTTGATTCTGTTTTTCACAGTAAAAAATCATCCAAACAAATATTTATGTTCCTTGGTATGTTATGGCACTGCATTCATGCAAATATTTAAACTAACAAATATTTTTTATATTATATATATTATTTTATTTTATTTTTTTTTTTACTTATATACTTTTATATGTTGAAATTGGATTAAGACATGTGCAGGCGTTTCTACACTCAGTATCAGCAATATTAATGCATTTATCATAAATTCCTTCAACGGATTGTTAAGGATATATACTAGGATTCCCAGTATATTGATAGTCAATAAAATTTTTATATAACAGACTTTTAAAAATATGTATCTGTAATTTATTACTTTTTCATAAAAATTGCTACAAATAACTTCATCTAAAAATTTGTCTGATAATAAAATTAAGTCTGATAAGACAAACATTACATTACGAACATTTTAAAAATTTTTACTAAAAAGCCAAATACTGTAATACTAAAATATTTATTGTATTTACCAACTAAATAAATTAACATTATACTGATCTTTGCCAATTTGATTTATTCTTTATAAATCAAATTTATTCTTTATAAATCAAATCTTTGTATATTCTTAATGAAACTCCTTAGTTTTTTTATACCAACTGTAAATGACGATCTTATGTTTTCTCAAATATCTGATCTATCGAATAGATATTTCTCGGATACTGAGAAATTGAATCTCACATTAAACATGCAAGATATGAATTTTAAAAATTTTAATCCACAATTCAGTTAAATATTAATCGGAACTATTCATCATTTTCAATGTCGGTTATGAAGAACTATTAGCAAATATTTTAAGAAAACAATAATTCAAAAAGATTTCTATTTATAAATAAAACTAATATTTTTTATAAAAGAAAGCCATAATAAAGGTAATCATTAATATAATCATTAATTATCATTAATATAATCAACATTATTAAATTACGAGCTAATAACAAGTGACTGATTATTGAAGCATTGATCTGAAAAGGAATCGTAAATCTATATATATTTTATATTGTATAGGTATATTTCATACCTCAATCTCTTTCAGGGATAGTTACCTTGACGTGGTGAGCGGGCTTAGTAGTTGAGATGATTTCTCGAGCGATGTTGGTGGTAACATAGCTACTGGTAGGGGCACCCTTACAGGTGCAATCCACAACTATTTCAGCGTCTGTTCCACCAGGTTAGGTGTGACTGAAGCGGGCGTCTGTACTTGAATCAAGCGGCTCCCTAAACAAATGTGTTTTTATATATGTGGTCTTTCCACTCATCAAACATCGACCAAATCAAATAATGTACAGGCATGGAAATAAACCCAAATCAATATATATCTCCATGGGGTAACCAGGAAAGTCATGAAAATCTCCCTGCTCAAGTAGCATGGTAAATTCACGATAAAACATTGCCGAGTTAAATGAAACCTGTTCAACAGAGATATGTTTATTGATACAAAAAAAAATGTAATGAGAATTGGAGGGACGACTAATAGATATTGAAAATATTGCACCGCACAAAATAACCAAATTAAAGAAAGACCAAAATAGTTCCAATCATGCAAAAATATAAAATATATATAAATAATAAAATAAGTAAATATAAAATAAGCAGTTAACAGTTGTTCAAAATGTGACTACTTAAAAAGAAATTATTAGGGAAGTCAAAGCCCAACTAAGATCAGTAAGTATCCCATACACAATTATAACGATTTTTGACACAAGCCAAAAGGTACTTTAGTCAAGCTGTAATTTATCGAGAGGGAAAATCCCTTACTCTAGAGCTAGAATAAAAATGATAAAACTTATGTTATTGCTGATGGACAGTTGGCTTAAAGACACCTATGCTAGAAAAGAACACATCGCAGAACACAGTTTTAATCACAACTCAAAAACGTGTAAAGAACAAAAAAATTAAGGCAAAGTATGCAAATATATTTAAATAAATAAATTTAAATAAAATTAAATTTTCATACGAAAATATTTAGGTTCGACAACATTAATTCAACCATAGAAATCTACAAACTACAGATTCCTGCTATCATTTATGAGCTACTCAGGCTTATTCAATGAGGTGTTTGATAATAAAATAGATTTTGCTTTCCGAACCAACGAACTATGTAAGTAACAGCAGGCCCAATGTAAAGAAGAGTGATAAACCCAATAAAGCCTTATCTATAATTTACCGCTTTATGCCACGAAAATTTAGCTACTCATAATCAAGAAAGAAGGATGACGTATTTTTCTCACATATCATATAGGAGTGTGGACTCAATTTTTATTACAAGAATTAAGTTAGTTGTCGGAGAGTGAAGCTGACAGTTTGTTTATACATCAAATGAATAACAATAATAAATGAATGATGGTAAAATTATTCGTTTTTAAAATCTTTTCACAAAGGATTTTTAATTTGAAGTTTTAATAAAATTTTATTTTTATCCACCTGAATTATAGGTCGTTGAGTGTATTTTCACTCATAAACAAAAAAATTGTTAAAAAATGAAACTCATAACATGTTTCTCTTACAGAAATCTATTAAGATCTAATGTGAAGCAGTGATTTGATCATTATAAGCTTGCTTTAAGACTATAACCATTAAAAACGCTTTAATATTTTATAGGATTGTAAGCAAGTTTTCTTGAATGTATTTGTTGAGAAGTTCTAATAACACATAAAAATCAATTTCAATCAATTTGAAAGAGGAATCGAAGCAGTCATAGTACACACAGTACTATTAATAATATTTTTATAACTTTTCACTCACTTAAAAAAACTAATAGTTTCATCTATAAATTTCATAAAACAGGAATATCCAGATACAACCTAATATTGCGAAGTGTAGTAAAATGCTCGTTCAATACCTCCATTAGTTCAATTAAAGCGCTCTCATATTGAATAGCTCTTCCTCGACTAATTCAAACTACAGGAGAACACTTTTTCTATAAAAGATTCGCAATTGCATTTATCTAAATCGATTAGTGATTATGGCTCTATTTTACTTGCTTGCAACGATTTCCAGTAGTTTCACACCATTTTGTCCTGCCTTAGTCCGGGAGGCTTAATCGCTGAATGAACTTGTTAGTTGCACAAATTATCAATGTAATAAGTTTGTAAATTGTATCGCAAAGCTGCCGGGGAAGTTTATCTGCAACTGTCATCAGTTTAAAGTGTTGGATGAGTACGAAGAAGATAAGCAACTTAGTTTTGTTAGCAATGTAAGACCTTGAAGAATTTGAGTTTTGCTGCACTATTGTCTTTGTGCATTTTTAGCAGTTTTTACTATTTCCGATAAAAAAACATTTCTTCAATTGCCCTTCACACTGCGGCTAACTACAAAGTTTGCTTAAATTCTCAAGATACTTTCAATGTAGCAAAACTTAAAAATTCTTCAACTTTCAGAACTTGTGAGACTTTTGCTTCATTACTTCTGAAATTTTTCTGTTTCTGCTTCAAGAAGAGTTAAGTAACTCGGCATAATCCTGCATATTTTTTAGACAGTCCTTTTTTTCTGGTGGACTTCTTCCATTCACACAACATGTGAGGTAAATTTTAAAAATTTCTTAATCGGTACTTTATGTCGATTAATCATTGCCGCATACAACTGAGTAATTTGACTAAATTCCTATATTGTAGTAAATTTGTTCATAAAGCAATAATAATTTTCTCATGTTAACTAAATATAAGATAATTTGTATTGCCTTAATTAAATTTGCAATTGGCATTTTCTGCGATACTTTGAAGCGCTGACATTGACACGAGTTCATTAAACAAAATAAAATGCTTTCGGCAAGCGCAGCGCAGCGCAACGCATTTGCTGCATGCAGTACTCATGCAGTATTTGCTGCTTGGTGCATATGCGTGTCATCGCCTCATTATGCGCTGTGTAATACTTATTTTTCTGTATGTCGGCAGCGGTAAGCGGTAAGCGGCTAGCTCGAGCTACTATATTTTGAGCTCATTTAGTGTAATGTGAACTGTGGCATTGAAGATACCTTATAGCTGCAAACCAAAAACTTCTCTGCTCTATACGTAGAGTTCTGAGTTCTGTCAAGCAAAAGCACTTTTCATTACTGAAAATGAAAAGTGTCATTTATAGCGCTGCCGATCGGCAATCATTATAGTTCAACATAATTACAATCAATTAACTACTTTTCAAAGTTGTCGCGCGAGTCTCAATCGGTTCTATGAGGTGCACTGCGGCGCACTGCGGCGTACTGCGGCGGTTTGCAGTGCGAGATCAAAAGTATCTCGATAAATGCGCGTCTTTAATAATTAAGATTTTTTCGCTTAATATTTTTGTTTAAAATGTTTTCAGTCCTTTGTTTAAGTTTTGTAGTTTAATGACAACAAATTAGCTGTTGGGTTGGTAACAAACTACATTGCAAGTAGTTTCTAGTTGAAGGTGGACGTTTTGGAGAGGTGCAAGGGCAGCTCTGCAAGGCAAAGCGCAGTAATATCATCATTACTGCTCATAATATTAACCAAAATGCAATCGGTGTAAGCACTATGTAATGGGCGTCGTATTACAGAATGTATCGACTTGATAATATTTTCGTATTTATTGATTTTAATAAATATTATTATAAAATTATTGCTAAACATACTCCGCTCCCATTATAGACTGGAGTACCTAAATTGACTTCGTTATAATTGATTAATATTTTTGAAGGTCTTCTCGCACTAAAGGCAGTGCAAAGGTGTTTCGAAGAAGTCCTATTAAGAGCCAAATTAAATATCTTATAAAATTGCTACCACATTGGTGTGGTGATGGGTGCTCTTATAGTATCACAGTGTAAACAGATTAAACACACAGGTTTTCATCAGTTGTAATTACAATATAATTAAATAATTTTCCCAATCCTAAAGTAGCCAGCAGCGATGATTGAATAGATTGTTGACCTGGCATGATAGTTATTTGTAAAAATATTCTTTATTATTTTACAAAATTGATATGTTTTCATATTAAATTAAACCCCTTTTACTTATATGCATTAATTACATTTTTAAATATTTATTTTTGATATGTTAAAGGTGCTTTACATGCGAAAACAATTATTTATTCCCTTATAAAAAGTGTAAAGATTGTTTTAGTGATCACAGCAGTAAAGAATATCACCTCTGCCGCTATTGCGTAGAAACATGTATGGAAATTATCGTAGCGGTGCCGCGGGTAAGTGTGCACTACTAGACAAAATGACAAAAATGTAATTCTAATAATTCGATAAATGGGCAAAAAAGGTTTCGGATTTCGACAATGTATTTATTATGCAAAGTTTAAACAATACCGGATTATCAAAGACCTCTCTCTAAGCACGCTCTACCCCTCACCTCACATACCGCCTTTGCCTCCACTTCACTCTTCCTATCTAACCCTGCCCCCTCGTTACCGCCATCATCTCCTCCGGGTCTTTTTGAAATTAGTATCTTCTGAAACATTAAAAAAAATTTTTTTTAAGAATCATCGTGTGGGACTATTAGTAAAAATATGGAACACATATGATTCAAATAAATCTGAACTTGTAAATAGTATATTATGACAAGTAACGATAAACTAGTCATCATAAACTAGAAACTAGTCCATTTAATCAAGTTACATTGCTTTAATCCAATTTTAATATCTCAAACATTTAATCTGTATTAAAGAGTTTGTTACGTTATCATCCTAACGATTAATTGTTGTTACATAGATATATCCAAATACGATATAAATGACAACTAAAAAGTATCAGCAGGTGAGGCTTTCCACTCTTAAAATAAATTAATTGTAATTTTCTAACAAGATAATAATAAGACAATACAACAATCTAATGCAATTATTGTTGGTATGAAAAAGCTATAAGAAAGCTAGTTTAATGCTGACTTAAGTATTGCAGGTGTCTAGGAAGAAATGTTCTAAATAAGATTCAGACACCAATTTTCTGTTAGGAACTATTAAATAGTTTCGATGTAAACGGAAGTAGGCCGAACCAGACGATGAAATGAAGTATTAAGGCAAAAATGACTTTATCTTTGGTTGGAGATGATACGATAGGAATCAAAGAAATAAGGATATGCTAAGAGATCACAATAGCTGCAACATTCTTAAAGACAACCTGACAAAGTGTGTCTGATTCTTAGAGGTGAGAATAGAGCTTCTTAAGACAATAGTTTGGAAATATCCAAGGAAAGCATGGTTTTGTACTATTCATTTTGAAAAACAATAATGATATTGAAAGGTTTCAATATTTTGCTTCTTCGTATTATTAATATGAACATTTATCATGTTACGAAAGTCTAAACTTTCGGAATTAAAATTAGTGATGGTAATGCATAAACAATATGCTAAAGATTTTGGTGC
>NC_051846.1:145166621-145173406 GCF_002237135.1 Teleopsis dalmanni | reverse complement strand
TAAATCCTGTTTTCATTAAAAAAGGACAACCAATCAATGGAGGAAGTTATTCTAGCCCAAAACTATAACATATATATTAATAAGGTAGAATATCTCATCAATAACAGATATAACAAATTTATTTATATAAACTTTTAAGCAACAAAATATAATGCTTACAAACAGTAAAATATGCTGTACTCTAGCGCTAAAAACAATACTGTCCGAAAAACATATTTCAGGATATCCTTATTAAGGAAGAAGTTATTGCAACTTATTATTATAGATATTACATCTTATTTGAAATGGATAACTATTCAGTATGAATACAAAATGGTAGAAAAGACAATGAGAGCTCTCAATGTCAGTCAATTTTTTGTTGAGAATATGATATGATTACTACGCCGATCACTTAAAATCACAAGGAATTCCCAACTATATATTCAAAAAATGTAATATATAAATTATATAACATCCAACATTTGTGTCACTAATATTTTTAAATCTTGTTTTACACTAAACTTCAGAAAAACTTTTATAAGCATAAAAATTTATTTGAATGGAAGACTATTAGTAAGAATTATTAATTATAGAGTACTAAATTAAATTTCTATCATAGAAAGAAACTAAAGGCTTAGCTTATCGGCAAGCAAGAACCCCTAGACATAAACAGTTCTTCATAATACTACAAGGCACTTGCAAAATATTCCATATATTCTCTAAGAACATAAAAATACAACAAAGGTGCCAGTAACCTTAATCAAGGATTATTTTCTTAAGACCGTTGTGTTAAGGAATGTTCTTTCTATTTACTTGAGGTTACGTTTTAGTAGTCGATATCATCATTGAAGAGGTGATATATTTGCTAGATGCCGATTGAATATTGATCTCAGATCTTAATCATTTATTTTTTCATAAATTTGATTAAATTATTCTTAGTAAATTTAAAAAGATTCTTTAAAAAAATATAAAAGAAATGATTTCCCAATCTACGAAATATTTTATATAAAATACACATTTTGCATTTTTGTGTCAATAAATCAATTTTAAAACTGCATTTAAAAGCCACTGTCACAATTTGTTTCTGTAGGTTGGTTTACAGTGTGTGTGATGCTACCATGCAGAACTAGAGTACGACGTGTTACCCAGTCTTTTGTCTACATGAGCTGTTTATGCAATTATACTTTCGAGTGTTCTGTAATTGCATAAAGCCATCATTCTTCAAATCTTATATGCAAAAAACTTTACTACATTATTTTTACTCGCAAGACACTAATTGACTTCTTTTGCTTCCAAATCAAAAATTACCATACCCTGCTGATTGTGAACGTAAACAAAAATATGCTAGAGGAATGTTAAAGGTCATACCTGGGTTAACTTACGAAAATATAAGAACACTTAGGTTAAGCGCTAGTACAGTATCGTAGTGAACGTAAGTGCAGAAATATTACTATGGTAAAAGTCTGCTCAGCTGATTGGAGCACATTAATACTAATATCAACCTAACAGTACACATTAGCTTAAAACTTCAGATAACCTGCAATTGAAAACAATCAAATGAATGTACCGAATCTATTTTCGCAGGATCGCGCAGGATATAAGCTACAGATATAGGCGTAAGCTTCACTCTATAGTTCATAAAATCTATAGGCGTTTGTATTTTTCTGTAGTAACTTTGAAAAGTGGTAATTAATAAGACTCTATTTCATATAGAAATTAGTGATTGATCTGAGTTCAGATCACTATAGACTGAAAAACTGTCAGTATTTTTATGGTTGATCCAAATAAGTAGCTTGGATTATCGCACACCTTTGCTACAGGTCTATGACTTTTTAATCGTTTATATTCGATGTATTCGATCTGACAAACGGAGTTTTTGCAGAAATTTAAGAAAGATAAGGAAAGAAATAATGGTTATTAAATAAACCATGTAAACAGATAATATGTCTTAATGGCATTAAAAATAATTGTTTTTCCTTGATGTGAGGCTTTGTATCATTTACGGAATATTTAACAAACAATTCATAATCTGTAATATAATAAGAGTAGTGGTCTGCTGTTACTGTTAAACCATTACTGCTACAGCCGCTAAACTAAATATTCAGACTAGATTCAGTAATTAAATTAAGTAAGATCCGTAGCTTCTTCTATATTATGAAGGTTAATAATTTTTTTGCATATATTAATTATAAGAATTTTTAATTCGATTTTACTTTATTAAATACTCGATTTAAATGTATTATCTATGAGACTATAAGCCCATTAATTTAAACAAGACTGCCTATCTATAGTAGACTACTAACTAATAGCTAAACCAATAAATATATAAGTAAGCTGACATTTACAAATATGTGTTGCGCGTAACTTTGTTTTTCAATCTCTTTAATTAATTTTATTATTAATAATATTCTACTGTCGAACTTTAGTCCAATTAACGGTCCTTTGATCATATCCGTAACTTGTCCTTGCGTAATCATATAATTATATTTATATATTCCCAAAACGTAAAATTGAAATCATTTTAATACGTAAAACTAATTAAACTCAACAATGTAAACTAAAAATATCGATTCTTAGAAGAAGGCATTGGGACACTTAAGTACTCGGCCCAAGTTACTGATTAATTACACTCATTACAGCCAGTTACACTGCAAAAACAAATTGCGAGCAGAAAAAATGAGACTCACAATAAAACTGACGCTCCACGTCAAAGAAGATTGATGCACCCAGAGTCACTTTCGCAGCATTGGCGGGCGGTGTTGTGTGCTAAGCATTCGCGTTTATACGGCACATTTTAATGCGTGTGCTACTTTTCACTGCTCGAGGACTGGGGTGGTGAACTGCTGATTTGTTTACTTAAATGATGTATGGACCACCAGCGATGCGTGCCACAAAGTACAGAAATTGCTATAGACCTGCCGCATGACCGAAATAAAAAACGGCAGAAAAACCGCATTATTACCATTTTGCATGAAACTGTTAAGCTCATAAAAATGAAAAGCTGAATCTATATAATTTTGTAAATAAGCATATCACGCACCTTGTGACAAAGATAGTTTTTAAAGAAATTCTAACCATATTGGCATTTTTGTGGAGTATAGCTATAGCTAAAGGTTGTCCAAAGGAAATTAAATTTATTTCTTTTTCAATTTTATGGGCGCTTCAAAGATTATAGCTGCGTCTACAATAGACAGCCATACAATTTAATTGAATATTAAAGAAAAGCGCTTTATTACTCTACTTTTATTATACGTAAAATTTTATGTTAATTACTATACTTAATTTTATATCTATTATATCATATAATAGATATATTCGACGGTAGTAGACTACTTCGAATTAAAACTGCTGAGTTAGTTAGCTCGGTACAGATTCTTTAAATTTTTATTAGTCAAACCATTTTTATATTTAATATCAATAGCTCAAACATGATTATACTAACAATATAGCTTTTTAAAATCTGAACGACTTGGTTTTCAGGTCCCCTTTTACTCTCCTTGTCCCGACATAAGCTTCTGGTCATTATTTAATGTGTTAATTTGAGTCCTGTTTAAGCTTAACTTGACTTGAGCAATGCAGTTTTTATGTTTTTGCTGCAATTAAATTTATTTCTTTATATATTTTTTTTTATTATTGTAGTATTACGAAATTCGATGTACCAAACACGCATTCGAGCTAAAACACAAAAATACTGCATTAAAAATGAGATAAAAAACTTATATGCAATTTTTATGATTCTTATTCTCGTATAAGAAAAGTGCAGTAGATTTGTTTATTGCAATCCACCAAGATAACTTATTCAAATTTTATCGGCAACATCCTTTATTAGAAGCCAGTTTAAGTGTTATTATTGGTGAGGCACTTGCGGTTTTTGCCAATATAACTGTGCTTATTAGCTGCTATAATGGATTTAAATTGAACCTCATTACCGCTATAAGGAGCCATCATAAAGAAATTTCATTTATGACAGTCATCATCTGATTACTCCGACTGGCGGTAGATCAGTAGTCTAAGTATGCTTCCGCATTCAAATGATGAAAATTCCAGTTTTATGATAGAAATTAAAGTCGTAAATATCAAATGCGATACAATGTAGTTATTCACACGCAAAATCATTCATCTACAATGTACGAGTATTCTCGTTTAAAGTGAATTATTAAAAATTTCGACCTTAGTGTTTGACTTAAAGAAACAGATTTAAAGAAAAAACTTTCGAAAAAAAAATTCAATTAATAGAATTCTTTAACATTGAATATTATATTATTTAATAACATTTTATATTTTTCTTTACATGTATCACTAATAAAACGTACAACGTAGTCCATTGTACGCAAACGATTTAGACATATCGTACTCAAAAATCGCAAAATATCGAGGCTTGTCATTACACACAAAATATGTTAGAAGGATCGCATTTAGGTTAAAATAAACGAGTTGGACTTTAAACACCGTATCAGTACATACTATTGACAATCATTGAAAGGCCAATAATACAAGCTTTTCATATATAAATAACTTAATAATAATAACGAGTTTAGTTTACTGTAATGAAAATACACTCTGGAAACACATTTGACAGACTACGATTAATTCAATACAACTGTAGAGTTCAAAATAAAATCCTTAGAGATGTGATTAAAGAAACTTGCTATGTGAAATATATTGTCACACACTTCAAAGATCTCAGAACTACACCAGTAGAAGAAAAAAATTAAAAATAACCTTCACATCACATACGGAACGACTAGGAACCCATACCAAAGACAAAGTTTTCGCATATGTGACACCCAGATCCTTGCTTAATAAGTTGATAAGAACGAAGCTGTTTATTATAATAAATGTAAACTTTTCATGACCATGTTTGATGTAAAGGTCCTATTATGTTAAAGCTATTTGAGCCAGTGCACTTGAGCACTTTTACTCTTTCTTAACTCGAGAGATTTTTAAAACTCCTCTTTACGACATGATTGGATTATTATTTATTACTTCATCAGACTCTGAGCAATAATTGACCTCAGATCTGCATACCTCCCCGAGGAGCCTGTTACCATTCTGAGATTTGACAAATAACTTCTTCAGGGCTCTATCCATTATGTATTTTTTGATGGGATCAATCTTGAGGTCCCTGAGGATATCATTCGTCCTATTTATATATAATATAATCAAATTATAAATCTCTATGTAGATTTCGTAGTAGACGTTTCTGCAAATCTAATAAATATTTTAAGGTTAATTTTTGTGACAGAACTACACAGAATTTTCAAAAACCTTAAAAATGTAATTTCAGATTGAACCCTAGTGGAATTTAAATCTAGATCTAGAAATCTAGATAGTTCTAATACACACGATACTTGCTATCATGGTAATCAGTGAGTCTCCCCAATTATATATGTTATGATGTCATGTTTCTTTCGTGTGCCTACTACTATACTAACTTTAATATAAAATTAAGATAACTAAAATAAGTTGAATAAAGTAAAAATATTCAATTTCAAGAGATTCTTATGAGTTCATTTTTAAAAAGAAAAGTTAACTACAATCTCTTGAAAGTCATACTTCTGTTATGGTTGGTTGGTTGGTTGCAGTGGCAGGTCATAAGATAACTTCAATGTACCTCAATTAGCGATTTCTCGTCGTTTTATTACCACATTCCTCGCAAGAACCCTAGTATAGAAGAGTAGAGACTAAATCCATTCCACTGAATTTAGATAATTTAATAGGTCTTTCATCTTCACCATTGAGCAGTCTGATAAACTATCACAAAAGTATTTTCCTAAGAACCTATATCTTCTGGATGCTAGAGCTGGGCGGGTTTCTACAACTTCTGCAGTGAGAGTTATAGGGAATACGCAGTTTCTCTGCATGAGTTCCTATACACCAATACTTCTGTTATACTTCTGAAAATAATCTGATGTACAATGAAGTTTACAAAGAACTACTTCTACAATTCCGTCCGAGTTATTCGAATGCAAATTTATCTATATAGTTTTTGGTGGCGGACTTTGACCATTCTATATTCTATTGAATATGTAGCTATATTTTGTAGTTGCTATATAACTAAACAATTGAAAAAGAAATTTCTCAAATTTTAATGAAGATATTCACATAAAATTTAGTGTCAAATGTATTTATATTTATAAAAAATAATGCATAAAATCATATCTACATCGGTTTAGATTTAGGTATATCTGATATAACAACGGCCAAATCAGACACAGATTTTTATTAATAAAAATTTTTTATTTTCTAATTTAAAATATGCTCTTCAAATTTATAATTCAAACATGATTAAAAAATTTAAATCTTATTTGTTGGATTTGTCAAAATCGGAGTATTATACTCTATAGTACTTTATAGCGACTCCATACTATACTCTATTCTACTCTACTCTACTCTACTCTACTCTACTCTACTCTACTCTACTCTACTCTACTCTACTCTACTCTACTCTACTCTACTGTACTCTACTCTACTCTACTCTACTCTACTCTACTCTACTCTACTCTACTCTACTCTACTCTACTCTACTCTACTCTACTCTACTCTACTCTACTCTACTCTACTCTACTCTACTCTACTCTATTCTACTCTACTCTACTCTACTCTACTCTACTCTACTCTACTCTAGTCTACTCTACTCTACTCTACTCTACTCTACTCTACTCTACTCTACTCTACTCTACTCTACTCTACTCTACTCTACTCTACTCTACTCTACTCAACTCTACTCTACTCTACTCTACTCTACTCTACTCTACTCTACTCTACTCTACTCTACTCTACTCTACTCTACTCTACTCTACTCT
>NC_051846.1:145143544-145166521 GCF_002237135.1 Teleopsis dalmanni | reverse complement strand
CTATTCGGAGCGGAGACGATTCCAACAAATCAAAGATAATTAAAATCGGTCCAGCTGTTCTTGAGTTATAAGTGGTCTAACTAACACGACTTTCTTTTATGTATATAGATTTAAATAAATATATAAAAAATTTAATTTTTAAAAACAAAATTGCGTTTTAAATGTAAAATAATTTATCTTTGGCTTTGCGGCGAATTACATTTTTTATGACTCAGAAATATGTGCATACTTTTAGGCAGTACACATTAAATACGTAGCAAGAAAATATATTTTCTAATGTATATATGTTTTGGCTTCTCGGACAACCAGTAAAATCTTTACAATAATTTTATATCGTATCGTAAAGAATATCGTAAAGAATCAAGTACAAGCGAAATGCATGTTTAAGACGTGCAATATCCTCCTTTGTACCCAATGACCCAATTGATTTCACAGAATTTAGGTTCGAAAAAACATAAATTAATTTTTAACAACAATTTGCTACTTTCGTTTCTCGTTGTTAATATTCCACACTTACATAATTGCAAGTACTTTGTCGAGCTTAATTATATCAATTGAATTTTTGAAAGCCCTGTAATCGACTCCAGTTAAACAAATTTGCCGTTCCATAGTCGTTAAGATAGTTCATTTCACAGCTATGGTGTGCTTCAGCTCCTACCGTGCATGTCGAACGCTGACAAGAGCCCAAATTAAATATTTATGCTATTGCATTGTAATAAATATTAAAAATGAGGCGTGGCAGAAACTTTCGAAAAACAAACAAAGGCGAAAGTTAATTCCTTGTTTATTTTTGCTGTTAACATTTAATGAACACTTTAGGAAATTGTTAAACATAAACAAGGTAGAACCAGAACCAGTGTTGAACGAAAAAAAATTAACACATCCCACTGTTTCGCATCTACAGCATATAATCAAGAAGCTGCAAAAGTTGACGCCAAAAGTGCCCAAGCCAACACTTGGACCATTAGCACCGCGAACGCCGCGCACAGCACAAACGGCAGTCAAACAGCGGCCGGGTCCGTTGGTCCGCTGTGTGAAATTTATTAAAATGAATTTCGGCTCTGCGCAGTGCCAATCAACGCGCAAAAGTAAATAAAAATTTTTTGGAAACAAGCCAGAGCGCCACTTACGAGGATGCGTTTGTGGGTTTGTGTTTGGTCTGTGCAAAAGTTGCCACCATTAAACGTACGTGCAGCTAATTTAAGGTTTACCGGGAAAAAAGTGTGCGGCCAGTTGCATACCAACTTCTGCGGTTTTGTGCAGGATTTGCATGCGGCTGCAGCCTTAAACTTTGTTATTCTAAATTATAGAAATTTGGCCACTGAATGCAAGTGGGAATTGCACAAAAAATTTAATTTCCACCAAAACAAATTCGAGGAACAACAAATGTAATATTGCTGTGGTTCTGCCTGCTTGCAAGTAGCGCATTCTAATCTGAGGTTAAGCCAGCCATTAGCAGCTTTACCGTATCCAGTTAGTGTTTTTCAATTTGGTTTCTTGAACTTGGCATAGGCATATAATAAATCTTTTTTATCGTTGCGTAAATTTGGTAGCTGGCTAAGAGAATCTAATTTTATGTTGTCAAATTAGTTGATGATGCTTCCGTTGCAGACGGAAAGTTGGAGAATTGTAAATTATTAGTCTCGATATGCACATTTTAGGTATTTGTTTTTGAATAAAATGTTGCTAATTTTATTGGTACTAAATTTTGTATCCAATTATGTACAACCCACATTATCAACCTTTAACTTCAATTGTCATTTCCTGACAAGATCATTGAAAAATTGTTAATGTTGGTTCAGAGATTAACACATCAATCAATTTAAGTGAAATGTGTAGTTCAAGCCAAAAGAAAAACTTGTAGTAGGATCTAAGAGCCTGAAGTAAACGTTTGGCCAATTTTGTTTTTTGTTTTTGAGAAGAGGAGGTTTAAAAATGCTTAACGCATCGTCACTATGTCGTCACAATAGTGGTATGCCCGGTTTGCAGGAACTAAAAACAATCCCTCTCATGTACCAGACCGTTTCTATCCTGGAACTTTATCCGGAATACTTTAGGATAGGGTTCTTATGTTGGTTTTCCATTCAATTTCTTCGTTAGCCTGCGTCCTGACCTCGCTTTAGTTTATTTGTTTTTCTCTTTTTTAAAATTGGCAATTTTCTAAATCATATTTTTTACGTTTGAGTATGATCATAACAAATCGGTCTATGAGGGTTCACTATTCTTCAGATAGCTAGATTTTTCGTTGTGATATTTTCGACGTTTGTTTAACCGACTATTGTTTCAAGTGATGTAGTTCATGTTCATGTTGTTAACATTTAATATTTGACCAATAAGTTGTTAATAATTATGATTATTAAAATGATACAATGAAATCTACAACATAAGTATATTAGTTAAAATAAGAATCAACTATCATTTAATAAATATACTACAAAATTCTTATTAAAATTAAATTTGAATTAAATTATCATTTAATTTTATATATTATATAGTACGGAAGAACAGACTTATATATTGGGTTAATCAATTTTTAAATACACTTGATCGCTCTTTCTCGTAGAAATACTTTTATACTGTTCTAAAAACTAACAGCTGTTAGAAAAGGAAATAGTTTGATATTCAATTTATTAATGAGAACATAGAAGAAAGATATACAGCTGACGTTCCTGTGATGTTAAATGTAGAACGTCAACCAACTTGGTTATAATATAAGTCATTTTATTAGTCATTTATTGGTTCTATATACAAGAACGAGAATGAAAATTATGCAATAAATAATACCTCTACAAAATAATAGTATAAAAATTTAACAATTAAAAATAAAATAAATTAATTCAATTATTCTACAACTGGTTTATGATTTTGTACCAAAATAGCAAGTGAATTTGTTAATGAACTTTCACAGCAAATGATCAAAACTCCAAGTTCGAACATATCAGTAAAGTCAGGCTTTGGATCAGTTGGCTAATGAACACTAACTCTGAGCTTCAAATATGGAAGGGTGCGAGTTTAACCCTTAGAACTTGCAGTCTCCAAAAATTATTTACAAATGCTAATAATATTTAATATAAGGTATCTTACGTCTTATTTGTAACTAAATAATGTTGCATAATATAAAAAATACTTTCTAATTGAGTTTCTGGAATATGTGTCTTCAAAACATATTCTGGGTATTGAGGAAAAGCGCAATACGTTATTGTTTCAATAATAAAAATTTCAATTAAATTATTTAATTTTTAAAGGGAGGTAGGAGAAGAAGACATCAGTACTCTAATTCTCATATTACAAGACCGCAAACTTGATCCATTTTTCTCGTAGGCTCCATTATTATTATTACAATAAGTTCAGACTCAACAAGAAAACAGCCTGAAAGTATGCAAGATTCGAAAAAGATTTCAATGAAACCTTTTGATGAGATTTTGTAAGAAGTGGAACCGACACACAGCCTATCAAAAGATAGTGGATGGATTAAATATCAATCATATAACAGTTTGGAAACATTTGAAAAGGACAGGCTATTTAAAAACCCTCGAAGTTTAGGTACCACATGCATACATACAAAGAAATTTGATTATCATTAGTGAATTGGTACTGAAACTCAACGAAATCAATCATTTTTGAAGCGAATCGCTATGGGTGTGATGAATAAATGATTACAGATGATAAAATTCAATACAAATGTCGGTCATATGGCGGTGACGTTTAACAAACGACTTGAAAACCTGGATTGACTTCAACAAAGAATAAATATTGAGTGTTTGGTGGGATTGGAAAGGAGTTGCTCAGTTCGAACTGCTCCAGCTTAGCTTAATGGTTAAATCGGTTCTCTACTGTTCACAACTCAAAACTTAAATGTATTTCATTCATAAAGTTAAAACTACTAAAATAGGTCAACAGAAAAAAATATTATATCACATCATGTCAACTTCAGCTTACTCATATCATTGAAGACTAGGAATAAATTGATAAAACTTTTGATGCTCTTTGAAATGTCTTAAAATTTGAACCTTTTACCGTTTTATTACCATTTGTTTCGGTCTTTTCAAAATTCTCTTAATGGTCAAGAGAGTCGGCAAAAAAATTGACCGACCGAAGAGTCACTGAAAATCAATTGATCAAGTTTTTCAGCGACAAGCCACAAAAGTTCTACATCGATGGATTTCAAAAGATGTCCAAAAATATGTAAATATTTTATTGGAAATTACAATGGTTAATATATTTGATTAAAACTGATTTTCAATAAAGATGACGTTTGTTCGAAAACTAACCAAAAAACAGTGAATATTTTTTAGTTAACTATATTTGATTCGATTTTTAACGTCCACTTTGACGAAAGAAACTATATTCCTGAAATAAACTATTGTTTTTATTAGAGTATATTTGTGTAAGAGATAAGGGACACATTCTTGCTTTGTTGACAAACTCAAATTTAGATGACCGAAAATAATGTGCAACAAATAACATCTGGTTAACGGTTGTATCAATATTGGAAATTTGACAGCTTGATATCTGGTATTTGTAAGCCTGGTTTTTGTAGTCTGCAAACAGAAATATTACAGATATAGGTTTGTTTTTTCCATATCCAATATTAATAAAGTAATTTGTTGATTATGACGTTTAATAATAAACATTAACAGAATCAGACAGACTTACCAACACCGCGTTATTAAATCTCAGAATGGTTCCAGGCTCCTCGGGGAGGTATGCAGATCTGAGATCAATTATTGCTTAGTCTGATGAAGTGATAAACAATAATTCAGTCAAGGCGTAAAGAGGGGTTTTAAAAATACCTCGAGTTAAGAAAGAGTAACAGTGCTCAAGTGCGCTGGCTCTATAGCTTCAACATAATATAGAATCAGAATATAATAAAAAAGTATAAGTATAAAAATATTTATACTTTATGCAAAAAGTACAAATATTTGTGTTTCTTTATATAAGAAATATTCTGAATACCGTAAGTAATTTGACATAGTAAGGTGTTTTGTATACTCATTCATATATCCCGCAGCTTCTTTTAAATTAATCGAGGACCTTTGTCAAGAATATGCGTGACATGTACTAGTTCTTGCTCTTCTTCTTATTAATTTCTAGCACAGAGCTTATCGTTTTAGTTATTAAAACTGAAATTCATAGTTTTTTATGCAATTAATATTAGCTGACATGAAAACGTTTATTGCATCTTTTAGTCTTTGTTCCAAAAGGCAATATCAATATGTATTTTTGATAAATATTTTATAAAAGTATAGCAGAGACATGGATATAATAAACGCAGCTCATATATTTTGAATCGGCTGACAACAAGTGTGATTAAAATTTACTTACATGGACGACTCCCCACTGTTAGCAACTCCCACTGCACAAACAAACTCCTCTCGAATGTAAGAATGTATGTCTGCAGCAGGAGTTCGTTGTAATTGTAAGGTGGCTTCCTGCTGCATTTGGCGTATACTGCATCTTGGACCACAGTGCCACAAAACTGAAACTGTGCCTATGAATCATTTCCATACTAAGCGTTTCCACACGGCGGGTTCCTTGCTTTCGCTGTTGTGATGTTGGGCACCAGATCAACGCTTCTGTGTTGATTTGGAAACATTAGTGTTTTGTGGTAGCACAGTTTAGCATTTATTGAAATAATTTAGTGTCAGTCTTATTTTTTGATTGGTAACTGTAATTAAGCGCAGTTTGTTTTAGGCAGCGTGATCTTGAACTGACAACAGGCTCACCTCATAAACACCAATTAAAAGTGAATAGTTCTATATGTTGTGTCCTGTTGAGTTTTTCAAGATAACATCCTGCATCCTCATTACTGCTGCAGCTATCTAACCTGCTGTTAAACAAGTTTTATTTACCTAATGACCTCATTGAGAAGCGCTTTTTGAATTGTCGAAATAAAGAAGCACATATCTTACGCAAACCACACAGAAAGTAGAAGTAAACAACATTTCAGTCAGATAAAGCTGAGAAACTCTAATTAAGACATATCGTCAGTGCAGTCCATTTAGATGCACTAACTACGGACTTGATTAAACGCAAAGAGCAGCATATTATCTCCAGCCAAGTTATACCTCTAGTTGAGCCCGTTTACATTTCGCATTCTGTCGCTTGATTTACGAACGAGTATCGTCAGGACGTTTAACTGAGTCTGGCTTAAGCGATTGAAACTCAGGTCACTTTTCGCTTTTAACTGTTTTTAATTATGGTTTTAAGTGCAAATAAAAGTTGAGCGCATAAATAAAAAAACCGTGTGCTCTATGTGGAAGCGCTGCAAAGTTATTTCCCTTTCATTACAAGGCAATATCTTCCGCTTGATTTGCGGCTTACCGTCTGCGATACGAGTTCGCATATTTCGACAACCTCAGCAAGGACGTGCATCTCATTACTCATATCATAGTGCATTGCTTTTATGAAAAAATGTTTTTTTATCGCATCGCAAAATGAACAAATTTAGCTTTTTTAAATTCCATTTTAAATACGGCATTATTAGGGAAAAGATGTGAGTAGTTATATATGTGAGGTATATACTTATATGTAGTAGCTGAAGCTGCTAAATTTTTTGGCTACCAGTGAGGGCAGTCCTCAATAGCCGTTATCACATCATTCTTGCAGAAATGAAAAATTAATCAAAATATACCTGTTGATTGCTAAATTTTTTTTTCGCTTATATATAAGCAATGAAGTTTTATTTATAAATCCATTTTAAAGTGTATAAAATTACTTTACAATATCTTACACGTATAGGTTGTCAATTTCAAGACATCAAGTGAACTTTAAAAGTATATTCCGTACTTTCAATCCATGAGATACGTCATTGACATGTATTGAAAGACGTGTGATTTAACGATTTAATGGCTTAAAAACTAGTATTTAGAGGAGCAATATTAAAAGCAAGAGAAATAAAATTCATAAATTGCCAAATTTGTATATTTTAGTGTCCAAATCTCTAGTTATCTGCTAAATGCAGGTTTGTCACTGTCATGGCTCCATAACCATTTACATGGTTATTGACCCTTGCCCTCAGTGTATTGCCTAATGACAGTACTGAAGATGATGCAGGCTAGTAACCAAAAACGCCAAGTACAAAAAGGTGTCATTCTATGTAACATATCTACGATATTCAAAAAAGTATATACTACCTATATGCTATTTTTATCTAAATAGCACTAGGTATATGTAATAACTTTACTCTAGCGGAGCTTATCTCCACGCACCTGATGCATTATGCATGTTTTATGTGTGTTTGTAGTCTGTTAGGCAGTAGTTACGAATATAGTAGGCCTCTAATAATGTTAACGTATTATAGTATGTAAGAGTGGCCCCGATAAAGATTTAGCACAACTGACAATAAGTTTCAGCTTTTAAGACATTGTTTTATTTTATTTTTTTATTAATTTTATTGCCCGTATTATCCACAGAATACATACATATTTCTTTATAAATTTCTCCACTCTGATGAGTCTGGGTAGTTTCCAGACGAAACGCGTAAGTGGAACCTGATAGAGGATTTGACTTATGATTTTTTAAATATCTATGAATATTGTAGCATCTCATACAAATAAACGACGACGTACGGAGACTGATATATATTCATATTTTTATTTATTTTTTATTTGTAGTATTTAATTTAAAATGGGGGGTAAAGTATGCCATCAGATAGTTCTATAGGACTACGTATAAACCTATTTTGTATTTTGCGTTATTTTTTGGTAACTACCTTACACGGTGTCCGGGTATTGTCATAAGGCGATGCACGGGGTCGATAACCATGTAAATGGTTATGGTGTCAAGACAGTGACAAACCTCCATTTAGCAGATAACTAGAGATTCTGACACTAAAATTCACAAATTTGGTTCGAAGCTCTAAGAAAAGATATATAATCATTTTCGGTTTTAAAATATAATTTTATTTAAAGCTATATGTGACTATTACTGTCTGTTTTATGTAAGATTGAAAGTAATACATGCATTTAATATATCATGTAAAGGAATGCAAAGAAATAAATAAAAATGAATATTATAAATTTCAATTAACTTTTATGTCTCATTATTTGATTTGGATATATTTATCTGTATGTGGAAAGCATCTTAAGGTACTACTATAAGACCAATCTACTAAAACCAACTTTGAGGAATGATTTGTTAAATGATACACAACATTCAGATTCTGGCCCTCTACTTGAAATACTTTTTCTATGTTTTACTAATATTTCCGACTCACTTTAAGTAAATGGAGACTGTTGGAAGTGGACTTGTAACTGGAGACCGTTGGAGAGAGGTATGAAGATAATATTTAGTGACTAACAATATCGAAAAAAAATTTATATCCGAGTCTTCAAACTGTATCGTCGTATAGTATCGTCGTCAATGTGAACATAAGCTTTTGTTAGCGAGGATTAAACAAAATTGCTATTTGCTTCAAGTGGTGTGATCAATTTTCGCACCAATCAGTAGTCTAAAGTTTTTGCGTCCTTAGATCAAATGAAAACTTGTAGCCGTTTTACTGATTTTAGGTAGTACCATTTGGAGAATAATACATCTACCATATAATATCTAGTAGAAATATATACCTTCTGTTAATATAGGTTACAAAATCTTGATTACGTGACCAGCTGAGAGCTTATTTCCATTTCCATAGAAGTAAAATTAAAACGACGTATTTACTCTTGATAGGATTGACTATGTATTTAAACAAATGCATTATTCTTTTCTGTATCCAAAATAGGCGTAATATCTTGTTACTAATGCCAGTTGTGATAAAAATGTGAGAGCGAATTCTTAGTAATCGAATTAAAGCCGAGCAAATAGCATTAAAGTGTGGACATTAATTAATTGATTTGCTACTTTTACTCATTGTAAAATTATTTCAAAATAAAATTTAAGTTTACACGCTGCAATCAATTTAATAAAAAAAAAATTAAAAAATTTTATTGCCAAATTCATTGTCTTTTAATGACAAAGACTCCTTCGGTTTTATGTTGCAGGTGTGAAGTACGTCAAATAAAACACTTTGATTGACAATTGCTGTTGATTTTATAGGCACTTGAATGCGGTTGATAACGTCTCTGTGGTTGGAATAATGACAATAAACTCGACTTAATTTTTCCATTCCTGTTAAGAGTTTCAATTTACCTTCATATGTATATTTTTTATTTTTTTTTAAATGTAAGGAAAGTACAAAAAGAAATACAATTTATTAAGCATATTTTGTATACTACGTTTTACACTAAGATGTCGTGATGGAGGAGTGGGGAAAAATGTAATGGATTAAGTTTAAGTCAAGAAAATGAAAGAACTTTTTATGAGTTTATTTAAACTTCAATATAAGTTCTCTAGAACAGACTAATCGTTCATCGCTTTCATTTTCAATATAACTGCTAGATGTGTACTTGATTACAAAACGATTGACGAAAATTATTTGATGGATGATCTGTTAAAGAAAACCGTTTCCTTGTAATTCGAGCATATGATTTCAGTTTTAGTTCTTCTGTTACAATTTACAATATCATTTCATTATTTGCCTATATTATTTGCCTAGTTGATACTATTTAAGAAAATAGTACAAATCTACTATTAGATAAAGATAAAGATATAAAAATTATAACAGAAAAAAATTATTAATAATATGGGTGCATTTTTTAATAACGAGTATTGCAAAATAAAAAATTATTTTCAATACGAGACAACACCTCTTTATCTTTGACTAGAATAAGCCCTTTGATTATATAATATTTTTTATATGCAACAAACGCCTTATAAGTTATACCGATAAAAGAGTTATAAACTTTTACATTAAGCGTGGAACCAAATATATTCTTCATTTAAATGTTTGAATTTAAAGGAAATTTAATATCCCTATTTAAATTATATTAGAAGAACTTGTTTTATTTGCAAAGAATGGTTTGTAATTGAACTGGTTTACTTGAAAGTGGCAGTAAGAACCTGCAATCTTTCTTTCTCAGACTCAGTTTATAAATGAAATAAATTATTTTTCATCAATATAATACTATTGCTCAAATAATATTTGAAATGAATGGTTGCAATAAGTACGAATGGAGAATGATTTCAACCGAAACAGTATTAGTTACTCATAAAGAAGTGTTTTACAGACTTTCCGGAAAACACATACAGAGACGGAAATCATTTATTAGAGGATTTCGAGTTTATAATCAGTTTCATTGGCTTTTCTGGTGGCCAACTGGGGGTGACTTTACAGCTGACCTCCATAGCGGCATGTCTCAGCCTTTTCTTTTTGTTCCTACTCTTTCCTGTCTAAACTTTTCGGAATATGTGCTTATTAGAAGCATGTTAAAATCGTAAGAATTTCGTCACTTCAATTTTGGTTCTGCCCAGTAAAGGCACTTCTTTCTGTTGTTTTGGATTTTACTTAGTCCATCATAGTTTTCTATTCACGTTCGGCCACTTTTCTAATATGATTGTTTAATTATGCTTTTAAGAACTTTTTAATGTGATAAGTATTTTTTGACTCTGGTGGTAATGCTCCTACCTATTCCATTCCATTTTCATGACATTGCAAAATAATGGATTTTTCTTCGTTAGTGCAGAGGTTGTGTTAGTGGAGGCATCACAAATAGTTGTGGTAGCAACAAATAAATTTAAATACTCAAGGTAACATATAAAGCCAAGCACTTTCAGTCTGAAATTATGTACGGACTAATAAACCATTGAGTTATTTGTAAAGACCACTGATGAGGGGCATTTGGCAATACTCAATAAAAATAAATATAAAAATTCATTACTGTTTAAAAAGTTTTCTCTATATAAAAATTAATATTATTATACGGGATAAGCATAAAAACTATTATTTTACAATCTTAGAAATTTACATATTTTCTACTACCATTGGTGGTGGTCTATTTATCTCAAATGTTGGTAAACCGTATAAAACCTAAGTTTAACTGCTTCGTACTTATCTAACATTTATGCTCTTCATATATTTTTTTATTATTTATCAAATTTTTTAAATGTTATTTAAATTTTAAAATTCATTGAATAAAGTTGTCGTTTGATAACACTTGCAGCATAACGACTGCACGCTTAACTGTTGCAGATAAAAATGTGGCAGAAAGGACATAGACTGCACAATGCAGGTACGGAGTTCCATTTGGACGAACACAAACCGAAAGCAAAGTCCATTAAAAATCTTAATGCAATAAAATTGTTATTACTAATCTGTAAGAAATGTCTTTGCAACTCATTGATGATAACTTTCTGTTTCCATTCATTCATTTTTCATAACCTAGCCGAAAGCAGTACATAAAAGGGCTATCTGCAGTGACCACAAGCGATAGCAACGCTTAGATATCCTTTTTCCTTTCAACGTGCGAACAGAATACTGTCGCCACATTCCGCACATTATCGGCAGTGCAACATGCTTATGACTTAATTAAAAGGATATGCGTGTAGTTAGATAGCGCGTGTAGCTGCGTGCAGTGCAGTGCAGTGCAGTGCAGTGCAGTGCAGTGATACGGCTGTGCGACACAAGAAACTGAACGCGCTTAAATTGATTTGTCTGCGTGCTGTGCAGTTATCTTAAAGACTTTGGACCATTATTACAATGTCACTTTTAATTTTATCATGGAGATGTTCTAACCAAAAACACGATTTCTTTCAATATAGAATTGTGTTCTCTAGTGAAGTCAATGTGAACCTTGTGCCATGCTCCACTGCAGCTAAATCAATTTCTGTTAATCAAATTAAGATTTTTGGTTGTTTCCATTGGCATTAGTTGATTTATGCATGTTAAAGAGCTTTCATTTACTAGAAAGTTAGGTAAAAATTCTAAGAGAGCTTTTGTTTGCTTACATTTCAATTGTTAGCAGATTATATTAAGCTTTGTATTGTTAATTAATTATTGTTAATTAATTATTATTAATTAATTGATCATGGAAATCGTAGAAAAGCAAGAAATTTTCTACTTAATATTTATTTATAGTAAATAGATATTTTAATAAATTTTTATCTCTTGTTTGTTTGACTTGTTTGTTTTTTGTTTATTTACATTTTATTTCATGAGTCAAATATATCAAATTTCCATTATCCACATTTAATTTATATATTTTGTTAAAATGTTACATTTTTGGTGTGACTTCCCTTGATGTATACTTAATTTATCCTTGATTTATGGTTAAACAAATTTCATTAGCAACCTAAATCAAATAAACTGCTTTAATGAAGTCAATGGGAACATGCTGCCATGATAAAATTGAAAATTTCTTTACATGATAAATACTTTCAGCTGATCTTTGTTTAAATGTTCAGATATGTTTAGATATGTGTTCGGTTAATCGATTACTCGATAATAAAAATTTTGGTGCATATATTTTTATGTCATTACAACATTACCGAATTAACGAATTTCCGCGGCATAAAAATTATTATTAGTTGTCTATCAAATACCAAATATTATTGACGCCCATTTTTAAGCTCTCTCAAAATCTAAATTAAAATTGTCTAAAATTGTCTTGGGGCCAATATGGAATACAACACGAGTATATGCTGAACCGGAGCATGATTAAACTTCTCCCCCTTTCGTCGCCACACCTTCATTGATGGACATATTTGACAAATTTGATCAAAATGAGAAATATATTTTTAACGAAAATAAAAAACTATTCAATTTGATGAATGTCTTGAATGTAGTTGTTTTTTTATAAATTAACTACATAATGAACTAATAAATTTTGTAAATTTTTCTCCCATGTAAGACAAATTCTCAATATTTCCTCCACAAGGCTTTTTGGAATTCCAGCTGAACTTACAATTGTTAAGGACACATATTGGGCCAAAGATTGGAGAAATATATTTTTAGAAGTCGGTCTTTCAATAACCAGTATTTAGAGTATGGATATTAATTTATTATATTACACAATAATACGATGATGATGATCATTTTGAAATTTCATTTTTACAGTACGTTTAGTGAATCTTAAATTAATGTATAAATAAATATAATCAAAATAGCGACTGTGACACAATGTCTTGTATGTTAGTTTTTTCAAATCACGTTGAATGTTGACTTCACTTTGACAAGAACATTACAAAATGCTAAACTTTATATAGCTCTTATACTGTCAGTTAAATAAACGTTCTCTTTAGTAGACATGAACTTTAACAAAACATTGTTTTCTGGAAGAATGACCTGGTCAATGTTAAAACTCACTTTTCACACATCAAAATATCGGATTTCTACATGCGAAACAATGTTGTAGGCTACAAAACGGAAGACAGCGGACAAGCTTGCAAACATTTAAAGTACATAATTTGTAAGATTGCACATAGGATTTAACAAGTTTGTCCTTGAAAATTGATTTGTCCTTTAATATTTTCGTTTATTGCAGTTTTATTATAAAACAATAAAAAACATGTTACCCTACTTGATATCACTCAAGGCGTTTAATTGAAATTGAAAGTTTGAAAATCCTGTTTATTCCATTACTCACATCGCAGCAAAAAAAAAGGATCTTGAAATGCAAAACAGTACCTGTCTTTGACTATATGTAAAGCAACAGGTGTGAAGTGACAAATGCTTTCTTGCTATCAAAAAAAACGTTACTGCGATGTCATAATTAAGCCAACCGAAGTTGGAATTTACGAGGGACTACATCACTGTACGTTTCAGATACTTCTGCCTCTGATGCTCACACTCACCGAAAGTTCTACTCCGTCACCGCAGAATGAAGATGCAATTCTCGTTTTACTGTTACTGTTAACTTTCGGACCTAACATGTCATTTGCTTGCCTAATTACCAGCAACAAGAAATCGATACAAAAGACCGAAAGACTGAGAGACCCAAATGCCAAAAACCAAAAATCTTCTGAAACCAATAATAACAACTTCAAGGCAAATAATGTTAGTATTTGCCTCCTGAGGGCAAATTAAAACCGCTTTCTGCAAATTAGGGCACGCTTTTGCGGTCCGGCAGCATGCCTGCCCAGCAGCCGTATCCGCATGTGCCCCGCAGTGAAATTCGAACCTTCGGTGAAATGGAAACTGGAAACTTGAAATTTTATTTGCAATAAATTTCTTGTTGGTTTTTGCATTTAAAACTTATATTTTTGATTAATTTCGAATATTTCATTAATATTTATGGGGAAGGCATCCACATCCATATGTTATGTGTATATGTATTTGGTAATTGCTCTACTTAATTACAGTGCCAATGGATGTTGCATTTTATTTAATGTCTTACGCAATATACGAGTATTTGAAAAATACATAAAATTTTTATTTCCAAATTTCTATATAATTTAATTTTTTATATTAACAGTTATTCAATAAACTTGATAAAAAAAATTAAGATTTTAGTTTTGGCTGACTAAAGTTAAGAGAGACTAACATCTGAACCGATATGAATACAATTTTGTGAACTCTCTTATATAAATGTAAGTATATTCTATATCAAATTTCATTTAAATATAACCGATTGTTCAGTTAATATGGCAGCTAGAGAGTAGAGTAGAGTAGAGTAGAGTAGAGTAGAGTAGAGTAGAGTAGAGTAGAGTAGAGTAGAGTAGAGTAGAGTAGAATAGAGTAGAGTAGAGTAGAGTAGAGTAGAGTGGAGTAGAGTAGAGTAGAGTAGAGTAGAGTAGAGTAGAGTAGAGTAGAGTATAGTATGGAGTCGCTATAGAGTACTGTAGAGTATAATCCTCCGACTTTGACAAATCCAACAAATAAGATTGCATTTTTTAATCATGTTTAAATTCCAAATTTGAAGTGCATAAATTAAAAAACAAAAAATTTTTATTAATAAAAATCTGTCTGATTTGGCCGTTGTTATATCAGATATACCTAAATCTAAACCGATGTAGATATGATTTTAAGCATTATTTTTTATAAATATGAATACATTTGACACTAAATTTTATGTGAATATCTTTACTAGCTTAGGTTAGGTTAGGTTACTGGGGCCGTCCGAAGACTCACTTAGACCATGAGGTCCATTGTGATACCCTAAAGAATTTGATATTAGAATATTGATATTACTTGGTATTAGCTACAAAGCCATTGCTACGAGCTATGGAAATAGAATCTAGCTCTCTTAGTGAATAGAAAAAGTCTTCACTAAAATTTGAGAAATTTCTTTTTCAATTGTTTAGTTATATAGCAACTACAAAATATAGCTACATATTCAATAGAATATAGAATGGTCAAAGTCCGCCACCAAAAACTATATAGATAAATTTGCATTCGAATAGCTCGGACGGAATTGGAGAAGTAGTTCTTTGTAAACTGCATTGTACATCAGATTATTTTCAGAAGTATAACAGAAGTATGACTTTCAAGAGATTGTAGTTAACTTTTCTTTTTAAAAATGAACTCATAAGAATCTATTGAAATTGAATATTTTTACTTTATTCAACTTATTTAAGTTATCTTAATTTTATATTAAAGTTAGTACAGTAGTAGACACACTAAAGAAACATGACATCATAACATATACAATTGGGAAGACTCACTGATTACCATGATAGCAAGTATCATGTGTATTAGAACTATCTAGATTTCTAGATCTAGATTTAAATCCCAATGCGGTTCAGTCTGAAATTACACTTTTAAGGTTCCTGAAAATGCTGTGTAATTCTGTCACAAAAATTAACCTTCAAGTATTTATTAGATTTGCAGAAACGTCTTCTACGAAATCTACATAGAGATTTATAATTTGATTATATTTTATATAAATAGGACAAATGATATCCTCAGGGACCTCAAGATTGATCTCATCAAAAAATACATAAAGGATAGAGCCCTGAAATTACTTAGTCAAATTTCAGAATGATCAGGATCCTCAGGGACGTATGCAGATCTAAGGTCAATTATTGCTTAAACAATAATTATATAAACAATAATTCAGTCAAGGCGTAAAAAGGAGTTTTAAAAATCTCTCGAGTTAAGAAAGAGTAAAAGTGCTTAAGTGCACTGGCTCAAATAGCTTTAACATAATAGGACCTTTATATCAACATGGTCAGGAAAAGTTTACATTTATTATAATGAACGGCTTCGTTCTTATCAAAGGATCTGTGTGTCACAAATGTAGAAGCATTCCACAATTGCAAAAGAGTTACAAACTGTTTGAAATGTGATTTAGATGTATTTTAAGTGTTTCTTTCACTGATAGAATTCTGATGTCTTTGAGGTGTATGTTAGCATATTTCAAATACTAAAGAGCTTTAACCAGATTTCTAAAGTTTTTATTTTGAAATCGTTGTAGTACATTTGTGGTAGCCCCAGAATGTAGCTTCATTACAGAAAACGGGTTCAAGGAGTGATATGTAGATACACAATTTGTTGTATTGCCATTTCAATGTTTGGCAATAACAAGTACTGATATGGTTTTTAAAGTCCAATTCTTTTATTTTAACCTTAATATGATCCTTCTAACATATTTTGTCAATCCTCGATATTTTGCGATTTTTGAGTACGATATGTCTAAATCGTTTGTGTACAATGGACTACGTTGTACTCTTTATTAGTGATATTAGTGATTATTAGTGATACATTTAAAGAAAAATATAAAATGTTATTAAATAATGTAATATTCAATGTTAAAGAAATCTATTAATTAAATTTCTTTTCGAAAGTTTTTTCTTTAAATCTGTTTCTTTAAGTCAAACACTAAGGTCGAAATTTTTAATAATTCACTTTATACGGGAATACTCGTACATTGTAGATGAATGATTTTGCGTGTGAATAACTACATTGTATCACATTTGATATTTACGACTTTAATTTCTATCATAAAACTGGAATTTTCATCATTTGAATGCGGAAGCATACTTAGACTACTCATCTACCGCCAGTCGGAGTAATCAGATGATGACTGTCATAAATGAAATTTCTTTATGATGGCTCCTTATAGCGGTAATGAGGTTCAATTTAAATCCATTATAGCAGCTAATAAGCACAGTTATATTGGCAAAAACCGCAAGTGCCTCACCAATAATAACACTTAAACTGGCTTCTAATAAAGGATGTTGCCGATAAAATTTGAATAAGTTATCTTGGTGGATTGCAATAAACAAATCTACTGCACTTTTCTTATACGAGAATAAGAATCATAAAAATTGCATATAAGTTTTTTATCTCATTTTTAATGCAGTATTTTTGTGTTTTAGCTCGAATGCGTGTTTGGTACATCGAATTTCGTAATACTACAATAATAAAAAAAATAAATGAAGAAATAAATTTAATTGCATCAAAAACATAAAAACTGCAATGCTTAAGTCAAGTTAAGCTTAAACAGGATTCAAATTAACACATTAAATAATGACCAGAAGCTTATATAGGGGCAAGTAGAGTAAAAGGGGACCTGAAAACTAAGTCGTTCAGATTTTAAAAAGCTATATTGTTAGTATAACCATGTTTGAGGTATTGATATTAAATATAAAAATGGTTTGACTAATAAAAATTTAAAGAATCTGTACCGATTGAATTGCTCAAGCTAACTAACTCAGCAGTTTTAATTCGAAGTAGTCTACTACCGTCGAATATATCTATTATATGATATAATAGATATAAAATTAAGTATAGTAATTAACATAAAATTTTACGTATAATAAAAGTAGAGTAATAAAGCGCTTTTCTTTAATATTCAATTAAATTGTATGGCTGTCTATTGTAGACGCAGCTATAATCTTTGAAGCGCCCATAAAATTGAAAAAGAAATAAATTTAATTTCCTTTGGGCAACCTTTAGCTATAGCTATACTCCACAAAAAAGCCAATATGGTTAGAATTTCTTTAAAAACTATCTTTGTCACAAGGTGCGTGATATGCTTATTTACAAAATTATATAGATTCAGCTTTTCATTTTTATGAGCTTAACAGTTTCATGCAAAATGGTAATAATGCGGTTTTTCTGCCGTTTTTTATTTCGGTCATGCGGCAGGTCTATAGCAATTTCTGTACTTTGTGGCACGCATCGCTGGTGGTCCATACATCATTTAAGTAAACAAATCAGCAGTTCACCACCCCAGTCCTCGAGCAGTGAAAAGTAGCACACGCATTAAAATGTGCCGTATAAACGCGAATGCTTAGCACACAACACCGCCCGCCAATGCTGCGAAAGTGACTCTGGGTGCATCAATCTTCTTTGACGTGGAGCGTAACTTTTATTGTGAGTCTCATTTTTTCTGCTCGCAATTTGTTTTTGCAGTGTAACTGGCTGTAATGAGTGTAATTAATCAGTAACTTGGGCCGAGTACTTAAGTGTCCCAATGCCTTCTTCTAAGAATCGATATTTTTAGTTTACATTGTTGAGTTTAATTAGTTTTACGTATTAAAATGATTTCAATTTTACGTTTTGGGAATATATAAATATAATTATATGATTACGCAAGGACAAGTTACGGATAGGATCAAAGGACCGTTAATTGGACTAAAGTTCGACAGTAGAAAATTATTAATAATAAAATTAATTAAAGAGATTGAAAAACAAAGTAACGCGCAACACATATTTGTAAATGTCAGCTTACTTATATATTTATTGGTTTAGCTATTAGTTAGTAGTCTACTATAGATAGGCAGTCTTGTTTAAATTAATGGGCTTATAGTCTCATAGATAATACATTTAAGTCGAGTGTTTAATAAAGAAAAAACGAATTAAGAATTCTTATAATTAATATATGCAAAAAAATTATTAACCTTCATAATATAGAAGAAGCTACGGATCTTACTTAATTTAATTATTGAATCTAGTCTGAATATTTAGTTTAGCGGCTGTAGCAGTAATATGGTTTAACATTAACAGCAGACCACTACTTATATTATATTACAGATTATGAATTGTTTGTTAAATTTTCCATAAATGATATAAAGCCTCACATCAAGGAAAAACAATTATTTTTAATGCCATTAAGACATATTATCTGTTTACATGGTTTATTTAATAATTTTACATTACTCAGTTTTTTGAAATTATTTCTTTCCTTACCTTTTTTAAATTTCTTCAAAACTTCGTTTGTCAGATCGAATACATCGAATATAAACGGTAAAAAAGTCATAGATCTGTAGCAAAGGTGTGCGATAATCCAAGCTACTTATTTGGATCAACCATAAAAATACTGACAGTTTCTTCAGTCTATATTGATCTGAACTCAGATCATTCACTAATTTCTATATGAAATAGAGTCTTATTAATTACCCTTTTTACTATGGAAAAATACAAACGCCTGTCGATTTTATGAACTACAGAGTGAAGAATAAGCCTATATTTGTAGGTTATATCTTGCGCTTGTCTGAAAATAAATTCGGTACATCCATTTGATTGTCTTAAATTTAAGGTTGTCTGAATTTTTAAGTTAAGGAGTACTGTTAGATTGATATTACCATAGTAATATTTCTGCACTTACGTTCACTATGATACTGTACTAGCGCTTAACCTAAGTGTTCTTATATTTTTCGTTAGTTCATTCAGGTATGGGCTTCAACCATATTTTCAACCATTCTTCTAGCATATTTTTGTTTACGTTCACAATCAGCACGGTATGGTAATTTTTGATTTGGAAGCAAAAGAAGTCAATTAGCGTCTTGTGAGTAAAAATAATGTAGTAAAGCTTTTTGCATATAAGATTTGAAGAATGATGGCTTTATGCAATTACAGAACACTCGAAAGTATAATTGCATAAATAGCTCATGTAGACAACGGACTGGGTAACATGTCGTACTCTAACCCTGCATGGTAGCATCACACACACACTGAAAACCAACCTACAGAAAAACATTATAACAGTGGCTTTTAAATGTAGTTTTAAAATTGATTTATTGACACAAAAATACAAAATGTGTATTATATATACTATAAAATATTTCGTAGATTAGGAAATCGTTTCATTTATATCTTTTAAAAGAATCTTTTTAAATTTACTAATAATAATTTAATCAAATTCATGAAGAAATTAAATAATTAAGATCTTAGTCAAGTTAATATTCAATCGGCATCTAGCAAATATATCACCTCTTCAATGATGACATCGACTACTTAAACGTAACGTAAAGTAAATAGAAAGGACATTCCCTAATACAGTGATCTTAAAAAAATAATAGTTTACAAAGGTTCCTGGCACCTTTGTCGTACTATTGTACTCTTAGAGAATATAAAGAATATCTAAAGAATATCTTGCAAGTACCTAGTGGTATTATGAAGATCTGTTTATGTCTAGGGGTTGTTGATTGCCGATAAGCTAAGCCTTTACTTTCTTTCTATGATAGGAATTTAATTTAGTACTCTAAATTCAATAATTCTTTCATTCAAATAAATTTTTATGCTTATAAAAGTTTTTCTGAAGTTTAGTGTAAAACAAGATTTAAAAGTATTAGTGACACAAATGTTGGATATTATATGATTTATGAATTACATTTTTTGAATATATAGTTGTGAATTTCTTGTGATTTCAAGTGATCGGCGTAGTAATCATATCATATTCTCAACAAAAAATTGACTGACATTGAGTGCTCTCATTGTCTTTTCTACCATTTCGTATTCATACTGGATAGTTATTCATTTCAATTAGGATGTAATATCTATAATAATAAGTTGCAATAACTTCTTGCTTAATACACTTTTAATAAGGATGTCCTGAAATATGTTTTTCGGACAGTATTGTTTTTAGCGCTAGAGTACAGCATATTTTACTATTTGTAAGCATTATATTTTGTTGCTTAAAAGATTACATAAATAAATTTGTTATATCTGTTATTGATGAGATATTCTACTGTATTAATATATATGTTATGGTTTTGGGCTAGAATAACTTCCTCCATTGATTGGTTGTCCTTTTTTAATGAAAACAGAATTTATTTAGCCGGACGGTATTAAGTTATGTGTCGATCTGTGAGAGTCAACAAGAAACCCTGCTAAATTTGAATAGTCCATTCGCGTGTAGCACAAAAAACCATCGTAAATCTAGTTGGTGTTATTCAAATCTAATGCTTTGTCAATAGCAGATGCCATTATTGGGAGGAACGCATAAACCACCGCGATATAAATTCACTTAACTGCTATAAATTATTGATTTTTTAAATTATACACTATTGTTTGTAGTAAAAATTTCTGTAGAATTACTTAAGACTACTTTCTTTCTATAGTCGTTTTAAAAAGTTCTGGATGTTGTTGAAATCTACAGTGGTTTCAGCAAGACTGATATAGTAAGAATATTTTTTGATTTTCTAATATTATGTTGAAGCTATTTGAGCCAGTGCACTTGAGCACTTTTACTCTTTTTTAACTCGATGTATCTGCAAAACCCCTGTTTATGCCTTGACTGGATTATTGTTTATCACTTCATCAGACTGAACAATAATTGACCTCAGATCTGCATACCTCCCCGAGGAGCCGGTAACCATTCTGAGATTCGATAACGCGGTTTTGGTATGATAAGAAATTTGTTTAGATAAATTAATTAAGCATTGAAAAAATAATTTCATTATAATATAATAATAAAAAGGATAAAACTATCAGCCTGGGAACATATGAAACTATATTAATCATAAAGATGAATACTACACATTTAAAAAAAAAAGTACTTAAAATGGTTCTTAGTACAAGAGATTTTCTTATACTATATTAACTTGAATTCATTTCATGTTCCTTTTTTTTACTTCAAATGTATGTAATATAATATATATGAAGTCAAATAAAATGAAAATATGCAATTAATTTTAGGTAATTATTGCAATAGATACTTTAGTGTATCGAAATAGAACACATTTTAAACTGTAAGAGTCTACGACTTCTCAGACAAGGTCACGCCTAATGTGTTATTAATACTTTCTCATAAAAAACTCCTCTGACCTAAATTGCATTAGAAGCCAATAAGGAGGCATTCATGTATCTTCAAGTTACAAAAATGTTGTTTCTTTTAGTGCAAATTTGCAATCAGCACCTTTCAACAAAGCGGTCGCCAACTCAGCGGGGTGCATGTTGGAATGCGTTCCGCGCACGTATGCTCGGATTCATTCATGCAAAAGCGCTGCAATAGCCATGCTGAAATGGTTACGACACAAAATGATGTACGAGACTGAAGATGATTTATTTCATACCAAGCATATGAAGCGATAAGGACTGGTGCGGAATACAGAAACACATCCGTATAATGATAAAACTAAGAGCTGGAACAAAAATGAACCAAAATAAATAAATGAGTTATGCACTTGACCTGTAATTGCTGACATGAAAGAAATACGGCTTGACTTTTAATTCTTTGCAACATGCAACTTACCGTAATTTGTATCTGTGGCAAGATGGGAAGAATCAAAGGTATTAAATTTCTTTGATTTTATAAGGTTTAATAAGATAGCAGACTCTGGTATCTTAATAAGCTACTGAGATTTTTTATATTATCTAACTAAACGTTACGAATATATCTTGATATATGGTACATGTAATGTAAAATGTTTGAATATTTTTCAGATAAGTGTTCAAATAACCTCTGATCCAAAGCAATGATCTGCAAACATATCTGAGTACTTCAAGCTCAAAACGTGAACAAATGATTTGTATCTCAAACAACATTTCGCAAAATATTTTCTTAGTTGTCAGTTACCGTTTAGTATTGAAATTTTTGATAAAATTAAAAAGATAATTTAATTGCAGTTTTCATTTGATAAGGTTTTGAAAACAATATGATTATTTTTAATAATAATAATAATTATTTTGAACTCAGTGGTTAAAATTCAATAGTTAATAACAACAACAAAGTTTTATTATTTAAATAATAACTATATTTTTTTTAATACATATGTATTTATTTATTGTATCCTTACAATGAGACTAACAAAAAGTTTTAAAATCTTATCACTATTAATATAATATTACAATTTTTATTTTGTATAAAATAAAATAAAATAAAGTAAAATAAAATAAAATAAAATGAAATAAAATAAAATAAAATAAAATAAAATAAAGTAAAGTAAAATAAAACAAAATAAAGTAAAATAAAATAAAGTAAAATAAAATAAAAT
>NC_051846.1:145126881-145143444 GCF_002237135.1 Teleopsis dalmanni | reverse complement strand
AAGGCAGCACAATCCCGGCGATTTCCAGCAAACTTTAATGCTCCGCAATGTTCGCAAGTATCGTCCATTGGACCAATGCGAACGAAAGGATGCGAATTGTAATCATTTGCGCAATCGTTTAGAAACGCTGCTCGCTACAAATCAATAGTTGAGGCATTTCTTCTTGATTGTCGGATATTTTCTCGTTGTTGATCTGTGTGATAAGCTCGACGATTTCTCATTGCCAACCGAGCCGTTTCACGGGCTGCCTCTCTTTGCTCTTGTGTTTGAGAAGCGCGAAGGCGGGTTATACTAATGTGGCTCCTTTCTCATCCGATTTCTCGTTCTTCTTCAGTGGATGCATGCGTAATGTTTTGACGCCTAATTGCATTACGGCTTTGCTGGGAAACATTAGACTTTCTGGGTCGCGGCATTGTTAATATTAAACATTCGCACAAAACAAACAAATCGATATTTTCAGCTTATATATTGATGAGAGTATTCGTTTATAATATTTGAATTTATTATATTTGAATTTTGAAATATTTGAAAAAAAAATTTAAAAAGAAATCAATTTTATAATATATTCTGCTATTCAAAGCGAAGACGATTCCAACAAATCAAAGATAATTAAAGTCAGTCCAGCCGTTCTTGAGTTATAAGTGGTTTAACTAACACGACTTTCTTTTATGTATATAGATTTAAATAAATATATAAAAAATTTAATTTTTAAAAACAAAATTGCGTTTTAAACCTAAAAGTAATTTATCTTTGGCTTTGCGGCGAATTACATTTTTTATGACTCAGAAATATGTGCATACTTTTAGGCAGTACACATTAAATACGTAGCAAGAAAATATATTTTCTAATATATATATTTTTTGGCTTCTCGGACAACCAGTAAAATCTTTTCAATAATTTTATATCGTAACGTAAAGAATATCGTAAAGAATCAAGTACAAGCGAAGTGCATGTTTAAGACGTGCAATATCCTCCTTTGTACCCAATGACCCAATTGATTTCACAGAATTTAGGTTCGAAAAAACATAAATTAATTTTTAACAACAATTTGCTACTTTCGTTTCTCGTTGTTAATATTCCACACTTATGTACATAATTGCAAGTACTTTGTCGAGCTTAATTATATCAATTGAATTTTTGAAAGCCCTGTAATCGACTCCAGTTAAACAAATTTGCCGTTCCATAGTCGTTAAGATAGTTCACTTCACAGCTATGGAGTGCTTCAACTCCTACCGTGCATGTCGAACGCTGACAAGAGCCCAAATTAAATATTTATGCTATTGCATTGTAATAAATATTAAAAATGAGGCGTGGCAGAAACTTTCGAAAAACAAACAAAGGCGAAAGTTAATTCCTTGTTTATTTTTGCTGTTAACATTTAATGAACACTTTAGGAAATTGTTAAACATAAACAAGGTAGAACCAGAACCAGTGTTGAACGAAAAAAAATTAACACATCCCACTGTTTCGCATCTACAGCATATAATCAAGAAGCTGCAAAAGTTGACGCCAAAAGTGCCCAAGCCAACACTTGGACCATTAGCACCGCGAACGCCGCGCACAGCACAAACGGCAGTCAAACAGCGGCCGGGTCCGTTGGTCCGCTGTGTGAAATTTATTAAAATGAATTTCGGCTCTGCGCAGTGCCAATCAACGCGCAAAAGTAAATAAAAATTTTTTGGAAACAAGCCAGAGCGCCACTTACGAGGATGCGTTTGTGGGTTTGTGTTTGGTCTGTGCAAAAGTTGCCACCATTAAACGTACGTGCAGCTAATTTAAGGTTTACCGGGAAAAAAGTGTGCGGCCAGTTGCATACCAACTTCTGCGGTTTTGTGCAGGATTTGCATGCGGCTGCAGCCGTAAACTTTGTTAGTCTAAATTATAGAAATTTGGCCACTGAATGCAAGTTGGAATTGCACAAAAAATTTAATTTCCACCAAAACAAATTCGAAGAACAACAAATGTAATATTGCTGTGGTTCTGCCTGCTTGCAAGTAGCGCGTTCTAATCTGAGGTTAAGCCAGCCATTAGCAGCTTTACCGTATCCAGTTAGTGTTTTTCAATTTGGTTTCTTGAACTTGGCATAGGCATATAATAAATCTTTTTTATCGTTGCGTAAATTTGGTAGCTGGCTAAGAGAATCTAATTTTATGTTGTCAAATTAGTTGATGATGCTTCCGTTGCAGACGGAAAGTTGGGGAATTGTAAATTATTAGTCTCGATATGCACATTTTAGGTATTTGTTTTTGAATAAAATGTTGCTAATTTTATTGGTACTAAATTTTGTATCCAATTATGTACAACCCACATTATCAACCTTTAACTTCAATTGTCATTTCCTGACAAGATCATTGAAAAATTGTTAATGTTGGCTCAGAGATTAACACATCAATCAATTTAAGTGAGATGTGTAGTTCAAGCCAAAAGAAAAACTTGTAGTAGGATCTAAGAGCCTAAAGTAAACGTTTGGCCAATTTTGTTTTTTGTTTTTGAGAAGAGGGGGTTTAAAAATGCTTAACGCATCGTCACTATGTCGGCACAATAGTGGTATGTCCGGTTTGCAGGAACTACAAACAATCCCTCTCATGTACCAGACCGTTTCTATCCAGGAACTTTATCGGGAATACTTTAGGATACGGTTCTTATGTTGGTTTTCCATTAAAAAATGTTTTGTTTTTCTTCGTTAGCCTGCGTCCAGGCCTCGCCTAAGTTTATTTGTTCTTCTCTTTTTTAAAATTGGCCCTTTTCTAAATCATATTTTTTACGTTTGAGTATGATCGTAACAAATCGGTCTATGAGGGTTCACTATTCTTCAGATAGCTAGATTTTCGTTGTGATATTTTTGACGTTTATTTAACCGACTATTGTGTCCAGTGATGTAGTTCATGTTCATGTTGTTAATATTTTATATTTGGCCAATAAGTGGTTAATAGTTATGATTATTAAAATGATACAATACAATCTACAACATAAGTATATTAGTTAAAATAAGAATTAACTATCATTTAATAAATATACTACAAAATTCTTATTAAAATTAAATTTGAATTAAAGTATCATTTAATTTTATATCTTATTATATATAGTACGGAAGAACAGACTTATATATTGGGTTAATCAATTTTTAAATACACTTGATCGCTCTTTCTCGTAGAAATACTTTTATACTGTTCTAAAAACTAACAGCTGTTAGAAAAGGAAATAGTTTGATATTCAATTTATTAATGAGAACATAGAACAAAGATATACAGCTGACGTTCCTGTGATGTTAAACGTACAACGTTAACCAACTTGGTTATAACATAAGCCATGTTATTAGTCATTTATTGATCTATACACAAGAAAGAGCAATAAAATCATGCAATAAATAATACCTTCACAAAATAATAGTATAAAAATTTAACAATTAAAAATAAAAATAAAATAAATTAATTCAATTATTCTACAGCTGGTTTATGATTTTGTTCCAAAACAGCATATGAATTTGTTAATGAACTTTCACAGCAAATGATCAAGACTCCAAGTTCGAACATATCAGTAAAGTGAGACTTTGGGTCAGTTAGCTAATGAACACTAACTCTGAGCTTCAAATATGGAAGGGTGCGAATTTAACCCTTAGAACTTGCAGTCTCCAAAAATTATTTACAAATACCACTGATGGTGGGTAATTACATAATATATGTTTATAATAATATTTAAAATTAGCTATCTTGCGTCTTATTTGTAACTAAATAATGTTGCATAATATAAAAAATACTTTCTAATTGAGTTTCTGGAATATGTGTCTTCAAAACATATTCTGGGTATTGAGGAAAAGCGCAATACGTTATTGTTTCAATAATAAAAATTTCAATTAATTTATTTAATTTTTAAAGGGAGGTAGGAGAAGAAGACATCATTATTCTAATTCTCTTACTACAAGACCGCAAACTTGATCCATTTTTCTCGTAGGCCCCATTATTATTATTACAATGAGTTTAGACTCAACAAGAAAACAGCCTGAAAGTATGCAAGATTCGAAAAAATTTCAATGAAACCTTTTGATGAGATTTTGTAAGAAGCCTATCAAAAGATAGTGGATGGATTAAATATCAATCATATAACAGTTTGGAAACATTTGAAAAGGACAGGCTATTTAAAAACCCTCGAAGTTTAGGTTTAGTGAATTGGTACTTAAACTGAAAGAAATCAAACATTTTTGAAGCGAATCGCTATGGGTGTGATGAATAAATGATTACAGATGATAAAATTCAATTCAAATGTCGGTCATATTCCGGTGACGTTTAACAAACGACTTGAAAACCTGGATTGACTTCAACAAAGAATATATATTGAGTGTTTGTTAGGATTGGATAGGAGTTGCTCAGTTCGAACTGCTCCAGCTTAGCTTAATGGTTAAATCGGTTCTCTACTGTTCACAACTCAAAACTTAAACGAAATAATCAAGTTAAAACTACAACAGAAAAAAATATTATATCACATCATGTCAACTTCAGCTCACTCATATCATTGAAGACTAGGAATAAATTGATAAAACTTTTGATGCTCTTTGAAATGTCATAAAGTCTGAACCTTTTACCGTTTGATAACCATTTGTTTCGGTCTTTTCAAAATTCTATTAATGGTCAAGAGAGTCGGCCAAAAAAATTGGCCGACCGAAGAGCCACTGAAAATCACTTGATTAAGTTTTTCAGCAACAAGCCACAAAAGTTCTACATCGATGGATTTCAAAAGCTGTCCAAAAATATGTAAATATTTTATTGGAAATTACAATGGTTAATATATTTGATTAAAACTGATTTTTAATAAAGACAGTGAATATTTTAATGAAAAATGAAAAACAGTGAATATTTTTTAGTTAACTATATTTGATTCGATTTTTAACGTCCACTTTGACGAAAGAAACTATATTCCCGAAATAAACTATTGTTTTTATTAGAGTATATTTGTGTAAGAGATAAGGGATACATTCTTTGGGATGTATTATTAATCCGGTATTTGCTTTGCTGACAAACTCAAATTTAGATGACCGAAAATGATGTATAACATATGACAGCTGGTTAACGGTTGTATCAATATTGGAAATTTGACAGCTTGATATCTGGTATTTGTAAGCCTGGTTTCTGTAGTCTGCAAACAGAAATATTACAGATATAGGTTTGTTTTTTCCTTATTCAATATTAATAAAGTAATTTGCTGATTATGACGTTTAATAATAAACATTAACAGAATCAGACAGACTTACCAACACCGCGTTATCAAATCTCAGAATTGTTACAGGCTCCTCGGGGAGGTATGCAGGTCTGAGATCAATTATTGCTTAGTCTGATGAAGTGATAAACAATAATTCAGTCAAGGCGTAAAGAGGGGTTTTGAAAATACCTCGAGTTAAGAAAGAGTAAAAGTGATTAAGTGCGCTGGCTCAAATAGCTTCAACATAATATAGAATCAGAATATAATAAAAAAGTATAAGTATAAAAATATTTATACTTTATGCAAAAAGTACAAATATTTGTATTTCTTTATATAAGAAATATTCTGAATACCGTAAGTAATTTGACATAGTGAGGTGTTTTGCATCCTTATTCATATATCCCGCAGCTTCTTTTAAATTAATCGAGGACCTTTGTCCAGAGTATGCGTGACATGTACTAGTTCTTGCTCTTCTTCTTATTAATTTCTAGCACAGAGCTTATCGTTTTAGTTATTAAAACTGAAATTCATAGTTTTTTATGCAATTAATATTAGCTGACATGAAAACGTTTATTGCATCTTTTAGTCTTTGTTCCAAAAGGCAATATCAATATGTATTTTTGATAAATATTTTATAAAAGTATCGCAGAGACATGGATATAATAAACGCAGCTCATATATTTTGAATCGGCTGACAACAAGTGTGATTAAAATTTACTTACATGGACGACTCCCCACTGTTAGCAACTCCCACTGCACAAACAAACTCCTCTCGAATGTAAGAATGTATGTCTGCAGCAGGAGTTCGTTGTAATTGTAAGGTGGCTTCCTGCTGCATTTGGCGTATACTGCATCTTGGACCACAGTGCCACAAAACTGAAACTGTGCCTATGAATCATTTCCATACTAAGCGTTTCCACACGGCGGGTTCCTTGCTTTCGCTGTTGTGATGTTGGGCACCAGATCAACGCTTCTGTGTTGATTTGGAAACATTAGTGTTTTGTGGTAGCACAGTTTAGCATTTATTGAAATAATTTAGTGTCAGTCTTATTTTTTGATTGGTAACTGTAATTAAGCGCAGTTTGTTTTAGGCAGCGTGATCTTGAACTGACAACAGGCTCACCTCATAAACACCAATTAAAAGTGAATAGTTCTATATGTTGTGTCCTGTTGAGTTTTTCAAGATAACATCCTGCATCCTCATTACTGCTGCAGCTATCTAACCTGCTGTTAAACAAGTTTTATTTACCTAATGACCTCATTGAGAAGCGCTTTTTGAATTGTCGAAATAAAGAAGCACATATCTTACGCAAACCACACAGAAAGTAGAAGTAAACAACATTTCAGTCAGATAAAGCTGAGAAACTCTAATTAAGACATATCGTCAGTGCAGTCCATTTAGATGCACTAACTACGGACTTGATTAAACGCAAAGAGCAGCATATTATCTCCAGCCAAGTTATACCTCTAGTTGAGCCCGTTTACATTTCGCATTCTGTCGCTTGATTTACGAACGAGTATCGCCAGGACGTTTAACTGAGTCTGGCTTAAGCGATTGAAACTCAGGTCACTTTTCGCTTTTAACTGTTTTTAATTATGGTTTTAAGTGCAAATAAAAGTTGAGCGCATAAATAAAAAAAACCGTGTGCTCTATGTGGAAGCGCTGCAAAGTTATTTCCCTTTCATTACAAGGCAATATCTTCCGCTTGATTTGCGGCTTACCGTCTGCGATACGAGTTCGCATATTTCGACAACCGCAGCAAGGACGTGCATCTCATTACTCATATCATAGTGCATTGCTTTTATGAAAAAATGTTTTTTTATCGCATCGCAAAATGAACAAATTTAGCTTTTTTAAATTCCATTTTAAATACGGCATTATTAGGGAAAAGATCTGAGTAGTTATGTGAGGTATATACTTATATGTAGTAACTGAAGCAGCTAAATTTTTTGGCTACCAGTGAGGGCAGTCCTCAATAGCCGTTATCACATCATTCTTGCAGAAATGAAAAATTAATCAAAATATACCTGTTGATTGTTAAATTTTTTTTTCGCTTATATATAAGCAATAAAGTTTTATTTATAAATCCATTTTAAATTGTATAAAATTACTTTACAATATCTTACGCGTATAGGTTGTCAATTTCAAGACATCAAGTGAACTTTAAAAGTATATTCTGTACTTTCAATCCATGAGATACGTCATTGACATGTATTGAAAGACGTGCGATTCAACGATTTAATGGCTTAAAAACTAGTATTTAGAGGAGCAATATTAAGAGCAAGAGAAATAAAAGTCATAAATTGCCAAATTTGTATATTTTAGTATCCAAATCTCTAGTTATCTGCTAAATGCAGGTTTGTCACTGTCATGGCTCCATAACCATTTACATGGTTATTGACCCTTGCCCTCAGTGTATTGCCTAATGACAGTACTGAAGATGGTGCAGGCTAGTAACCAAAAACGCCAAGTACAAAAAGGTGTCATTCTATGTAACATATCTACGATATTCAAAAAAGTATATACTACCTATATGCTATTTTTATCTAAATAGCACTAGGTATATGTAATAACTTTATTTTAGCGGAGCTTATCTCCACGCACCTGATGCATTATGCATGTTTTATGTGTATTTGTAGTCTGTTAGGCAGTAGTTATGAATATAGTAGACCACTGGTAATGTTAACGTATTATAGTATGTAAGAGTGGCCCCGATAACGAATTAGCACCACTGACAATAAGTTTCAGCTTTTATGACTTATTATTTTATTATTTTATTCTTTTATGATTTTTATTGCCTGTATTATCGATAGAATACATATATATTTCTTTATAAATAATTTCTCCACTCTGATGAGTCTGGGTAGTTTCCAGACGAAACACGTAAGTGGAAACTGATAGAGGATTGGACTTATGATTTTTTACGGAGACTGATATATATTCATGTTTTTATTTATTTTTTATTTGTAGTATTTAATTGAAAATGGGGGGTAAAGTATGCCATCAGATAGTTCTATAGGGCCAAGAATAAACCTTTTTTGTATTTTGCGTTTTTTTGGTAACTAGCGTTTACGGTGTCCGGGTATTGTCATAAGGCGATACACGAAGTCGATAACCATGTAAATGGTTATGAAGTCCTGACAGTGACAAACCTCCATTTAGCAGATAACTAGAGATTCGGACACTAAAATACACAAATTTGGTTTGAAGCTCTAAGAAACGGTATATGATCATTTTTGGTTTTAAAATATTATTTTATTTAAAGCTATATGTGACTATTACTGTCTGTTTTATGTAAGATTAGAAATGATACATGTAAACACATGTATCATGTAAAGGAATGGAAAGAAATTAATAAAAATGAATATTATAAAATTCATTTAACTTTATGTCTGATTATTTGATTTGGATGTATTTATCTGTATGTGGAAAGTATCTAAAGGTACTATATAAGACCAACCTACTAAAACTAACTTTGAGGAATGATTTGATTTGATATTTGAAATACTATTTCTATGTTTTACTAATATTTCCGACTCACTTTAAGTAAATGGAGACTGTTGTAAGTGGACTTGTAACTGGAGACCGTTGGAAAGAGGTATGAAGATAATATTTAGTTACTAACAATATCGGAAAAATATATATCCGAGTCTTCAAAGTGAGATACAATCGTAACAAATATTCTATAGTATCGTCGTCAATGTGAACATAAGCTTTTGTTAGCGATGTTTAAACAAAATTGCTATTTGCTTCAAGTGGTGTGATCAATTTTCGCACCAATCAGTAGTCTAAAGTTTTTGCGTCCTTAGATCAAATGAAAACTTGTACCCGTTTTACTGATTTTAGGTAGTACCATTTGGAGAATAATACATATACTATATAATATCTAGTAGAAATATTTATCTTCTGTTAATATTTGTTAGGTTACCAAAACTTGATTACGCGACCAACTGAAAGCTTATTTCCATTTCCATAGAAGTGAAATTAAAACTCTTGATATGATGGACTATGTATTTAAACAAATGCATTATTATTTTCTGTATCCAAAATAGGCGTCATATCTTGTTACTAATGCCAGTTGTGATAAAAATGTGAGAGCGAATTCTTAGTAATCGAATTAAAACCGAGCAAATAGCATTAAAGTGTGGACATTAATTAATTGATTTGCTACTTTTACTCATTGGAAAATTATTTTAAAATAAAATTTAAGTTTACACGCTGCAATCAATTTAAAAAAAAAAACTTAAAAAATTTTATTGCCAAATTCATTATCTTTTAATGACAAAGACTCCTTCGGTTTTATGTTGCAGGTGTGAAGTACGTCAAATAAAACACTTTGATTGACAATTTCTGTTGATTTTATAGGCACTTGAATGCGGTTGATAACGTCTCTGTGGTTGGAATAATGACAATAAACTCGACTTAATTTTTCCATTCCTGTTAAGAGTTTCAATTTACCTTAATATGTATATTTTTTATTTTTTTTTAAATGTAAGGAAAGTACAAAAGGATATACAATTTATTAAGCATATTTTGTATACTACGTTTTGCACTAAGATGTCGTGATGGAGGAGTGGGGAAAAATGTAATGGATTAAGTTTAAGTCAAGAAAATGAAAGAACTTTTTATGAGTTTATTTAAACTTCAATATAAGTTCTCTAGAACAGACTAATCGTTCATCGCTTTCATTTTCAATATAACTGCTAGATGTGTACTTGATTACAAAACGATTGACGAAAATATTTTGATGGATGATCTGTTAAAGAAAACCGTTTCCTTGTAATTCGAGCATATGATTTCAGTTGATACTATTTAAAAAAATAGTACAAATCTACTATTAGATAAAGATAAAGATATAAAAATTATAACAGAAAAAAATTATTAGTAATATGGGTGCATTTTTTAATAACGAATATTGCAAAATAAAAAATAATTTTCAATACGAGACAACACCTCTATTTCTTTGACTAGAATAAGCCCTTTGATTATATGATATTTTCTATATGCAACAAACGCCTTATCAGTTCCACCGATAAATGAATTATAAACTTTTACATTAAGCGTGGAACCAAATATATTCTTCATTTAAATGTTTCAATGTAAAGGAAATTTAATATCCCTATTTAAATTATATTAGAAGAACTCGTTTTATTTGCAAAGAATGGTTTGTAATTGAACTGGTTTGCTTGAAAGTGGCAGTAAGAACCTGCAATCTTTCTCTCTCAGACTCAGTTTATAAAAGAAATAAATTATTTTTCATCAATAAAATACTATTGCTGAATGGAGAACGATTTCAACCGAAACAGTATTAGTTACCATAAAGGAATGTTTTACAGACTTTCCGAAAAACACATACAGAGATGGAAATCATTTATTAGGGGATTTTGAGTTTGTAATCAGTTCCGTTGGCCTCTCTGGTGGCCACCTGGGGTTTACTTTATAGCTGATTATAAAATCTTATCTTAGTTTTAAAATGAACTTTCGACGTTAATACAGAAGACAAGTTTTTGAATTTCTATATTTCGGATATTCGTCAAGCTCACTAATTCGTAGACTTCCATAGCGGCATGTCTTAGTCTTTCTATGCGAAAAAAGTGTCTTGTTTTTTTTTCTACTCTTCTCTGCCTAATTTTTTCGGAATATATGCTAATTGGATAAAAATCGTAAAAAATTCGTTACTTCAATTTTGGTTCTGCTCAGTAAAGGCACTTTGTTTTGGATAAAATTAAGTTGGACATGTCATTTTGGAGTTTACTTAGTCCATCATAGTTTTCAATTCACGTTCGGCCACTTTTCTAATATGATTGTTTAATTATGCTTTTAAGAACTTTTTAATGAGATAAGTATTTTTTGACTCTGGTGGCAATGCTTCTTATACCTACCTATTTCATTCCATCTTCATGACATTGCAAAATAATTGATTTTTCTTCGTTAGTGCAGAGGTTGTGTTAGTGGAGGCATCACAAATAGTTGTGGTAGCAACAAATAAATTTAAATACTCAAAGTATTAAGTATTAAATTTCAAAGTATTAAGCCAAGCACTTGCAGTCTGAAATTATGTACGGACTAATAAACCATTGAGTTATTTGTAAAGACCACTGATGAGGGGCATTTGGCAATACTCAATAAAAATAAATATAAAAATTCATTACTGTTTAAAAAGTTTTCTCTATATAAAAATTAATATTATTATACGGGATAAGCATAAAAACTATTATTTTACAATCTTAGAAATTTACATATTTTCTACTACCATTGGTGGTGGTCTATTTATCTCAAATGTTGGTAAACCGTATAAAACCTAAGTTTAACTGCTTCGTACTTATCTAACATTTATGCTCTTCATATATTTTTTTATTATTTATCAAATTTTTTAAATGTTATTTAAATTTTAAAATTCATTGAATAAAGTTGTCGTTTGATAACACTTGCAGCATAACGACTGCACGCTTAACTGTTGCAGATAAAAATGTGGCAGAAAGGACATAGACTGCACAATGCAGGTACGGAGTTCCATTTGGACGAACACAAACCGAAAGCAAAGTCCATTAAAAATCTTAATGCAATAAAATTGTTATTACTAATCTGTAAGAAATGTCTTTGCAACTCATTGATGATAACTTTCTGTTTCCATTCATTCATTTTTCATAACCTAGCCGAAAGCAGTACATAAAAGGGCTATCTGCAGTGACCACAAGCGATAGCAACGCTTAGATATCCTTTTTCCTTTCAACGTGCGAACAGAATACTGTCGCCACATTCCGCACATTATCGGCAGTGCAACATGCTTATGACTTAATTAAAAGGATATGCGTGTAGTTAGATAGCGCGTGTAGCTGCGTGCAGTGCAGTGCAGTGCAGTGCAGTGCAGTGCAGTGATACGGCTGTGCGACACAAGAAACTGAACGCGCTTAAATTGATTTGTCTGCGTGCTGTGCAGTTATCTTAAAGACTTTGGACCATTATTACAATGTCACTTTTAATTTTATCATGGAGATGTTCTAACCAAAAACACGATTTCTTTCAATATAGAATTGTGTTCTCTAGTGAAGTCAATGTGAACCTTGTGCCATGCTCCACTGCAGCTAAATCAATTTCTGTTAATCAAATTAAGATTTTTGGTTGTTTCCATTGGCATTAGTTGATTTATGCATGTTAAAGAGCTTTCATTTACTAGAAAGTTAGGTAAAAATTCTAAGAGAGCTTTTGTTTGCTTACATTTCAATTGTTAGCAGATTATATTAAGCTTTGTATTGTTAATTAATTATTGTTAATTAATTATTATTAATTAATTGATCATGGAAATCGTAGAAAAGCAAGAAATTTTCTACTTAATATTTATTTATAGTAAATAGATATTTTAATAAATTTTTATCTCTTGTTTGTTTGACTTGTTTGTTTTTTGTTTATTTACATTTTATTTCATGAGTCAAATATATCAAATTTCCATTATCCACATTTAATTTATATATTTTGTTAAAATGTTACATTTTTGGTGTGACTTCCCTTGATGTATACTTAATTTATCCTTGATTTATGGTTAAACAAATTTCATTAGCAACCTAAATCAAATAAACTGCTTTAATGAAGTCAATGGGAACATGCTGCCATGATAAAATTGAAAATTTCTTTACATGATAAATACTTTCAGCTGATCTTTGTTTAAATGTTCAGATATGTTTAGATATGTGTTCGGTTAATCGATTACTCGATAATAAAAATTTTGGTGCATATATTTTTATGTCATTACAACATTACCGAATTAACGAATTTCCGCGGCATAAAAATTATTATTAGTTGTCTATCAAATACCAAATATTATTGACGCCCATTTTTAAGCTCTCTCAAAATCTAAATTAAAATTGTCTAAAATTGTCTTGGGGCCAATATGGAATACAACACGAGTATATGCTGAACCGGAGCATGATTAAACTTCTCCCCCTTTCGTCGCCACACCTTCATTGATGGACATATTTGACAAATTTGATCAAAATGAGAAATATATTTTTAACGAAAATAAAAAACTATTCAATTTGATGAATGTCTTGAATGTAGTTGTTTTTTTATAAATTAACTACATAATGAACTAATAAATTTTGTAAATTTTTCTCCCATGTAAGACAAATTCTCAATATTTCCTCCACAAGGCTTTTTGGAATTCCAGCTGAACTTACAATTGTTAAGGACACATATTGGGCCAAAGATTGGAGAAATATATTTTTAGAAGTCGGTCTTTCAATAACCAGTATTTAGAGTATGGATATTAATTTATTATATTACACAATAATACGATGATGATGATCATTTTGAAATTTCATTTTTACAGTACGTTTAGTGAATCTTAAATTAATGTATAAATAAATATAATCAAAATAGCGACTGTGACACAATGTCTTGTATGTTAGTTTTTTCAAATCACGTTGAATGTTGACTTCACTTTGACAAGAACATTACAAAATGCTAAACTTTATATAGCTCTTATACTGTCAGTTAAATAAACGTTCTCTTTAGTAGACATGAACTTTAACAAAACATTGTTTTCTGGAAGAATGACCTGGTCAATGTTAAAACTCACTTTTCACACATCAAAATATCGGATTTCTACATGCGAAACAATGTTGTAGGCTACAAAACGGAAGACAGCGGACAAGCTTGCAAACATTTAAAGTACATAATTTGTAAGATTGCACATAGGATTTAACAAGTTTGTCCTTGAAAATTGATTTGTCCTTTAATATTTTCGTTTATTGCAGTTTTATTATAAAACAATAAAAAACATGTTACCCTACTTGATATCACTCAAGGCGTTTAATTGAAATTGAAAGTTTGAAAATCCTGTTTATTCCATTACTCACATCGCAGCAAAAAAAAAGGATCTTGAAATGCAAAACAGTACCTGTCTTTGACTATATGTAAAGCAACAGGTGTGAAGTGACAAATGCTTTCTTGCTATCAAAAAAACGTTACTGCGATGTCATAATTAAGCCAGCCGACGCTGGAATTTACGAGGGACTACATCACTGTACGTTTCAGATACTTCTGCCTCTGATGCTCACACTCACCGAAAGTTCTACTCCGTCACCGCAGAATGAAGATGCAATTCTCGTTTTACTGTTACTGTTAACTTTCGGACCTAACATGTCATTTGCTTGCCTAATTACCAGCAACAAGAAATCGATACAAAAGACCGAAAGACTGAGAGACCCAAATGCCAAAAACCAAAAATCTTCTGAAACCAATAATAACAACTTCAAGGCAAATAATGTTAGTATTTGCCTCCTGAGGGCAAATTAAAACCGCTTTCTGCAAATTAGGGCACGCTTTTGCGGTCCGGCAGCATGCCTGCCCAGCAGCCGTATCGGCATGTGCCCCGCAGTGAAATTCGAACCTTCGGTGAAATGGAAACTGGAAACTTGAAATTTTATTTGCAATAAATTTCTTGTTGGTTTTTGCATTTAAAACTTATATTTTTGATTAATTTCGAATATTTCATTAATATTTATGGGGAAGGCATCCACATCCATATGTTATGTGTATATGTATTTGGTAATTGCTCTACTTAATTACAGTGCCAATGGATGTTGCATTTTATTTAATGTCTTACGCAATATACGAGTATTTGAAAAATACATAAAATTTTTATTTCCAAATTTCTATATAATTTAATTTTTTATATTAACAGTTATTCAATAAACTTGATAAAAAAAATTAAGATTTTAGTTTTGGCTGACTAAAGTTAAGAGAGACTAACATCTGAACCGATATGAATACAATTTTGTGAACTCTCTTATATAAATGTAAGTATATTCTATATCAAATTTCATTTAAATATAACCGATTGTTCAGTTAATATGGCAGCTAGAGAGTAGAGTAGAGTAGAGTAGAGTAGAGTAGAGTAGAGTAGAGTAGAGTAGAGTAGAGTAGAGTAGAGTAGAGTAGAATAGAGTAGAGTAGAGTAGAGTAGAGTAGAGTGGAGTAGAGTAGAGTAGAGTAGAGTAGAGTAGAGTAGAGTAGAGTAGAGTATAGTATGGAGTCGCTATAGAGTACTGTAGAGTATAATCCTCCGACTTTGACAAATCCAACAAATAAGATTGCATTTTTTAATCATGTTTAAATTCCAAATTTGAAGTGCATAAATTAAAAAACAAAAAATTTTTATTAATAAAAATCTGTCTGATTTGGCCGTTGTTATATCAGATATACCTAAATCTAAACCGATGTAGATATGATTTTAAGCATTATTTTTTATAAATATGAATACATTTGACACTAAATTTTATGTGAATATCTTTACTAGCTTAGGTTAGGTTAGGTTACTGGGGCCGTCCGAAGACTCACTTAGACCATGAGGTCCATTGTGATACCCTAAAGAATTTGATATTAGAATATTGATATTACTTGGTATTAGCTACAAAGCCATTGCTACGAGCTATGGAAATAGAATCTAGCTCTCTTAGTGAATAGAAAAAGTCTTCACTAAAATTTGAGAAATTTCTTTTTCAATTGTTTAGTTATATAGCAACTACAAAATATAGCTACATATTCAATAGAATATAGAATGGTCAAAGTCCGCCACCAAAAACTATATAGATAAATTTGCATTCGAATAGCTCGGACGGAATTGGAGAAGTAGTTCTTTGTAAACTGCATTGTACATCAGATTATTTTCAGAAGTATAACAGAAGTATGACTTTCAAGAGATTGTAGTTAACTTTTCTTTTTAAAAATGAACTCATAAGAATCTATTGAAATTGAATATTTTTACTTTATTCAACTTATTTAAGTTATCTTAATTTTATATTAAAGTTAGTACAGTAGTAGACACACTAAAGAAACATGACATCATAACATATACAATTGGGAAGACTCACTGATTACCATGATAGCAAGTATCATGTGTATTAGAACTATCTAGATTTCTAGATCTAGATTTAAATCCCAATGCGGTTCAGTCTGAAATTACACTTTTAAGGTTCCTGAAAATGCTGTGTAATTCTGTCACAAAAATTAACCTTCAAGTATTTATTAGATTTGCAGAAACGTCTTCTACGAAATCTACATAGAGATTTATAATTTGATTATATTTTATATAAATAGGACAAATGATATCCTCAGGGACCTCAAGATTGATCTCATCAAAAAATACATAAAGGATAGAGCCCTGAAATTACTTAGTCAAATTTCAGAATGATCAGGATCCTCAGGGACGTATGCAGATCTAAGGTCAATTATTGCTTAAACAATAATTATATAAACAATAATTCAGTCAAGGCGTAAAAAGGAGTTTTAAAAATCTCTCGAGTTAAGAAAGAGTAAAAGTGCTTAAGTGCACTGGCTCAAATAGCTTTAACATAATAGGACCTTTATAT
>NC_051846.1:145114863-145126781 GCF_002237135.1 Teleopsis dalmanni | reverse complement strand
CTCTACTCTACTCTACTCTACTCTACTCTTTAGCTGCCATATTAACTGAACAATCGGTTCAGATGTTATTTTCTCTCAGATTTAATCAGCCAAAACTAAAATCTTAATTTTTTTTATCAAGTTTGTTGAATAACTGTTAATATAAAAAATTAAATTATATAGAAATTTGGAAATAAAAATTTTATGTATTTTTCAAATACTCGTATATTGCATAAGACATTAAATAAAATGCAACATCCATTGGCACTGTAATTAAGTAGAGCAATTACCAAATACATATACACATAACATATGGATGTGGATGCCTTCCCCATAAATATTAATGAAATATTCGAAATTAATCAAAAATATAAGTTTTAAATGCAAAAACCAACAAGAAATTTATTGCAAATAAAATTTCAAGTTTCCAGTTTCCATTTCACCGAAGGTTCGAATTTCACTGCGGGGCACATGCGGATACGGCTGCTGGGCAGGCATGCTGCCGGACCGCAAAAGCGTGCCCTAATTTGCAGAAAGCGGTTTTAATTTGCCCTCAGGAGGCAAATACTAACATTATTTGCCTTGAAGTTGTTATTATTGGTTTCAGAAGATTTTTGGTTTTTGGCATTTGGGTCTCTCAGTCTTTCGGTCTTTTGTATCGATTTCTTGTTGCTGGTAATTAGGCAAGCAAATGACATGTTAGGTCCGAAAGTTAACAGTAACAGTAAAACGAGAATTGCATCTTCATTCTGCGGTGACGGAGTAGAACTTTCGGTGAGTGTGAGCATCAGAGGCAGAAGTATCTGAAACGTACAGTGATGTAGTCTCTCGTAAATTCCAGCGTCGGCTGGCTTAATTATGACATCGCAGTAACGTTTTTTTTGATAGCAAGAAAGCATTTGTCACTTCACACCTGTTGCTTTACATATAGTCAAAGACAGGTACTGTTTTGCATTTCAAGATCCTTTTTTTTTTGCTGCGATGTGAGTAATGGAATAAACAGGATTTTCAAACTTTCAATTTCAATTAAACGCCTTGAGTGATATCAAGTAGGGTAACATGTTTTTTATTGTTTTATAATAAAACTGCAATAAACGAAAATATTAAAGGACAAATCAATTTTCAAGGACAAACTTGTTAAATCCTATGTGCAATCTTACAAATTATGTACTTTAAATGTTTGCAAGCTTGTCCGCTGTCTTCCGTTTTGTAGCCTACAACATTGTATCGCATGTAGAAATCCGATATTTTGATGTGTGAAAAGTGAGTTTTAACATTGACCAGGTCATTCTTCCAGAAAACAATGTTTTGTTAAAGTTCATGTCTACTAAAGAGAACGTTTATTTAACTGACAGTATAAGAGCTATATAAGGTTTAGCATTTTTTAATGTTCTTGTCAAAGTGAAGTCAACATTCAACATGATTTGAAAAAACTAACATACAAGTCAAGTACGGCTCTGGATTAGTTGGTCAATGAACGCTGACTTTGAACTGCAAGTTTGGCACGAGTTCAAACTTTGATACTTATAGTCTCAAACAAATATTTACTTATAATTAAATACAAGAAATATTTCCAAAAGACCACTGATGATGAGTATTTGGCAATACGCGAAACAGGTGTATATTCAGCCAAACATACAATTAATTAATAAGAAATAAAATTTTATTTATTCACTACGGAATTTAGTTTCTTTCGTCAAACTGAACGTTCAAAATCAATTTAAAATAATTATTAATTATTAATTCAAAGAAATGCATAGAGACTTACAAAAACATATTTGCCAGATGAGCATTCTTTGGACAGAAGTGTTTTATCAAATACAAAAACATATATGTTCTCTGATAATCGGAAATACAGCAATAATATAACATATATATTCTAACAATCACGTTCAGATATATTGAATTCTCTGGCGTTCAAATTAAAAAGATCGTCTCTACATTTGAAAAGTACTTTAGATACTCGTATGTGCTGAGTGATCGCGTAATAAAAATTATACATAGTATCATATTGCAACTATGGGTACATATCATGAGATCCTGACCTATCATTCCCGACAACAGATTAGAATTCACTTCATTTGTATAAATTCGTAATCGTCCTTTTCTTGGCCGTTTTACAAGAGTTTCGATTAGCTTACTTTAGTAAAGCTATTCTGTCATATGAAAACATTATAAAAATTTTTAACGGCTCTGAGGCAGAATGGGTGAAAGTATCAGAATATATAAAAAATTGTGTAACATACCTATCTTATTTAATATGAGAATATAATAATTAATGGAGGATAATATATATTTTGTAGCTTATCTATTATTTCAAACGTGTATTTATTAGTTTACTATTATACTATTATGTATTATGCTATAAGTCGACAGGTGACATTGTGTCACAGTCGCTATTTTGATTATATTTATTTATATATTTATATGATCATCATCATCGTATTATTGTGTAATATAATAAATTAATATCCATACTCTAAATACTGGTTATTGAAAGACCGACTTCTAAAAATATAGTTCTCCAATCTTTGGCCCAATATGTGTCTTCATCAATTGTAAGTTTAGCTAAAATTCCAAGAAACCTTGTGGAGGAAATATTGAGAATTTATCTTACAAGGGAGAAAAATTTACAAAATTTATTAGTTCATTATGTAGTTAATTTATAAAAAAAACAACAAAATTTAAGACATTCATCAAATTGAGTAGTTTTTTATTTTCGTTAAAAATAAATTTCTCATTTTGATCAAATTTGTCAAATATGTCCAACAATGAAGGTGTGGCGACGAAAGGGGGAGAAGCTTAATCATACTCCGGTTCAGCATATACTCGTGTTGTATTCCAAATTGCCTCCAACAAAATTAAAATTACTAGATAATTTTAATTTCTATTTTGAGAGAGCTTATAATAATGTTTGGTATTTAATACTCCACTCATAATAATTTTTATGCCGCGGTAATTCGGTAATGTTGTAATCACATAAAAATATTTACACCTAAAATTTTATTATCGAGTAATCGACTAACTGAACACATATCTGAACATATCTGAACATTTAAACAAAGATCAGCTGATAGTATTATCATGTGAAGAAATTTTCAATGTAATCATGGCAGCATGTTCCCATTAACATCATTAAAACAGTTTATTTGATTTAGGTTGCTAATGAAATTTGTTTAACCATAAATCAAGGATAAATTAAGTATACATCAAGGGAAATCACACTAAAAATGTTAAATGCAACTTAATAAAATATATAAATTAAAGGGAATAATGGAAATTTGATTTATTTGACTCATGAAATAAAATGTAAATAAACAAAAAACAAACAAGTCAAACAAACAACAGATAAAAATTTATTAAAATATCTATTTACTATAAATAAATATTATGTAGAAAATTTCTTACATTTTCTACGGTTTCCATGATCAATTAATTAATAATAATTAATTAATAATAATTAATTAACAATACAAAGCTTAATATAATCTGCTAACAATTGAAATGTAAGCAAACCAAAGCTCTCTTAGAATTTTTACCGAACTTTCCGACAAATAAATGCTCTTTATCATGCATAAATCAACTAATGCCAATGGAAACAACCAAAAATCTTAATTTGATTAACAGAAATTGATTTAGCTGCAGTGAAACATGGCACAAGGTTCACATTGACTTCACTATTGAACACAATTCTATATTGAAAGAAATCGTGTTTTTGGTTAGAACATCTCCATGATAAAATTAAAAGTGACATTGTAATAATGGTCCAAAGTCTTTAAGATAACTGCACAGCACGCAGACAAATCAATTTAAGCGCGTTCAGTTTCTTGTGTCGCACAGCCGTATCACTGCACTGCACTGCACTGCACTGCACGCAGCTACATGCGCTATCTAACTACACGCATATCCTTTTAATTAAGTCATAAGCATGTTGCACTGTCGATAATGTGCGGAATGTGGCGACAGTATTCTGTTCGCACGTTGAAAGGAAAAAGGATATCTAAGCGTTGCTATCGCTTGTGGTCACTGCAGATAGCCCTTTTATGTACTGCTTTCGGCTAGGTTATGAAAAATGAATGAATGGAAACAGAAAGTTATCATCAATGAGTTGCAAAGACATTTCTTACAGATTAGTAATAACAATTTTATTGCATTAAGATTTTTAATGGACTTTGCTTTCGGTTTGTGTTCGTCCAAATGGGACTCCGTACCTGCATTGTGCAGTCTATGTCCTTTCTGCCACATTTTTATCTGCAACAGTTAAGCGTGCAGTCGTTATGCTGCAAGTGTTATCAATCGACAACTTTATTCAATGAATTTTAAAATTTAAATAACATTTAAAAAATTTGATAAATAATAAAAAAATATATGAAGAGCATAAATGTTAGATAAGTACGAAGCAGTTAAACTTAGGTTTTATACGGTTTACCAACATTTGAGATAAATAGACCACCACCAATGGCAGTAGAAAATATGTAAATTTCTAAAATTGTAAAATAATAGTTTTTATGCTTATCCCGTATAATAATATTAATTTTTATATAGAGAAAACTTTTTAAACAGTAATGAATTTTTATATTTATTTTTATTGAGTATTACCAAATGCCCCTCATCAGTGGTCTTTACAAATAACTCATTGGTTTATTAGTCCGTACATAATTTCAGACTGCAAGTGCTTGGGTTTATATGTTACCTTGAGTATTTAAATTTATTTGTTGCTACCACAACTATTTGTGATGCCTCCACTAACACAACCTCTGCACTAACGAAGAAAAATCCATTATTTTGCAATGTCATGAAAATGGAATGGAATAGGTAGGGATAATAAGCATTGCCACCAGAGTCAAAAAATACTTATCTCATTAAAAAGTTCTTAAAAGCATAATTAAACAATCATATTAGAAAAGTGGCCGAACGTGAATAGAAAACTATGATGGACTAAGTAAAATCCAAAACGACATGTCCAACCAAATTCTATCCAGAACGAAGTGCCTTTACTGGGCAGAACCAAAATTGCAGTGACGAAATTTTTACGATTTTAACATGCTTCTAATAAGCACATATTCCGAGAAGTTTAGACAGGAAAAAGTAGGAACAAAAACAAAAGGCACTTTTTTCGCATAGAAAGACTGAGACATGCCGCTATGGAGGTCAGCTGTAAATTAACCCCCAGTTGGCCACCAGAAAAGCCAATGAAACTGATTATAAACTCGAAATCCTCTAATAAATGATTTCCGTCTCTGTATGTGTTTTCCGGAAAGTCTGTAAAACACTCCTTTATGGGTAACTAATACTGTTTCGGTTGAAATCGTTCTCCATTCGTACTTGTTGCAACCATTCATTTCAAATATTATTTGAGCAATAGTATTATATTGATGAAAAATAATTTATTTCTTTTATAAACTGAGTCTGAGAGAGAAAGATTGCAGGTTCTTACTGCCACTTTCAAGCAAACCAGTTCAATTACAAACCATTCTTTGCAAATAAAACGAGTTCTTCTAATATAATTTAAATAGGGATATTAAATTTCCTTTACATTGGAACATTTAAATGAAGAATATATTTGGTTCCACGCTTAATGTAAAAGTTTATAATTCATTTATCGGTGGAACTGATAAGGCGTTTGTTGCATATAGAAAATATCATATAATCAAAGGGCTTATTCTAGTCAAAGATAAAGAGGTGTTGTCTCGGATTGAAAATTATTTTTTATTTTGCAATATTCGTTATTAAAAAATGCACCCATATTACTAATAATTTTTTTCTGTTATAATTTTTATATCTTTATCTTTATCTAATAGTAAATTTGTACTATTTTTTTAACTAGGCAACTAGGCAAATAATATAGGCAAATAATGAAATGATATTGTAAATTGTAACAGAAGAACTAAAACTGAAATCATACATTAAGACTGAAAAGTTTTCGGAAATTCTCATTTAAAATTCGCGCGCTGTATATTTTTCGATATTTTAAGTTTATGTAGTTTGGCAGCACTGTCCTTAATTACTATGCCAAAAATGAGCTCGATCTGTCAGACAGTTCGTTTACGGCAGCTGTTGAAACCAGTTCACCTCAGTAGTGCGTTGCGAAATGTCTTCGACGGTCGTACGACCGTCCTGGAAGGCTTTGTACCACTCATAAACTTGAGTTTTCGATAAAACTGATTCCCCATAAGCCTTTTGTAGCATTCGCAACGATTCTGCACACGAAATTTCGTTCGAAACACAAAATTTGATGCAAACTCTTTGTTCAATATTTTTTTCCATTGTTTTTTTCGCAACGCCCTACTGAGGTGAACTGGTTTCAACAGCTGCCGTAAACGAACTGTCTGACAGATCGCGCTCATTTTTGGCATAGTAATTAAGGACAGTGCTGCCAAACTACATAAACTTAAAATATCGAAAAATATACAGCGCGCGAATTTTAAATGAGAATTTCCGAAAACTTTTCGGTCTTAATGTATGCTCGAATTACATGGAAACGGTTTTCTTTAACAGATCATCCATCAAATAATTTTCGTCAATCATTTTGTAATCAAGTACACATCTAGCAGTTATATTGAAAATGAAAGCGATGAACGATTAGTCTGTTCTACAGAACTTATATTGAAGTTTTAATAAACTCCTAAAAAGTTCTTTCATTTTCTTGACTTAAACTTAATCCATTACATTTTTCTCCACTCCTCCATCACGACATCTTAGTGTAAAACGTAGTATACAAAATATGGTATGCTTAATAAATTGTATTCTTTTTGTACTTTCCTTACATTTAAAAAAAAATAAAAAATATACATATGAAGGTAAATTGAAACTCTTAACAGGAATGGAAAAATTAAGTCGAGTTTATTGTCATTATTCCAACCACAGAGACGTTATCAACCGCATTCAAGTACCTATAAAATCAACAGCAATTGTCAATCAAAGTGTTTTATTTGACGTACTTCACACCTGCAACATAAAACCGAAGGAGTCTTTGTCATTAAAAGATAATGAATTTGGCAATAAATTTTTTTAAGTTTTTTTTATTATATTGATTGCAGCGTGTAAACTTAAATTTTATTTTAAAATTATTTTACAATGAGTAAAAGTAGCAAATCAATTAATTAATGTCCACATTTTAAGGCTATTTGCTCGGTTTTAATTCGATTACTAAGAATTCGTTCTCACATTTTTATCAAAACCGGCATTAGTAACAAGACATCAGTAACGCCTATTTTGGATACAGAAAATAATAATGCATTTGTTTAATTAAATGATCAATCATATCAAGAGCAAATACGCCATTTTAATTTCACCTCTTTGGGAATGGAAATAAGCTTTCAGTTGGTCGCGTAATCAAGTTTTGGTAACCTAACAAATATTAACAGAAGATATATATTTCTACTAGATATTATATAGTAGATGTATTATTCTCCAAATGGTACTACCTAAAATCAGTAAAACGGCTACAAGTTTTCATTTGATCTAAGGTCGCAAAAACTTTAGACTACTGATTGGTGCGATAATTGATCACACCACTTAAAGCAAATAGCAATTTTGTTTAATCCTCGCTAACAAAAGCTTATGTTCACATTGACGACGATACTATAGAATATTTGTTACGATTGTATCTCACTTTGAAGACTCGGATATATATTTTTCCAGTATTGTTAGTAACTAAATATTCCCTTTATACCTCTTTCCAACGGTCTTCACTTACAAGTCCACTTCCAACGATCATCACTTACTTAAAGGGCTTCGGAAATATTAGTATAACCTAGAAATACTACTTCAAGTACATGGCCAGAACTGAATGTTGTATATCATTTAACAAATCATTCCTCAAAGTTGATTTTAGTAGATTGGTCTTATAGTAGTACCTTTAGATGCTTTCCACATACAGATAAATACATCCAAATCAAATAATCAGACATAAAGAATTTTATAATATTCATTTTTATTTATTTCTTTCCATTCCTTTACATGATACATGTGTTTACATGTATTATTTTCAATCTTACATAAAACAGACAGTAATAGTCACATATAGCTTTAAATAAAATAATATTTTAAAACCGAAAATAATTATATATCTTTTCTTAGAGCTTCAAACCAAATTTGTGTATTTTAGTGTCCAAATCTCCATAACCATTTACATGGTTATCGACGCCCTGCATCGCCTTATAACAATATCCGGACACCGTGAAGTCTAGTTACCAAAAAACGCAAAATACAAAATAGGTTTATTCTTGGCCCTGATGGCATACTTTACCCCCCATTATCAATTAAATATTACAAATAAAAAATAAATAAAAATATGAATATATATCAGTCTCCGTACGTCGTCGTTTATTTGTATGAGAGGCTACAATATTCATAGATATTTAAAAAATCATAAGTCCAGTCCTCTATCAGTTTCCACTTACGTGTTTCGTCTGGAAACTACCCAGACTCATCAGAGTGGAGAAATTATTTATAAAGAAATATATATGTATTCTATCGATAATACAGGCAATAAAAATCATAAAAGAATAAAATAATAAAATAATAAGTCATAAAAGCTGAAACTTATTGTCAGTGGTGCTAATTCGTTATCGGGGCCACTCTTACATACTATAATACGTTAACATTACCAGTGGTCTACTATATTCATAACTACTGCCTAACGACTACAAATACACATAAAACATGCATAATGCATCAGGTGCGTGGAGATAAGCTCCGCTAAAATAAAGTTATTACATATACCTAGTGCTATTTAGATAAAAATAGCATATAGGTAGTATATACTTTTTTGAATATCGTAGATATGTTACATAGAATGACACCTTTTTGTACTTGGCGTTTTTGGTTACTAGCCTGCACCATCTTCAGTACTGTCATTAGGCAATACACTGAGGGCAAGGGTCAATAACCATGTAAATGGTTATGGAGCCATGACAGTGACAAACCTGCATTTAGCAGATAACTAGAGATTTGGATACTAAAATATACAAATTTGGCAATTTATGACTTTTATTTCTCTTGCTCTTAATATTGCTCCTCTAAATACTAGTTTTTAAGCCATTAAATCGTTGAATCGCACGTCTTTCAATACATGTCAATGACGTATCTCATGGATTGAAAGTACAGAATATACTTTTAAAGTTCACTTGATGTCTTGAAATTGACAACCTATACGCGTAAGATATTGTAAAGTAATTTTATACAATTTAAAATGGATTTATAAATAAAACTTTATTGCTTATATATAAGCGAAAAAAAAATTTAACAATCAACAGGTATATTTTGATTAATTTTTCATTTCTGCAAGAATGATGTGATAACGGCTATTGAGGACTGCCCTCACTGGTAGCCAAAAAATTTAGCTGCTTCAGTTACTACATATAAGTATATACCTCACATAACTACTCAGATCTTTTCCCTAATAATGCCGTATTTAAAATGGAATTTAAAAAAGCTAAATTTGTTCATTTTGCGATGCGATAAAAAAACATTTTTTCATAAAAGCAATGCACTATGATATGAGTAATGAGATGCACGTCCTTGCTGCGGTTGTCGAAATATGCGAACTCGTATCGCAGACGGTAAGCCGCAAATCAAGCGGAAGATATTGCCTTGTAATGAAAGGGAAATAACTTTGCAGCGCTTCCACATAGAGCACACGGTTTTTTTTATTTATGCGCTCAACTTTTATTTGCACTTAAAACCATAATTAAAAACAGTTAAAAGCGAAAAGTGACCTGAGTTTCAATCGCTTAAGCCAGACTCAGTTAAACGTCCTGGCGATACTCGTTCGTAAATCAAGCGACAGAATGCGAAATGTAAACGGGCTCAACTAGAGGTATAACTTGGCTGGAGATAATATGCTGCTCTTTGCGTTTAATCAAGTCCGTAGTTAGTGCATCTAAATGGACTGCACTGACGATATGTCTTAATTAGAGTTTCTCAGCTTTATCTGACTGAAATGTTGTTTACTTCTACTTTCTGTGTGGTTTGCGTAAGATATGTGCTTCTTTATTTCGACAATTCAAAAAGCGCTTCTCAATGAGGTCATTAGGTAAATAAAACTTGTTTAACAGCAGGTTAGATAGCTGCAGCAGTAATGAGGATGCAGGATGTTATCTTGAAAAACTCAACAGGACACAACATATAGAACTATTCACTTTTAATTGGTGTTTATGAGGTGAGCCTGTTGTCAGTTCAAGATCACGCTGCCTAAAACAAACTGCGCTTAATTACAGTTACCAATCAAAAAATAAGACTGACACTAAATTATTTCAATAAATGCTAAACTGTGCTACCACAAAACACTAATGTTTCCAAATCAACACAGAAGCGTTGATCTGGTGCCCAACATCACAACAGCGAAAGCAAGGAACCCGCCGTGTGGAAACGCTTGGTATGGAAATGATTCATAGGCACAGTTTCAGTTTTGTGGCACTGTGGTCCAAGATGCACTATACGCCAAATGCAGCAGGAAGCCACTTTACAATTACAACGAACTCCTGCTGCAGACGTACATTCTTACATTCGAGAGGAGTTTGTTTGTGCAGTGGGAGTTGCTAACAGTGGGGAGTCGTCCATGTAAGTAAATTTTAATCACACTTGTTGTCAGTCGATTCAAAATATATGAGCTGCGTTTATTATATCCATGTCTCTGCGATACTTTTATAAAATATTTATCAAAAATACATATTGATATTGCCTTTTGGAACAAAGACTAAAAGATGCAATAAACGTTTTCATGTCAGCTAATATTAATTGCATAAAAAACTATGAATTTCAGTTTTAATAACTAAAACGATAAGCTCTGTGCTAGAAATTAATAAGAAGAAGAGCAAGAACTAGTACATGTCACGCATACTCTGGACAAAGGTCCTCGATTAATTTAAAAGAAGCTGCGGGATATATGAATAAGGATGCAAAACACCTCACTATGTCAAATTACTTACGGTATTCAGAATATTTCTTATATAAAGAAATACAAATATTTGTACTTTTTGCATAAAGTATAAATATTTTTATACTTATACTTTTTTATTATATTCTGATTCTATATTATGTTGAAGCTATTTGAGCCAGCGCACTTAATCACTTTTACTCTTTCTTAACTCGAGGTATTTTCAAAACCCCTCTTTACGCCTTGACTGAATTATTGTTTATCACTTCATCAGACTAAGCAATAATTGATCTCAGACCTGCATACCTCCCCGAGGAGCCTGTAACAATTCTGAGATTTGATAACGCGGTGTTGGTAAGTCTGTCTGATTCTGTTAATGTTTATTATTAAACGTCATAATCAGCAAATTACTTTATTAATATTGAATAAGGAAAAAACAAACCTATATCTGTAATATTTCTGTTTGCAGACTACAGAAACCAGGCTTACAAATACCAGATATCAAGCTGTCAAATTTCCAATATTGATACAACCGTTAACCAGCTGTCATATGTTATACATCATTTTCGGTCATCTAAATTTGAGTTTGTCAGCAAAGCAAATACCGGATTAATAATACATCCCAAAGAATGTATCCCTTATCTCTTACACAAATATACTCTAATAAAAACAATAGTTTATTTCGGGAATATAGTTTCTTTCGTCAAAGTGGACGTTAAAAATCGAATCAAATATAGTTAACTAAAAAATATTCACTGTTTTTCATTTTTCATTAAAATATTCACTGTCTTTATTAAAAATCAGTTTTAATCAAATATATTAACCATTGTAATTTCCAATAAAATATTTACATATTTTTGGACAGCTTTTGAAATCCATCGATGTAGAACTTTTGTGGCTTGTTGCTGAAAAACTTAATCAAGTGATTTTCAGTGGCTCTTCGGTCGGCCAATTTTTTTGGCCGACTCTCTTGACCATTAATAGAATTTTGAAAAGACCGAAACAAATGGTTATCAAACGGTAAAAGGTTCAGACTTTATGACATTTCAAAGAGCAT
>NC_051846.1:145102953-145114763 GCF_002237135.1 Teleopsis dalmanni | reverse complement strand
TGTATAATTTTTATGTATAAATGCGATTAGTTTGTGTCTTTTGAGGATTGCAACTTAATTTTGTGCAACTTTGTTGTCAAATATGAGGAAATTCATGGCGTAGCATTTAATACGTTTATCCTTTGATTAAAGTCTAATTTAAAATACATAAAAATTCATTTAAACTTGGCTAAGGTTTTATGGCGTGTTTATGGCATATACAGTTGTGACTATATTTTAGATTTAAAATATTAACAAAACCATAAAAAATTTTATATTCTCATAATTGTTTTTACATGCATAATTTTAAATGTTTTTATTGCTCGAAGATTGGTACCAAATTTTCGAATTGCCATATATACCATAAAAGTGAAATTTTTATGAAGTGAAGATATGTTTTTTTTTAAGTTGGAATGGTAAAAATAATAAAAAAGAATTTAAGAGTGTGCTTTAAAAAAATATATATATTATTTTTTAACCAAAAATATTTGGTTATATTGAAACTTAGTGGCGATTTAAAGCGCTAGCGCTAAATGACAGGAAACTAGTTCAATCCTTGATAGTTGCCACTGATAATGGATATTTGGCAATACTCGAAACAGCTGTATAACTAGCCATAACTTAAATTAATTAAAAATATTAAAAAAATTTTCGTAGCAATTCACTACTATTTGAAACCCCTCTATTAAATACAACAGTTTCTATTAACTAAAGTAGTCACTACAGTCATATTGACATTAAACTCAAATTTAATACCAAAGTATTTATTAAATAAATAATTGGAACTTGTGATTTCTATTTTTTAGAAATATTTATGTCATATATAGAAGTGAATATAATAATATAAGTAGGGTAGGGAATATAACTCATTAAGTTATTGAAATAAACAAATAATATAGTGAAATGAACTTTTCACATAACAAAGCATTAATCCGCTATAAATTATTGCTATTTAGAGGCTTAGATAAGAATTATAAATTGCTAATTTTTCGGAAAAAAACTCAAAAGGACGGTTAAAAATTTTTGTTTTAGAATTACAAATTATTTAAATAATTTTTTTTTTAAATATTTCAAAAAAAATTAATTTCATTTAATTATTAACTTTTTAAATAAATGCATATAAAACCGGTAAGAGTAAATTAAATAATATTATTTTTGAAATAAAAGATTTAAAAAAATATTTAAACAGCATATAAATATGTAAGTTTGTAAATATTATATTATTATAATATGTAAATGTGTTTCATATATATCTTTCAACAATTGAAAGTTTGCAAATTTTATGAAAAAAATAAATAGCTTATGCCAAGATGGTTAAAAAATTCTGTTCCGGAATTTCAAATCTTTTAAATTAATTCTTTCTTAAAAAAATGAAATATATATTTAAAAAAAATTAATTTCGAAAAACCCTTTAAAAAAAATTAATTGAATAATCAATTTTTAAAACAAATGCACATAAGGCTGATAAAAGTAAATTTAATATATAATTTAAAATAAATTAAATTATATAAAAAAAAAAATTAAAAAGAAATTTAATATATAAAGGTATTATTTCATTAAATCTTAAAAATAAACAAATATATTAAAAGATATTATCTTTTATATGCCATCAAAGTTCCATTGTTTTAAACTGAAATTTAAGTGGTATCTTTTTTTTCTTTAAAATATTTAAAATAATGTATATTAAATTTTAAAACTTTTAAAACAATAATTTTAATTTACTTCATTTTTTTAACTAACATATATAAAATCAATTCCAAGCACATTTCGAAAACATGATTTCAATATATATTTTATATATTCATGCTCATGTACTCGCAAATGTATATTAAATTGAAAATTTTATTTTTACAATTTCAGTTATCCTTTTTAATATATCTGACCTATTCATATTTTTATAATAATATTACGAAAATGTGAAGCTACGCTGAAGATACTTTTGGTAACTTCCAATCCGTTGTATCTTTCCTGAAAATGCTTAACAACCCCAACCATTCCACAGTCATAACTGCACTGTCGAGAGAAATCATTCAAAATCTGTAAAAACCAAACAATCTCAATACAAATCGTGCAAGCTCGTCGGAATTAGGGGAATCTCTTCAGGTTGGGAACAGTTTCAATAACGAAACCATATATTAAGCAGGATTTGTACCTTTTCTGCAAACATCAACCGATCGTCGCGCAGAGGAAATTCCGAAGCAAAGAGTTACTGAGCACAAAACACCACTTTGTATATCTCATGCTCTACACTCTCTCGCTCTCACTCTCACTACTATTTGCTGTGCTGTACAAGAGTTTGTTGTGTTGTTATCGTTTCGGTTGAAGTTTTTTACCTGTTTGTTATTGAAGATCACAGGTAAATGTCGGTTCAATTTGCTCAGCCGCAGCGATGTGCGCTCTTCGTTATTGAAACCTTGGCAACGACGGCAAAGGTACAAAATGTAAAGGTTTAGGACAAAGGGATTCATTCTTGTGTTATGTGTTGCAGAAACAAGTACGTCAGTGAAAAATACCGAACTCTAACAAACGTGTTGATTTAAATCCGAATTGCGTATCAAAAATTAAAAAATTAATAAAGCTTTTCTTATTGTGACTATTATAAATAATATGCAAAGCAGTGTCGCTCAAAATAAAAATTTAAATTTATACCCAAAGAACACTAAAATTGCAACAAATATGTTGAAATATCAAAATATTGCACCTGCCCCAGTTGGGGACAATAAGGTGCGCAAATATACGCCACGCGCCAGTAACGGTCCGTACAGCGTCGATCAGACTCAGTCAGTGCAGCGTCGCAACGCACGGGAACGCAATCGTGTCAAGCAAGTAAATAATAGTTTTGCAAAACTACGTCAACATATACCGCAATCTATAATAGCTGATCTAACCAAAGGCGGTGGACGTGGTCCACACAAGAAAATCAGTAAAGTCGATACTTTGCGTATTGCTGTGGAGTACATACGTCGCTTGCAGGACATTGTCGAAGACTTCAGTAGTAATTGTGACACAGCCAGCAGTATTTCATTCAGTGACTGTTCCACTACCAGCTCTCCACCACCGCCAACTACTCCACTCAGTGCCACAAATCAAATGTACTACACAAACGCGTCCACACCACCGCTGCCCGGCTTTCAAGCTTTACAACAGCAACAACATGATTTGGCACAGCAGGCGCAACAATTTTCAAGTACATTGCTAACGCCAATCTCACTTAGCGCTTACTCTCCACCACAGACCCAAACGGACAATGTTTGCCATTCACCTACCTCATCATTCAATTCCAGCATGTCCTTCGATTCTGGCACTTTTGAACCAGCACAACAATTGTCACCGTCACATATGAGTGCCAATAACAGCAGCCACAGCACGCACCTAGACGCACATCTACAGCTCAAATTCGAACCTTACGACAGCTTCAATTTGCATGAGGAGGACTGCACGCCAGACGACGATGAAATACTCGATTATATCTCATTGTGGCAGGAGCAGTAGTTAAGCACTTCATCTTCTGTATGGAGAAATGTTATATCAGGGATTTTAGCCAGTGACGTGTATAATTGTAAATATATTTGTAATCTAGTCAATGTTAGTTATAAATTTCGGTGCCTTGCATTTAAAGTGAATTTTTGTAAAAATATCTTTAGAATTGTATTTATCTCGTATATCTCGTATATCTCGTATATAAAGGAAGACAATTATTAAAATTAATTCAGTTAGGAGTAGGGAAGACATAAAACTATTTTAAGTACCTTTTTACGCTCAGTATATGCATTTTTTATAAATTACATGCAAAAATGTTAAATATTTTTTAAGTATAATTTAATTTAAATATAAAATATAAAAAATAAAATTTTTAATTTAAAAAAAAATTAACAAGTTTTTATTTAAAAAAAAATATTGTGGTTTTGAAAGCAAATTATAATAGTTATATATATAAATATAAATCTAAAGTTCCAGGAAGATCGAACACTTGAAAAAGTAAATTAACTATGTTATTTATCAGTTATATTAAATATTTTTTTTGATTTAAATGACTGTGATTAAACTATCTGTCAATGACTTGAGAATAGTATCAAGAGATAGAGGAAGATGGAATAATTTTTATAAGAGACTAATATGCGATCCGTATCCTGGAGTGAAATAATAATAATTATGAATATGTATTTTTCCTAGATTTTAAACTATAATGGATTAAAGTCATTGTACTATGGAAGATTCATAGGTGTGTATGGCAGAAATGTTTCAACAACATCTGTAATTACGATTTATTGAAAAATCAATTAATAGTATAAAGACGTGTTGCAGCTGATAAATAGATTTTCTAAAAAATCGGTTTATTTTGTAAAATACTATTTGTAAAATTTTAGGAGAAATAAAAATTTATATTTTTTATCGACAATATAAAATCAATATTGTACCAATAATTATTTCAAACCCTAACTGTGCTTAGCTTATTCTTGATCTATATTTTGCAAGTAATATTTACACAATAATATGGTGCAATATCTTTTCAGTTAAACTTCAGTTATATTAGAAAACATATTTAATGAAATATAATGGTAAAATCGATACTAATCACATTTTTAAAAAAGACCTGACGTTTTGTTTATAAAGCAACTGTATTATTTTTAAGCTGCGACTTAAAAATCTATTGTGTCCATTTCATAGATTCATCATAATTCCCTAAATTTAATTTTTTCAATAAATTAATATATCAACCGAAAGTTTTTTCCTTATCTCATATCAAATGTTCCACTAGTTATGCCTTCCATTTATGCATCAGTGCCGGGCAATTTCTTATCACATGTGTTCCGGTCGTATTCTGCTAAAGGTAATTCTCAGATTTATGAGGTGAGAGTGAAAGCTATAGCGTTCTAATAGAACTTGTATAATTTTTGTTATTTAGCTGTTAATAAACTTCTAACAATTTAGGTTGGAACTCACTCACTATAAACAATCTTATTTTGTAGTCTGGGTAAATTGAATGGTTTCTTCTCAGTCAATTTACCCAGATTAAAGCAATTGTATATAATACATGTATATTTGTTGTGGACATAAATTTCTCATTATAAATAGTAATTAAAAAAGAGACTAGTTAATTTATATGAATATTACCACACAACTTCATTATTAACCCTTACTATCACAAATTCTGTTTTCCTATTTTGTTTTTAATTCATAAATATATCGCACGGACATGGTCACTTTAAAGAATATATTTTTATTTGAGAAACAAATTTTTTTACCTTTGAACATAACTACAATCAAAATGATTAATATTTGTTTATTTAAATATATAAATTATGTTTACCTTTAGACAAACTTTTAATACTCCTGCTAACTAAAAGCCTGCTAGGTCACTAACCAAACCATATACAGAGGCTGATATAGAGGCAACTTAATCGAATGGTCTTATTATACCGATCAAGTACTTCCGTACATAATTTAAAACAAATATTAACTATTTATAATTTAAATTAATTCTTTATAATTTAAAATACAAACTAACTATATGTTTTACGCAAATAGTATGAAAAAAATATATTTAAAACTTTCAGTTGATAAAATTTAGAAAACATTACATGGGGATATTAGCGTCAGGAAGTATTCCACAGGTGTTGATTATTACGTTTGTTGATCTTAGGTCAAAATAAAAAATTTATTTGCTAAAACATCTTTAAGTCTCCCTTGGAACAGTTTGTACAAAATAATGTGATGTTTTAGCCCAGATTGATAAAAGCCGATATTCTATCCACGAATATGGTATATAACATGCTACATCCACAACACAACATGCTACAGATCAAAGCATTATCAAAATGATGAATTCAAATTATGAAAAAAATCCGGCAAAGATGAAGACTGTGCTGGTAGTCAGTATCGTCACTGCCATAGTAGAAACAGTCTCGAAAACAGTGCAATATTGCTACAAAAATTAAAGGTAATTATCAAAATATGTTGCGGGCCCTATGCTTCTCCTAGGAGTTAAAGGAATAAATATATTAAAATATCTCTATATTTCCATTTTACAAGGAAAAGCTCATATCTTTGGGGAATAATACATTAGTTTGAAATTCGGTAGTCACCATTGTTAAAAGTTTCAAATTCCGTTTCGAATTACCGATCATCAGATTTGAACCAAAGTGAAAACTATTTCTTTTTTAAAAACTCTCGTCAGGGGTTTCCGCTGATAACTTTAATGTTATAAACAAATTAGAGGGATATGAAAAGTTGAATCATCATACGAAATAATGTAATGATTTCAGAGGAAATGAAATTAAAAATCAATAAATATAACTTCGAAAACATTTTTCCACGTACAACTTTTTAAACATCCACGTAATATTAATAAACATCCTCGTGATCTAACAAATAATCTAGGTTTGGTTAGGTTACGTTACACCGGCGATCCCAAGAGATCAACTTATACCCTACTTATGCCCCATTGTGTTACCGTATAATTAGAAACTCAGGAGTTTGAACCACTTAGAACCTTTGGCAAAGCTCATAATGCTATTAAGCGGAGCTCTTGCAATTCGCCAAGATCCATAAAAAAGAAAGCTCCTCAAGTGGAACGTCGGGGCCGTGCATGTGCGGGACAGAAATAAAACGGATGGAAGGCACTTTCAAATAATTTAAATAAATTTAAAATTTAAAATTTTTCAAACTTTTTACGTTTCCGAAATTTTCGAATTGAATTATTCGTATATATACTCGTAAAATATATGATATATAATGGGTAATGGGTTAGGAACTTAAGTGTCTGTTTCAGTGACAATCATTTTTTATATTATTATTTTGTACTGTAAGGTTTGCGATGGAAGCTCTTATTCATTAGTCTTTAATTTAGTGCATTATTTTTATTGTAGCTTGAAATTAAATTTACTTTATGGTTCATCACTTATTTAAACATTAAAATTTGTTGCAACAAATAATTTTCACTTCCATATAAAACCACTTCCATATGTTTTGAGATTAACTAAAAAATTGTTATCAAACATTAACTAATAAACTAAAGCCTTTTAGTCGACCATTGTAATCGTTGGAATTATAGAAACTAAAACCAGCTTAAAAACCATATCCTACTGTTCTCACTAAAGAGTTATGTAGTACGAGGAAATTCCAGTCCATGGCACCTAAAATTGTCTGAAGTAATATTATCCAGTTAGTAACTTCGTCTCCGGTACTTAAGGACAAATATGGTATAGCCCTTAAATAATTTGCATACATTCTAATTTAATTGTTTTTAGGCTGTTAGAAATAATAATAAAAGCATTTATATGTAAGAACAGATATAATATGGATGACTACTCCTATATTTTACAATATTAAATCGCAATTTTGTATCGAGTGATATGCAGACGATTGCTACATATTTTAGTGAAGTAAAAATTTTTTTCTCACTGCATTACTTTTGAGTGCTTACACGTCTTTACTTTGATATGAATAAATTTTTTAAATATTTTATTTTCCCAACTTGGTTACTTGTACACGTTTAAACTACTTAAGAGACATCTTTTAATACACGAAAAAAGAAGCAAAAAGCTGGAAGAAAACCCATATTTAAGCACTCATTAAAAACAACTTAATACGAAATTATGCTCGTATATTATATACCATTAAAAGGCTTCTGATCCAAGGGCATTTGAATTGATCTTAGTCACATTTGAAAGTAGGAACAAGTTATGCACTTTTAATGATGACCACTTAGCAGCAGATATCTGTGTAATATTTAATTAAATTATTACTAAACGCTGTCTGTAAAATCTGTAAAATACGATTCGAGTCAAAACACTTGTGCCCGTTTCACAATTTTCTACATTATTATTAAAATATATTTGTAAAATCGGTGATTAGTGAGTGATACGATATCTGCACACTACATTCTGTTGCCATCAATCAGTCTGGAGTAATAATATTCAATCAGAAACTTTGTCTACGGTACTTAAGGACAAATATAGCCCTGGAGTAATTTGCATGTGTAGCGACTTAATAATTAAGAAGCACTAAGAAGAGTAGAAGAAGAGCAGAAGAACAGCACAACTTAAGAACTTATCTAATGCGGTCCGGCAGATATGGAGCAATACGAGTATAATGTTACAACATTAGCAACAGCAGCAATCAAAACAACATTGGTAAGGAAATATTTTCGAGCCGATAGTGGAGGCAAAAGTTGCTCAACTGCCTGAAAAGACACAAAGACTTATTTTTTCTTTAAAGATTGCAGAAAAATTGACAAAAACAGGACTTGAACTAGTTTTCTCGTCAACTGGAGTGATTTAAATCTAGTGGCAAAGAAATTACAGAGCAGGAGGCGCAACACAGAGCAGAAAACAAAACAAAAAAAAATAAGTATTAAATAAGTGCCACAAGAATTGGCTAAGAGTAAAGTACAAATGATGTTGGCGATGCTGACGGAGTTGCTGATGATGATGCTGATGATGAAGTTGACGATACTTGGGTGATGTGCTTTGCGGTGAACCATAAAAAATCAATGGATTCGTGTATTTTTGTGTTTAAGGTTTTAATTTTACTTTGCTTTCTTCATATAGAAATTAAAGCACTTCAGTTGCAACCCAGTGACGTTGCGAGTGTTGCCAATGCTGAGGTTGAGGCTGAAGCTGAGGCTGAAGCTAAGGCTTCTGTTACAGCATTTGAGACTGATGTGATGCTTGATGTGTATAATGATGATGAGTCGCGCGCGCGCCTGCCATATCTGCTATACCGCAAATGATGAAATTGTGTTACCATAATTTAACTGACAACAAACAGACGCACCAACAGACATACGTTTCCACACATGAGATGCACATCCAAAGATACTTTTGTGCATCGCAGCAAGTGCGTCTGTATGTATGTTACTTCAAACTGATATTTATGCTAAATTTGCGGCATGGCACCACGCGACTTCATATGATGGGAGCCAAATCCAGTTTCCGTTTGGGTATTGCAAGCAGAAAATTTGCTTAAAATCTCTGCATCAGCTTTGAGTTTGGCTCTTTCGTTTGGTCAGTGTTTGACTTTGACTGTGGCTTTGACTTGACTTGTTTTGTGGCTTCAAATGTTGCACCGCAATTATTAATTTATTAAGATTATGCCGCGTATGGACACTTCATATTCCATTTGTTATGATATTAGTTCTTGTTCCTGGTCCTGTTGCTTTTGTTATTACTTTTTACTTCTTGCTTTCTGCTTGTTACAATGTGTAATATAATCGCGTATATGTTGCATAATTAAGTTCAATTGTACTGAAACTTGATAGCAAAATTCTGATAAATGGCTTTTCGGTTTTCTGTTTTCTGCTTTCTGCCATCAGTTTCAGTTCTCAGTTTTCAGTTTTAACTCTTTCATCTTTAAATTTCCTTTTTGTCTTAAGCATAATAAAGCTTATCAGCCACCTCTTGTATTTATACTTTCAGCTAGCCCCATAAATACTACCCATTCAGTAATACAGCTAGTATTATACTAGTTCGTTCGTCTTCTTGATATATTGCATAAATAGTGTTTTGCCAATGGATCTCACGCTGCATACAAATCGTTCGCACTGACTTAAGTAATTGGTGATGAAATTAATGGGCGCTACTCATAAATTAGTCCGAATGACAGTTTTGCGATAAGTAATGATAAATATCGGCACATACTTATATATGGTATATTGAGTAATATAGGATTCTCATCTCGCAAACTTATCAACAGTTTTTTATCCTAAGCACCTTTAAATGCATAAGTCAAATACTATTTTTAGTTTAATTTATTACATTTAATCTTTTGTGAGAATTCATAACGCGATTCTTTCTCTTTATCTAAATCTAATCAATTGAGGACGAAGATGCAAAGAATAAGAAAATAATATTATTGAGGAGTTACTTTGGATTATTGTAAGATAGTTAAATATTTACATAAAATTTTTCGATATGCTTAACATTGTAATGTTATTAACATTTCCAACGTATACTGCATAAAACTATTATTCTATGTAATGTTAATTAAATAATTAATTATGATAATAATTACTTAGTTAAAAGGTTTCACATTTTTTAATTTAATATTTGTATTATATTATTTTTGCTAATTAGATCACATTTTTATTAAGCGTTGACATTAACGTTTATATTTTTAGAGTAAAAATAATGTTTTAATATACAATAGGAATGCAATTTTTTATTAAATAAAATTTTAAGGTTACCATGTTTTAGATTCTCCAAAATATTCATCATTCCTCTTTTTAATTAGGAGTCAATCCGATATAGTCATCAAACACAATTAGGAATAGTGAAATCTTTACAGTGGTTCGGAGTGATGGTCAAAAAGTATAGACTTTAAATCTTAAGATACCAAATGTTTTAGTCGTATCAAATATATTCAATTAGACAAAAGCACTTAAGTTCTTCGAGAAGATATATCCAAACGTTGATTAGGCATCCTTTCAACAAATATCAAGCTTTATTATGTATATTTGTTACTTAAAGTAGATTAACTTTTTACTTATAATATCGACCTTAACAGTTTATGTTATCATCATAATCTGTACTAAAGTTCCATTATTTTTTTTGCAATACATCTTAAAGACTATTTTAGGCACATTGAAATTAATTTCAAAATATGTAAAAATTATTTACAATAGCTTAAAAGGATTTAATGTTTCTAGGAATCGAAATATTTGTCCATGACTTACTCTCAACGATATGTCAACGCCTTCAACTAACCCTTTGAAATACTTCAGCATATAACATAAATAGTTGTTGTCTAAAGAATATAAAATTCGGGTAAAATAGATATAGAACCTAATTCAATATTCCACTTACTTAAATTATGTGTTACATTTTTGTATAATAGCGATTGTCTCAAATTATTTGCCACTTAATTGTAAATTATTTTTTTACAATACCCAACTGTTGAGCAATTGAACCCATATTAAAAATTCAGAAGAGATTTACGTTAGTCAGAACAAATCTGAACAAATAGGATAGTTCTGATTTCACACAATAAATCGTAATGACTAAATTTCATTTGCGGAGTGGAGATGTAAATGTAGTACCATGGGTGTCAGAATTTACATCTTCGCCTGTTCTGACTAATAAAGACTGTCACATTTAGCGAGAGTATCGTCCTGCCTGAATGACTGTATTGCTTTACTTTTATTCGTTGCGGAGTAGTTTTTTCCACACGTGTACTGTAACGTAAGGAATAAGGGTGGTGTTAGATGAGTCTCGATCTGTCCTAAAAACAAAACTGTATCCAAACGTATACTTTCAATTGGTATCGGCGCAATTTCTTGGAGTTCCAATGACGCATTTGACTAATATGTGTGTTGAAAGTACCATGGTGTTATGCCTTCACGGCATGTAATTACGTTAAAAAACTATGATCACTTCCTATAATAAATCTAATATCCAGCATTGCATATACTTAGTTGTATTTAAGCTTAGCTTTGAGCTTATTTTTGAGCTTATTTGCAATAAACATTGCACACATAAGATGAATTAGTATTTTAATTAAATTATTTTAAAAAGCAATACTCTATTATTACTCAAAGGAAGTTTTAAAAATACACTCGTTTAATTAAACTAAATTACATATAAAATAATTAAAACTACAACACTTTGCAGTAAAATACAAAATATTAAAAATAACGCAAAATATCAGTTTACGTCAAAATTTATTTAAATAACTTAAAAAAGGAGGTCAGGTAATAAAACGTATCACTCGAATCCTATACTTAAGATTTCCAAGTCCGAATAGCAATTAACTCTTTACTATTTGTGCAAGACGTGAGCAGAAAAATATAATATAATAGCGAAATAATTTATCCGAAATGGAACGCTGGTACA
>NC_051846.1:145094257-145102853 GCF_002237135.1 Teleopsis dalmanni | reverse complement strand
TGAAATTCCCTGTAAATCATAAAATCGCGATCAGCAAAACAAAGGAGGCTCAATTAAGCTGAAACTAACAGGAGCCAAAATGCACACCAGAAACATGAGTAAAGGTGCTGTAGGTGATTCAATGTTACTAGAGAAGGTAACCAAAATCTACTAGCGCCTTAAGTGCGTTTAAAATAAAATGCGATCAGTAGCACGGCATTAGGGCGTGCGATAACTATCAAAACGTTAAAGGATTGTCCCGGCTTAACTCTTACAGTCTATACTATACGAAAATACTTAATACGTATTACCCGGTAATACTAAAATCTAACTAACAGCGTAAACACAGAAATTAATTAAAGCATAATTAACAAATAATAATTAGAAAATAAAGAAACCTTGAAGAATATACTCGTACTTCAAATAATGTAATAGATATTTTCAAACCTGTAGAAAAAAGTAATTCTCTGATTATTTGCTTTAGTAAATTTTGTAGTTTTATCTAATGGGGTTGCTGAGTAGTTTTTATGTTCCCACGCAAATTCCGATAAGTATTATGGAACCATGTGCTGTTTCGGTAAAGTTTCCTTAAATTTATAGACACTTGAACACTTTACTGTTATTTGTGTATTAAATTTTATGATGAGCTACTTCTCGATTTCCATCGAAAACGATGACAACTCAAGCGAAAAATATTCACTGCTAATTTCTACACCGTTTTATTTAATGTTTGCTTTTAGTGACCGTTTACTTTGGGGTATCATATGGCATCATCATGACATGAAAGTATCCTGTGAAGCGTTTTTAACAGGAAGTTCAACTGTCACAGTGACGAACAACTTAAATAGAAAGATTGTTTTGGTGTTTCTCAGTTTTTCTAACTAATAATGTTTATTTCAATCACTTACCAATTTAATATGAATTAGAAAAAAAAACATTAATAAATCTTTATAAATAAATAAACTAATCTTTTTAAGCTCATCTCTTTATTATAATCAGATAAACTCAACAGATCATGAAAAGAAAAGCATTCCTTAAACGATTTTATAGAAGAATTGCTTTAGTTCTAATAAAGACAAAACATATAATTGTATGCATTTGTAAAACTTATTCACTTATTGGACCATAATAGCCCTTTATTGGGTTTCGTCCTGATATAGTATTACTCTCTGGGCGCTTCTACCATTACAAAACTATGAACTCATGGTGCATTGACTATATTCATAATTTTAGAAAAGTTTATTAAATTATCTATTACTTATATAAGCTACCATCTAACTTTTTCACTTTCAATTAATTTGTAATTTTTTACCCCAGCTATCCTAAACACTGTAATATACATTGTATACATTATACATGATATCATATTATATATTGCTATTATACGATCGAGCTTGTGCTTGAACAAAGATACTTTTCTCTTTTATGTCCAAAGCTCGTCCATACCTCTTATTCGTAGATAAAAACTAATCGAATGATAAGGTATATATTTGGATTTGGAATACATAACGTGGATGCGAATGGTAAGTCACTGCATGGTTAATTTTATTCGGATAGACATTTGAGATAATGAAAAAATTACTGACACGGTTTTGGAAACTAATATTTCGTCAATTATAATAATAGGAGATTGCATAGCACATGCATTAGTGCACTTTTAGAGTTAATATGGTAGTCCACATTTAACTAACCACTTGTACAAGAAGTAATAATATATATCCATCATTGTGGTAGTTGTATTCATCATATGAAGGCTCTGAAAATTGAAAAATTCATAAATCAGCTATTAAAAATATTTTTGTATTGTTTTGGATTATTCCTTCAGGAAGATTTGTTGAACTTTAAACTTTATTTCTGTAAAATCACCTGAATAACTCATTATCACATTTCCCTGGAATACTTATTACAAAGATCACCAAGGTGATCACCGACAGTATTAAGCAAAAGTGTTTTAGACAATTACCAACGTTTCATCAAGTGAAGAAGAAAAGTATTATGGACAAAAAATTATTTTTAAATGAATATAAATATAGAAAAAAGAACTTTTCAGTTAAGGGAGCTTCAAATACTTTAGAAAGAATAGATAACGCTTTTACAAGTGGACTTAAGCTATATATTTAAATAATATTGCCAGCTGCATACAAATATAGCACAAATATAGCATAGATATATATATATAGACTATAAATATGCTTGACCATTTTAACGTAACTGGATTTTTGAATGTATCCGGGGTTATTTCCACAGTGAAATTATTTCAAGAGCTATAAAACACTCAATATAGAAAGTTATAATATAAACAGCATAAAAAGTATTGAAAGTATATCTATCTATTTCTCAAATTTTTCAGTTCATTAGCTCTTATGTGATTTTTGGATATCATCTATATCTTCGTGATATATCTAATATGTCTTCTATATCTTACCATTAGTGATGTATAGTCTACAATCTCCACTTTTCATGCAACATGTCAATATCGTCTTAACCTTTAAGCTTTGATAAATTTAAAAACTCTTCTTTCCTTAACTGTAACAACTCAATATTATTTCATGTTCATACCTAAACGCGGGGAGTTCTTTTTTTTTAATAATCTTGCATACGAAAACTCTTAGTTTCCTTTTCAATAAAAAGAAAAATAAATGAAAGCATATTTAATTTCTTTTTTATTAGTCAGTATACGATTAAAATCGCATTTATATATTTACATTTAAATTTTAATAATATTTTTTTTTAATTTATTTTAAAATATTTATAAAAACTTAAAGCAATTTTTTTGTTTGGAATACATTCATGTTTATTTGTAAATCCTGAATGTCTTGCCCCTGACCGTGAATTTCTACAATAAATCATTTCCTCTTCTAAGACTTACTCTATTTTCTGACATATCAACAATAAAAAGAGTCTTTAAACCTGCGAGTATGAAGAATCGCGCTGCGCAGCGTCGAAAATAAAGATTGCTGGCTTTGAGAAAATGTCAACTGACAAGATACTCTTTTCTGTAGGACAACAAAGAACTATTGAATCAGTGAATATAACGCATTAAGGAAGAGTAGGCAAGGATTAAGACATTGCTACCTCATTGCTCATTGGAACAAAAACCAAATTTTTTTCAATTCAAGGAAAAATTTTAACAATGCCAACTATTGCCAAAGAACTTTCACCTTCGTTCTCACAGACAGACGGATGAACCGACAATTGCATTGTAACAATTTTTTATATATAAGATATTTTAATTTGTTTATTCCCATTGTTATAATTTCATTTATTTGTTAGTTTTATTATTTTGTTCCGTTTTTATTAAGTTGACAGCTTAATAGGGTAGCGCACATGTACTGAAGCACATTGAGCGGGGCATTGTTGTCATATAAAGTCGGGGTACAACAGACAATGCCGTGGAAAAATGCTTGTTTATTTGTTTTGACAGGTTGAATGCATCTGGCACAAAACACGTTAAATGCTACAAAGTGTTTTATATTTTAATTCCTGGATTGGAATGTATACCAGCTCCCGATGGTGTGAAAGTGAAAATAGTGCAGAGAAACATGATTTCGCGGGAACAATTTTATTTAAAGGATATGGAATATAAATTGATCATCAGATACACATTTTTCAATTTGATAAGAAAATGAGATACTCATATGTAAATCTGTATTTTAACAAAATATTTTTTTCATATCTGTTATAATACAAACCATATCCGCAAAGTTTCTTAACCCCAAAACTTATAAATCAATTTAAATTTGAACAAATTATACCTTTTGTAAGTTGGTCCAAACAGTGTTAAATATGCAAGGATTGATGAGTTTCTCATATTGTTTAACTTGTAAATGTTGCGGTTGCGCCTGTTGTACAACACAAGATGTTCTTTCTCTTATTTGGTAAAAAAGGCAATATTTATTTTATCTTTATTCTGCATTTTTGTTAACACCTCGGGCAGGCATCCTTGTTTTCGAGCCAAACAAAAGCCGCCGTCATTTACTCGTTATTACGGCACTACTAATGCGAATATTTATTTGAATTTCAATAAGGCACAAAAATTATGCGAAAACAGGCCATTGTGTTGGTGGCCGAGAAGTATTAGCATCACAAGTATCTGCTGATCCTTAGCCGACTAAGCAGTTAGCGGCAGCTTACTTTAATCTTTTACACATAAAATTCACTTGCACTAGAACACAGATCAATGCTAATATTAGTCTTTGCAAAACATCAAGTAGGCGTTATTAATTAAGTTTATGAATTATTGATATTTTTGACATATAATTTCTATAATTTGACCCTTTTTTTAAATATGAAAACCCATTTTCTTGTGCCCGTCTGCTTCCCTAAAACAAAGCCATACAGCATGATATATGTTCTGACTTCCAAAGCCAACAATATACGTACTGAGATAATCATTTTGTATATTTGTCATTATAACTTAAAATTAATAATACAAAATAATTCAACTTTTTTGTCGTTGGCACACAACTTAATCAAGAGACGGGATATATAAATTGCACACAAATTATGTACATTTACTTCAGTGCGGAACTCACAAACGGAATCCCTAAGCACTGCCACAAATAATGCGTTTTTATGTCCTTTCAGTGCTGCGCATGCGAGCAGAAAATATATCCCAATTAGCGAAGAAAATATGACAGATTGAAGTATTTTGTGGCTTATAAGAAATGAGTGCGGTGGCATGAGCTCGACCGGCGTTCTATGCTGAGGCACAGTTTCAAGTTTCACATACTCGACTTGTCAGATAAAAATGTGTGATAAATGAAGTTATACACGCAAAGTGATAACTTTAGTTTCATTCGTTGGTAAAGTACGACTGGGACGAGTAGATAAGGTTTTTTGTAGTTTCACTCTATTTCAGTTAGTCAAAGAAATTTCAACAGACCAGCGTACCAATACAGTAAATGCACATTTGCTAGCAAACCTCTTACCTCACCTTAAGTAGGATTAACATAGTCAAGTAGTACGAGTAGTACGGGTAGACCTGTTAAAATAACGTCCTCACCTAACATTTATTCGTAGGGAAAATATTAAAAATTTTTAAATTCAATTAAGCGCTTAAGCAGATTACGCACATTGAGAGGCGTGGAAGATAATTGCAACAAGTGGATATCTCTACTAATTGTGATATTCCAACGGTCAGATAACTGCTAGAATAATATTATAAATATTGAAAAGTGTAAGATTTGTGTAATTATAGAATATTGGAGGAGGAAACGCTGAATTTTAGTTTGTTTACCTGCAGTAGCGCCAGTATAATTGGTTTGTATATCTTTTACCCACAATTGTTAAATATTTTTTGTTATTCTTAAAATTTTATGAAATGTTTTTCAAAAAGAAAATATGTATCAGACTTCATAGAATAATATAGATTAAAAATATAAAAAAAATAATTTTTACATTAGTTAACATAAAGATTAAATGGCATTTTTAAGTTACTTCGTACTTTTTATAAAAATTTATGCTACAAAAAATAAAATAAAATGAAGCTGTATTCAGTTTTCATATATATTTGTCAAGGTTTTCAGGACTTGAAGATTTTCGAAAAAAATTGAATTTTAAATAAAATTATCAATATAATCTTTTAGTCGATTGTGACGCATCTTATGACAAAAAGAAACTTTAACCGTTCGAACAGTAAGTAACAGCTATTGTTGTTGTTTTTTTATTGCTGTTCGAACCTTTCTGATTATTTTTATAGTTTAAATAAAACAAAAGATACAATAAAAATATGGAAAAGATTAGCGAAAAAATGTTTTCCCTACTATTAAATAGTTCAGTGTGTTGTACTCTGTGAAGTTCATACCGCATGAAAGCAATTTAACTAATCTAATCTAGAACTGCAATAATCACATATTATAACAATTTTCAAATTTTAGTCAGTAACTTACTCTAAATAAAATAATTACTCTACCAATACAGTGAATTTAGTTATTTATTTAATATCTCGTCAACTTTAGAAAGTAGGCTGTGCCTACTTTACCAAAACTCCTGTAGACCGTAAGTGCTTATGCAGATTATAAATCCTACTATAGTGATCAGTATTTGCGTTCTTCAATACTAGGAAAATGAAAATTAAAACTTTTCTGTTGGAAGGATTCGAATAGAAATAAAAAGATAACAACAAAAATTTTTAATTAATTTATAGAAATTTGGCTGGCCATACAACGCTATCTCGAGTATTGCCAAGTACTTATCAGCAGTGGTTTTGAAATAAAAGTAGGCAATCACAATAAATAACTTTCAATTCGTTGAACTTCTTTAGAGTACATTATAGTTACATAAATTGATTTCCTTTCTACAAATATTTTTATAGCTGGTTTGTGATATTTAACAGCAGACTTGCTCCATAACGGAATTTTCCATAGTGACATTATGTACGTTCCATAGTGAAAATGGTCGTAATAGTCGTAATCACAAGATCAAATAACCATTTCAATAGGGAGAATTTCTCTAGTTTAGTACTGAAATATCATGTTCTAGAAGCCATACAATATTTATGGAGTTTTTGAGAACTTTAAAAATTTTAAGTTTTAATAATTTTAAATTAATAGTAATTATCTAATTTCTAGCAATTTATTATATACTTGTAGAATACCAAGGGTTCTGCAAAACAAAGACTAATTTTCTTGTATGAACTTCTTAATCATCATGGGTCTCAGACTTAAAACACGATACTTCATTCTTCAGGGACTATTATAACAATTACAGAATTCTTCATAAGTGGGTGTAAGAAGAACGGTAGGCATAATTCGTTATAAAAACACGTTAAATTTTTATAATATCATTAATCCTTTCTTTTAATATGATTTCATCAATGACTTTTTTAAATCTCTACAATGGATTTTAATTTTAGAAACCTGTGAGCATTAAATTAACGGCCTTATTCATAAAAAGTTATAGTAGGTTTCTAATACATTTTATCAAAAATGTTATTCATAAACGTTATTTAACAGTGTTATAAAGCATTTATAAAACTCTATTCATAAACGTATTTTAAAGTTAAAATGCTGTTAAAATGCTGTTAAAATATGTCAAAATTTATAATAGGTTTATACCTTCTATAACAGCATTTTAAGCAAAATTTTTGATTGTATAGTAATTTTTATTGTTTTTCATAAAAATACAAAATACTTGCTTCTACTTAACCTAAAATTTAATATTGCTGTTAATATATTTTTGCTTTTATTTTTAGTATAAAAGTTAGAAATCAGGTTAACCCTACCTGAAGATCTATACTATACCCACATTGTTTAAGAAAAATGAAAATTATTTATTTATTTCTATTTAACCTAGTGCACTTGAGCACTTTTACTCTTTCTTAACTCGAGGTATTTTTAAAACCCCTATTTACGCCTTAACTAGATTATTGTTTGTCACTTCATCAGTCTAACCAATAATTGATCTCAGATCTACATACTTCCCCGAGAACCCTGTAACCATTCTGAGACTTGCATTTAATTGAAAACAAAATATATTTACTTCTTTAACACAATAGTGCTAAGATAAAGCACAGAAGTACAAACACTTTTCCTGATACAACAATATATGACTTTAATATAAGCAATACCGAAGCAGAGAGAACACTCTAGACAGTTTGTTTTTATTAAAAGTCACAACAAAAACAAAAAAAAATATTAATAATGAATATACATATTGCATAAATATGGTATATTATGGCATCCTCCGATAAGTCAACTCTTCACAACTACACCAGGTGAATTTGTAAAATAATTATGCATTGTGTTAAGATAAAAATCAAATCAAGAGAAACGAATTAAAATTTTTATGCTAACGAGCACAATATAACTGAAGGAAAAAAGTCAATTTTGGCACACGTTCACCTAAAACACAAACACAAACTCTGTAAGACACCACCGTGTCTTGTTTAGGATAAACAAGATACAATTTAGAAATCGAAAGATCGAGAGAAACAAATCCTTAATTCGAATGCAGATACACGTACGAATAGTCTGAGATGTTCTTTGATGGATTATGTGGATTTTGCGCATAAAACGAACTTAATTTTATGCGAAATTGAACAAATGCCGCCACTGACACTAACACTGCCAATAAAATCATTACCGCCACCGTCAACTCCAAATAAGACATCATCAGTACGCAGACCGCGCAGACCGCTCAGCGTCAAGTACACGTACGCGTACGCACTTAAGAACACATGTATTTTGTCAAAATATTATTTGCATAAAAACTACAAGATACAAACAACAACAACAAAAAAAAAATTAATAAAAAACTAAAAGGAAGAAAGTGCTGCAAAGTGCAGCAAAATGAATGCAAAAAAGAAGATGAAGTGCATGAAATCTGCGTTTCCGTCTGGGCTAGCGTGCGTTAAATGCAGTGTGTTTCTGCGCACGCACTGCGGTTTCTGAGTCAAGCGGAAGACGACAAGGAGCTTGCCAATAGCGAAATGGGGCGGCGTATCTGAGCTGATCGATTGTTGTTGAGGTAAATAATAATTTTTTTTTCATTGCATTTTATATTCAACTCGTACTTGACTATGGGCTAGTGTGGGCCAAGAACCTTATGCTGCATGGCTGCTACGAATCTGGCTGCTGTAATAAATCATGAACTGTAATTACCCGTTGGCGCATAA
>NC_051846.1:145075496-145094157 GCF_002237135.1 Teleopsis dalmanni | reverse complement strand
ATAATTTAACTGACAACAAACAGACGCACCAACAGACATACGTTTCCACACATGAGATGCACATCCAAAGATACTTTTGTGTATCGCAGCAAGTGCGTCAGTATGTATGTTACTTCAAACTGATATTTATGCTAAATTTGCGGCATGGCACCACGCGACTTCATATGATGGGAGCCAAATCCAGTTTCCGTTTGGGTATTGCAAGCAGAAAATTTGCTTAAAATCTCTGCATCAGCTTTGAGTTTGGCTCTTTCGTTTGGTCAGTGTTTGACTTTGACTGTGGCTTTGACTTGACTTGTTTTGTGGCTTCAAATGTTGCACCGCAATTATTAATTTATTAAGATTATGCCGCGTATGGACACTTCATATTCCATTTGTTATGATATTAGTTCTTGTTCCTGGTCCTGTTGCTTTTGTTATTACTTTTTACTTCTTGCTCTCTGCTTGTTACAATGTGTAATATAATCGCGTATATGTTGCATAATTAAGTTCAATTGTACTGAAACTTGATAGCAAAATTCTGATAAATGGCTTTTCGGTTTTCTGTTTTCTGCTTTCTGCCATCAGTTCTCAGTTTTCAGTTTTCAGTTTTAACTCTTTCATCTTTAAATTTCCTTTTTGTCTTTAGCATAATAAAGCATATCAGCCACCTCTTGTATTTATACTTTCAGCTAGCCCCATAAATACTACCCATTCAGTAATACAGCTAGTATTATACTAGTTCGTTCGTCTTCTTGATATATTGCATAAATAGTGTTTTGCCAATGGATCTCACGCTGCATACAAATCGTTCGCACTGACTTAAGTAATTGGTGATGAAATTAATGGGCGCTACTCATAAATTAGTCCGAATGACAGTTTTGCGATAAGTAATGATAAATATCGGCACATACTTATATATGGTATATTGAGTAATATAGGATTCTCATCTCGCAAACTTATCAACAGTTTTTTATCCTAAGCACCTTTAAATGCATAAGTCAAATACTATTTTTAGTTTAATTTATTACATTTAATCTTTTGTGAGAATTCATAACGCGATTCTTTCTCTTTATCTAAATCTAATCAATAGAGGCCGAAGATGCAAAGAATAAGAAAATAATATTATTGAGGAGTTACTTTGGATTATTCTAAGATAGTTAAATATTTACATAAAATTTTTCGATATGCTTAACATTGTAATGTTATTAACATTTCCAACATATACTGCATAAAACAATTATTCTATGTAATGTTAATTAAATAATTAATTATGATAATAATTACTTAGTTTAAAGGTTTCACATTTTTTAATTTAATATTTGTATTTTATATTTGTATTATATTATTTTTGCTAATTAGATTGCATTTTTACTAAGCGTTGACACCAAAGTTAATATTTTTAGACTAAAAATAATGTTTTAATATATAATAGGAATGCAATTTTTTATTAAATAAAATTTTAAGGTTATCATGTTTTAGATACTCCAAAATATTCATCATTTCTCTTTTTAATTAGGAGTTAATCAGATATAGTCATCAAACACAATTAGGAATAGTGAAGTGCAGTGGTTCGGATACCAAATGTTACAGTCGTATCAAATATATTCAATTAGACAAAAGCACTTAAGTTCTTCGAGAAGATATATCCAAACGTTGATTAGGCATCCTTTCAACAAATATCAAGCTTTATTATGTATATTTGTTACTTAAAGTAGATTAACTTTTTACTTATAATATCGACCTTAACAGTTTATGTTATCATCATAATCTGTACTAAAGTTCCATTATTTTGCAATACATCTTAAAGACTATTTTAGGCACATTGAAATTCATTTCAAAATATGTAAAAATTATTTACAATAGCTTAAAAGGATTTAATGTTTCTAGGAATCGAAATATTTGTCCATGACTTAATCTTAACAATATGTCAACGCCTTCAACTAACCCTTTGAAATACTTCAGCATATAACATAAATAGTTTTTGTCTAAAGAGACAAAATTCAGGTAAAATAGATATAGAACCTAATTCAATATTCTACTTAAATAAATTATGTGTTACATTTTTGTATAATACTGATTGTCTCAAATTATTTTCCACTTAATTGTAAATTATTTTTTTACAATACTCAACTGTTGAACAATTGAACCTATATTAAAAATTCAGAAGAGATTTACGTTAGTCAGAACAAATCTGAACAAATAGGATAGTACTGATTTCACACAATAAACCGTAATGACTGAGTTTCAGGATTTACAGCTTCGCCTGTTCTGACCAAGAAAGACTGTCACATTTAATGAGAGTATCGTCGTGCCTGTACATATGTGGTTAAAACTTAATGTTAAACAGATGGAATGACTAAATTCCTTTACTTTTATTCTTTGCGGAGTTGTTTTTTAGACCCGGGTATTGTAACGTAAAGAATAAGGGTGGTGTTAGATGAGCCTCGATCTGTCCTAAAAAGAAAACTATATCCAAACGTATACTTTCAATTGGTATCGGCGCAATTTCTTGGAGTTCCAATGACGCATTTGACTAATATGTGTGTTGAAAGTACCATGGTGTTATGCCTTCACGGTAAGTAATTACTTTAAAAAACTATGGTCACTTCCTATAATAAATCTATGTTAATATGCAGTATTGCATATAAATAGATGTGTTTAAGCTTAGCTTTGTATTTTAATTAAATTATTTTAAAATGCAATACTCTATTATTACTCAAAGGAAGTTTTAAAAATACACTCGTTTAATTAAACTAAATTACATATAAAATAATTAAAACTACAACACTTTGCAGTAAAATACAAAATATTAAAAATAACGCAAAATATCAGTTTACGTCAAAATTTATTTAAATAACTTAAAAAAGGAGGTCAGGTAATAAAACGTATCACTCGAATCCTATACTTAAGATTTCCAAGTCCGAATAGCAATTAACTCTTTACTATTTGTGCAAGACGTGAGCAGAAAAATATAATATAATAGCGAAATAATTTATCCGAAATGGAACGCTGGTACATGCCCACATACGAGTAAGCCAAATATAATTAGTTTATGATCAATAATTTCAAGCTAACAAGTGGTATGGGTCTGGAAGAAAGAAACAATTAAACTTTACAAGTCGCTCTTGAAATGACCTCCTAAAATAAAAACTGAAATTCCCTGTAAATCATAAAATCGCGATCAGCAAAACAAAGGAGGCTCAATTAAGCTGAAACTAACAGGAGCCAAAATGCACACCAGAAACATGAGTAAAGGTGCTGTAGGTGATTCAATGTTACTAGAGAAGGTAACCAAAATTTACTAGCGCCTTAAGTGCGTTTAAAATAAAATGCGATCAGTAGCACGGCATTAGGGCGTGCGATAACTATCAAAACGTTAAAGGATTGTCCCGGCTTAACTCTTACAGTCTATACTAACGAAAGTACTTAATATGTATTACCCGGTACTACTAAAATCTAACTAACAGCATAAACACAGAAATTAATTAAAGCATAATTAACAAATAATAATTAGAAAATAAAGAAACCTTGAAGATTATACTCGTACTTCAAATAATGTAATAGATATTTTCAAACCTGTAGAAAAAGGTAATTCTCTGATTATTTGCTTTAGAAAATTTTGTAGTTTTATCTAATGGGGTTGCTAAGTAGTTTTTATGTTCCCACGCAAATTCCGATATGTATTATGGAACCATGTGCTGTTTCGGTAAAGTTTCCTTAAATTTATAGACACTTGAACACTTTACTGTTATTTGTGTATTAAGTTTTATGATGAGCTACTTCTCGATTTCCATCGAAAACGATGACAACTCAAGCGAAAAATATTCACTGCTAATTTCTACACCGTTTTATTTAATGTTTGCTTTTAGTGACCGTTTACTTTGGGGTATCATATGGCATCATCATGACATGAAAGTATCATGTGAAGAGTTTTTGACAGGAAGTTCAACTGTCACAGTGACGAACAACTTAAATAGAAAGATTGTTTTTAGTGTTTATAAGTTTTTCTAACTAATAATGTTTATTTCAATCACTTACCAATTTAATGTGAATTAGAAAAAAAAACATTGATAAATCTTTATAAATAAATAAACTAATCTTTTTAAGCTCATCTCTATATTATAATCAGATGAACTCAACTGATCATGAAAAGAAAAGTATTCCTTAACGATTTTATAGAAGAATTGCTTTATTTCTAATAAAGACAAAAAATATGATTGTATGCATTTGTAAAACTTATTCACTTATTCACTTTATTGGGTTTCGTCCTGATATAGTATTACTCTCTAGGCACTTCTATATTTACAAAACTATGAATTCATGGTGCATTGACTATATTCATAATTTTAGAAAAGTTTATTAAATTATCTACTACTTATAAAAGCTACCATCTAACTTTTTCACTTTCAATTAATTTGTCATTTTTTACCCCAGCTATCCTAAACACTGTAATATACATTGTATGCATTATACATTATATCATATTATATACTGCTATTATACGATCGAGCTTGTGCTTGAACAAAGATACTTTTCTCTTTTAAGTCCATACCTCTTATTCGTAGATAAAAACTGATCGAATTATAGGGTATATATGTGGATTTCGAATACATAACGTGGATGCCAATGGTAAGTCACTGCATGGTTAATTTTGTTCGGATAGACATTTGAGATAATGAACGGTTTTGCAAACATATACTTCGGTTTTGCAAACATATAATAATAATATATTATTATTAGAGATAACACATCTTAGTGTACTTTTAGAGTTAATATGGTAATCCACATTTAACTAACCATTTGTACAAGAAGTAATAATATATATCCATTATTGTGGTAGTTGTATTCATCATCTGAAGGCTCTGAAAAATTGCAAAATTCATAAATCAGCTATTAAGAATATTTTGTATTGTTTTGGATTCCTTCAGGAAGATTTGTTGAACTTTAAACATTATTTCTGTAAAATCACCTGAATAACTCATTATCACATATCCTTGGAATACTTATTTCAATAGATCACCAAGGTGATCACCGACAGTATTAAGCAAAAGTGTTTTAGACAATAACTCGCGTTTCATCAAGTGAAGAAGAAAAGAATTATGGACAAAAAATTGTTTTTAAATGAATATAAATATAGAAAAAAGAACTTCTCAGTTAAGGGAGCTTCAAATACTTTAGAAAGAGTAGATACCGCTTTCACAAGTGGACTTAAGCTATATAGATAAATAATATTGCCAGCTACATACAAATATAGCATAGATATAGCATATATATATATATACATATATATATAGACCGTAAATATTCTTGACCATTTTAACGTAACTGGATTTTTTAATGTATCCGGGGTTATTTCCGCAGTGGAATTATTTCAAGAGCTATAAAACACTCAATATAGAAAGTTATAATATAAACAGCATAGAAAGTATTGAAACTATATCTATCTATCTCTCAAATTTTTCAGTTCATTAGCTCTTATGTGATTTTTGGATATCATCTATATCTTCGTGATATATTTAATATGTCTTCTATATCTTACCATTAGCGATGTATAGTCTACAATGTCCACTTTTCATGCAACATGTCAATATCGTCTTAACCTTTAAGCTTTGATAAATTTAAAAACTCTTCTTTCCTTAACTGTAACAACTCAATATTATTTCATGTTCATACCTAAACGCCGGGAGTTTATCTTTTTTTTTAATAATCTTGCATACGAAAACTCTTAGTTTCCTTTTCAATAAAAAGAAAAATAAATGAAAGCATATTTAATTTCTTTTTTATTAGTCAGTATACGATTAAAATCGCATTTATATATTTACATTTAAATTTTAATAATATTTTTTTTTAATTTATTTTAAAATATTTATAAAAACTTAAAGCAATTTTTTTGTTTGGAATACATTCATGTTTATTTGTAAATCCTGAATGTCTTGCCCCTGACCGTGAATTTCTACAATAAATCATTTCCTCTTCTAAGACTTACTCTATTTTCTGACATATCAACAATAAAAAGAGTCTTTAAACCTGCGAGTATGAAGAATCGCGCTGCGCAACGTGGAAAATAAAGATTGCTGGCTTTGAGAAAATGTCAACTGACAAGATACTTTTTTCTGTATGACAACAAAGAACTATTGAATCAGTGAATATAACGCATTAAGGAAGAGTAGGCAAGGATTAAGACATTGCTACCTCATTGCTCATTGGAACAAAAACCAAATTTTTTTTTAATTCAAGGAAAAATTTTAACAATGCCAACTATTGCCAAAGAACTTTCACCTTCGTTCTCACAGACAGACGGATGAACCGACAATTGCATTGTAACAATTTTTTATATATAAGATATTTTAATTTGTTTATTCCCATTGTTATAATTTCATTTATTTGTTAGTTTTATTATTTTGTTCCGTTTTTATTAAGTTGACAGTTTAATAGGGTAGCGCACATGTACTGAAGCACATTGAGCGGGGCATTGTTGTCATATAAAGTCGGGGTACAACAGACAATGCCGTGGAAAAATGCTTGTTTATTTGTTTTGACAGGTTGAATGCATCTGGCACAAAACACGTTAAATGCTACAAAGTGTTTTATATTTTAATTCCTGGATTGGAATGTATACCAGCTCCCGATGGTGTGAAAGTGAAAATAGTGCAAAGAAACACGGTTTCGCGGGAATAATTTTATTTAAAGGATATGGAATATAAATTGATCATCAGATACACATTTTTCAATTTGATAAGAAAATGAGATACTCATATGTAAATCTGTATTTTAACAAAATATTTTTTTCATATCTGTTATAATACAAACCATATCCGCAAAGTTTCTTAACCCCAAAACTTATAAATCAATTTAAATTTGAACAAATTATACCTTTTGTAAGTTGGTCCAAACAGTGTTAAATATGCAAGGATTGATGAGTTTCTCATATTGTTTAACTTGTAAATGTTGCGGTTGCGCCTGTTGTACAACACAAGATGTTCTTTCTTTTATTTGGGAAAAAAGGCAATATTTATTTTATCTTTATTCTGCATTTTTGTTAACACCTCGGGCAGACATCCTTGTTTTCGAACCAAACAAAAGCCGCCGTCATTTACTCGTTATTACGGCACTACTAATGCGAATATTTATTTGAATTTCAATAAGGCACAAAAATTATGCGAAAACAGGCCATTGTGTTGGTGGCCGAGAAGTATTAGCATCACAAGTATCTGCTGATCCTTAGCCGACTAAGCAGTTAGCGGCAGCTTACTTTAATCTTTTACACATAAAATTCACTTGCACTAGAACACAGATCAATGCTAATATTAGTCTTTGCAAAACATCAAGTAGGCGTTATTAATTAAGTTTATGAATTATTGATATTTTTGACATATAATTTCTATAATTTGACCCTTTTTTTAAATATGAAAACCCATTTTCGTGTGCCCGTCTGCTCGTCTGCTTCCCTAAAACAAAGCCATACAATATGATATATGTTCTGACTTCTAAAGCCAACAATATACGTACTGAGATAATCATTTTGTATATTTGTCATTATAACTTAAAATTAATAATACAAAATAATTCAACTTTTTTGTCGTTGGCACACAACTTAATCAAGAGACGGGATATATAAATTGCACACAAATTACATTTACTTCAGTACGGAACTCACAAACGGAATCCCTAAGCACTGCCACAAATAATGCGTTTTTATGTCCTTTCAGTGCTGCGCATGCGAGCAGAAAATATATCCCAATTAGCGAAGAAAATATGACAGATTGAAGTATTTTGTGGCTTATAAGAAATGAGTGCGGTGGCATGAGCTCGACCGGCGTTCTATGCTGAGGCACAGTTTCAAGTTTCACATACTCGACTTGTCAGATAAAAATGTGTGATAAATGAAGTTATACACGCAAAGTGATAACTTTAGTTTCATTCGTTGGTAAAGTACGACTGGGACGAGTAGATAAGGTTTTTTGTAGTTTCACTCTATTTCAGTTAGCCAAAGAAATTTCAACAGACCAGCGTACCAATACAGTAAATGCACATATGTTGGCAAACCTCTTACCTCACTTTAAGTAGGATTAACATGGTCGAGTAGTACGAGTAGTACGGGTAGACCTGTTAAAATAACGTCCTCACCTAGCATTTATTCGTAGGAAAAATATTAAAAATTTTTAAATTCAATTAAGCGCTTAAGCAGATTACGAACATTGAGAGGCGTGGAAGATAATTGCAACAAGTGGATATCTCTACTAATTGTGATATTCCAATGGTCAGATAACTGCTAGAATAATATTATAAATATTGAAAAGTGCAAGATTTGTGTAATTATAGAATATTGGAGGAGGAAACGGTGAATTTTAGTTTGTTTACCTGCAGTAGCGCCAGTATAATTGGTTTGTATATCTTTTACCCACAATTGTTAAATATTTTTTGTTATTCTTAAAATTTTATGAAATGTTTTTCAAAAAGAAAATATGTATCAGATTTTGTAGAATAATTTAGATTAAAAATATGTAGAAAAAAAATTATTACACTAGTCCACATAAAGATTATACGGCGTTTTTAAGTGACTTCGTACTTTTCATAAAAATTAATGCTACAAAAAATAAAATAAAATGAAGCTTTATTCAGTTTATATATATATATTGGTCAAGGTTTTCAAGACTTGAAGATTTTCGAAAAAAATTGAATTTTAAATAAAATTATCAATATTATCTTTTAGTCAATTGTGACGCATCTTATGACAAAAAGAAACTTTAACCGTTCGAACAGTAATGAACAGCTATTGTTGTTTTTTTTTATTGCTGTTCGAACCTTTCTGATAATTTTTATAGTTTAAATAAAACAAAAGATACAATAAAAATATGGAAAAAGTTGGCGAAAAAATGTTTTCCCTAATATTAAATAGATCAGTGCGTTGTACTCTGTGAAGTTCATACCGCATAAAAGCAATTTAACTAATCTAATCTAGAACTGCAATAATCACATATTATAACAATTTCTAAGTTTTAGTCAGTAACTTACTCTAAATAAAATAATTACTCGACCAATACAGTGCATTTAGTTATTTTTGTAATATCTCGTCAATTTTAGAAAGTACCCCAGCCTACTTTACCAAAACTCCTATAGACTGTAAGTGCTTATGCAGATTATAAATCTCACTATAGTAATCAGTATTTGCGTTCTTCAATACTAGAAAAGTGAAAACTGAAAGTTTTTCTGTTAGAAGGATTCGAATAGCAATGAAAAGATAACAACAAAAATTTTTATTTAATTTATTGTAATTTGGCTGGCCATACAACGCTATCTCGAGTATTACCAAGTATTTATCAGCAGTCGTTTTGAAATAAAAATAGGCAATCACAATAAATAACTTTCAATTCGTTGAACTTCTTTAGAGTACATTATAGTCACATAAATTAATTTTCTTTCACAAAAATTTTTATAGCTGGTTTGTGATATTTAACAGCATAGCTGAATTTTCCATAGTGACATTATGTACGTTCCATAGTGAAAATGACATTATGTCGTAATCACAAGATCAAATAACCATTTCAATAGGCAGAATTTCTCTAGTTTAATATTAAAATATCATGTTCTAGAAACCATACAATATTTATTGAGTTTTTGATATTGTTTTTAGAGCATTTTAAAAGTTTTATGTTTCAATAACTTTATGTTAAGTTAATAGTAATTATCTAATTCCTGGCAATATATTATACTTGTGGAATACCAAGGGTTCTACAAAACAAAGTCTAATTTTCTTGTATAACCTTTCTTATCACCATGGGTCTCAGACTTAAAACACGATACTTCATTCTTCAGGGATTGTTATAACAATTACAAAATTCTTCATAAGTGGGTGTAAGAAGACTGGTAGGCATATTTCGTTATAAAAATACATAATCGTTAATCATTTTTTTAATATGATTCTATCAATGACTTTTTTAAATTTCTACAATGGATTTGAATTTCAGAAAACTGTGGCCATTAAATTAAATTTTAAGTATTTATTTTTTTTTTCATAAAAATACAATATACTTGCTTCTACTTAACCTAAAATTTAATATTGCTATTAATCTATTTTTGCTTTTTTTTTTAGTATTAAAATTAGAAATCAGGTTAACCCTACCTGAAGATCTGTACTATACCCACATTGTCTTAAGAAAAATGAAAATTATTTATTTATATCTATTTAACCTAGTGCACTTGAGCACTTTTACTCTTTCTTAACTCGAGGTATTTTTAAAACGCCTCTTTACGCCTTGACTGGATTATTGTTTGTCACTTCATCAGTCTAACCAATAATTGATCTCAGATCTACATACTTCCCCGAGAACCCTGTAACCATTCTGAGACTTGCATTTAATTGAAAACAAAATATATTTACTTCTTTAACACAATAGTGCTAAGATAAAGCACAGAAGTACAAACACTTTTCCTGATACGACAATATATGACTTTAATACAAGCAATACCGAAGCAGAGAGAACACTCTAGACAGTTTGTTTTTATTAAAAGTCACAACAAAAACAAAAAAAAATATTAATAATGAATATATTGCATAAATATATTATGGCATCCTCCGATAAGTCTACTCTTCACAACTACACCAGGTGAATTTGTAAAATAATTATGCATTGTGTTAAGATAAAAATCAAATCAAGAAAAACGAATTAAAATTATTATGCTAACGAGCACAATATATCTGAAGGAAAAAAGTCAATTTTGGCACACGTTCACCTAAAACCCAACACAAACTCTGTAAGACATCACCGTGTCTTGTTTAGGATAAACAAGATACAATTTAGAAATTGAAAGGTCGAGAGAAACAAATCCTTAATTCGAATGCAGATACACGTACGAATAGTCTGAGATGTTCTTTGATGGATTATGTGGATTTTGCGCATAAAACGAACTTAATTTTATGCGAAATTGAACAAATGCCGCCACTGACACTAACACTGCCAATAAAATCATTACCGCCACCGTCAACTCCAAATAAGACATCATCAGTACGCAGACCGCGCAGCGTCAAGTACACGTACGCGTACGCACTTAAGAACACATGTATTTTGTCAAAATATTATTTGCATAAAAACTACAAGATACAAACAACAACAACAAAAAAAAAATTAATAAAAAACTAAAAGGAAGAAAGCAAAGTGCAGCAAAATTAATGCAAAAAAGAAAATGAAGTGCATGAAATCTGCGTTTCCGTCTGGGGTCTGGGCTAGCGTGCGTTAAATGCAGTGTGTTTCTGCGCACGCACTGCGGTTTCTGAGTCAAGCGGAAGACGACAAGGAGCTTGCCAATAGCGAAATGGGGCGGCGTATCTGAGCTGATCGATTGTTGTTGAGGTAAATAATAATTTTTTTTTCATTGCATTTTATATTCTTCTCGTACTTGACTATGGGCTAGTGTGGGCCAAGAACTTTATGCTGCATGGCTGCTACGAATCTGGCTGCTGTAATAAATCATGAACTGTAATTACCCGTTGGCGCATAACAGGCCGATCCCGCAACGCAAGCTAAGCTCACCATAACAACAACGCGTGCAGTTGATGTACCTGTACGGCTGTACGGTCAACGCATTCTGCTTGGTGCAGAGGGTGCAATTTTGCGATATGGCATGTCTCGGAAGGTGTGTGAGTATATATTGTATGGTTCAGAACGAGAGTATAGAACAAGCACTGTGGAGCAAAAATGTAGATTAAACCAAATAATATTTTATGAAATTGTATAATTAATAGAATTTAACTATTTAGAGCTTCAATCAATAGATAAAATAATTTTATAGATATTAGATAATTTTTTACTTTAGTGTGGTATAAGATTTCTTTAATGTTTTTTGCAATGATTGTTAGTAAAACTTTTCCACTGTCAGTTTATTATTTTTGGCGCTTATCTCAATAAACCTTAAAGTGCTACTTCAGATGATTTATTAACCACAAAACACAAGGCATCAAAGTAAGTTTTGCCAAACGCATTCATTGCCAATTTACGTTAAAGAAATTCTTATTTGCATTTAACGCGCGTGTAAATCGCCCGCACAACCCATAAAAACACTTTGCCATGGAAGCGTATTCCTTGGCCAAATTTGCCAAGGAATACCATAAAGCACTGAATAAATTAAAAAAGAGGAATTGCAGCGAAATCCTCTCAACTGCGGTTTTCCACGCAAGCACACACATAACCCTGAGATACTTTTTTGCAGTAGCGTAAGCGAGCCAAATTACTTTTGGAGGCGAAGAAAATCAACAAAAGCTTAAGTGGCTTTTAAATGAAAACAAGTAAAAATTAGGAACGAAACAATTTCAGTAAAGTTAAATTTATAAATTTACTCGTACTTGAAAGCAATTTGAATAATCGAATTTGTTTTGCTTTGGCGGTAAATGGAAGCGTAAAGAGTTCAATGGATACGCCAGAAGAGTATCATCTACCCAGCCAGAAGATCGGATTGCTTTTGTGCCAAAATTGTTAAATGATGCACACGCACTTGTACTTTACACGCAAACAAAGGCTCTACACGTAATCCTTTTGCCACTGGCGACCACATGATTCGCTTGCGCAAAGACAAGAACGCAAAGCCAGTACATATCTCTAGAACCTTTCTGTAAAGTATCCTTAAATATCGTTTACTGATTTACTTGTTAAAGGATTATTTACATAGCCAGTGTGTGATGTGATCGATGTAATCCCTGCATAGTAAAAGTGATGACCAAACATTTCTATTGTTTTTCAATTGGATTGGATTTGTTGCGGCTTTGGATTGTGCAGCATTGAAATCTCAAATTGCAGCCACTCACTAATAACAGACATGTTTATTTATCTATGCCACATTCCAGGATACACAAATGTGTGTTTTTATTGTAGTGATATTTGCTTTGAATACTTCGATTGTCTATGGACTCTATTTCATTTGCCTAATAATGCCGTAATTCTGTACGCCACTCGAAATTCGTTACATGTTGGCGCTTTTGTTCACTACGAATTTACATTGTGTGTACAAATATTTGGACACAATACCGAAATAAAAGGATTAAAAAAACACTGAAAGGATCTTCTTGGAAATCTGTAAAATATCTCCTATTTTGGATAATAGATCCCATTGGTTTGGATTTCTATTGTACAATTGATAGATTCACTCTACTAAAAATCACATATTCTTTTATGAGGATAATATCCAGATTTGGAATTTTGAATACTTAATTAATTTCATCCTATTAAATAGATTTCATCATGTGTTAGATCCAATTGTTTATTTTTTCTGTATGCAAAACCATCGCGGAGGGAAAAATGGTAGGTTTAATTTGTTTGATAAAATGAAAATTGCATATAAGTACATGGATTCACTAAGTTGATGACTACAAACAATTAAGGAATGTAAGTCTGTTTTTACTAATCTGTCTGTATTTAAACACCCATGTTAGTAATAATCAAATTATGAATTTAAAGTTGGATGTATAAAGGATATAGTTGCTTTTGAAAACTTTAGTACAATTTACCGGTCCAAGCATTTTCTATACCTTCTATACTAGTATTAATATACTATAGTATTTCTTAGTTTTATTTACTATTAACTTTTCATTGCAGTGTTTTATATGTTGAGCTACAAATCGAATGCATCCTAATATGCTCATGGGAGAGGTTTTACTGCACATATGAATTCACTATGAGAGGTGATGGTAGCTATTAGGTAGCTATTAACAGTATGAAGAACCATGTTGGTATTTATAAGGTTAAATGAAGTGAGGCACTTTTTCGTGCATGCATTCCTTCTTCCACCATAAGCATTGATAAAGAGTATCGCAGTAGATGGAACGATGTGCTATATGAACTTTACAGAAGCATTACATTGTTAACTAAATCATATCGTACGGTTATGGAAAATGCAGTGGAGCAACAATATAGATTAACTTGATATTAACAACAAGCGAAAAAAAGCTACTGATCGGTGTAGCTAGAGGAGATTGTTGGACGCGGCAAAGGATATCTTATGACTGTAATGACAATTAAGTTTTATTAAATTTTTGTAAAGTAATTCAATTAATTTTTGACTACAAAAAACAATAATTTCCTTTCACCATTAGAAATACCAAAGAAGGACAAAGAAATTTTACTAGACTTTTTGAATTACTAGAGTATCCTGAATGGATTTTACTAAAAAAAGATATTCCCATAACAACAGAATTCGTATTCAAATTCAATTAAAGAGTCGTACATAACTAAAAACTTATTTCGAAAAAGATAATACTATATCCTGAGCCATTATGCAATCATTTTTATTAATTCCTTGCTACTTTTTAAGCAAAACAAATTTAACCTAAACCGATTAAAAGTATTACTATCGATATATCGCTCTTAATCGGAATAGTGTACCCAAAATATTAATCAATACATATGAGTAAATAGAATTCAAACACTATGTGGAGATAACCGAGTAATATTACATCTTGGTTTATTCAAATTTAACAATATTTTCTGCTAAAATCAGTTCCTTGAAGGTTGCAGCAATTTCATTACGTCAGTTTTCTGAACGGACTGAGATATGTATACTATTAAAAAGCTTTCCATTTGTTCTATAAACTTTCTAAGATTATCGTTTAGACGTTTAATTGGGAACATCACATAAAAAAACTAAGAAAGAACAAATCATGCTACAAATAATGCCTCTACGAACAGAATAGTATTAAAATTTAACAATTAAAAATAAAAATATAATTAATTAATTCAATTATTCTACAGCTGGTTTATGAATTCGTTCTAATATAAACACAGCAAGTAAAATTGTTAATAAAAATATTTCTTCACATACAAAAGTAACAAAACTCCAGAAAAATATGCGAACATAAAAAATCAAGTACGGCTTTGGATCAGTTGGTTCTGAGCTTCACATTTGGCAAGACCCGAGTTCGATTCCTGGTACTTGCAGTCTCAAAAAATTATTTACAAATAATTAAATACAAGAATTATTTCCAAGACCACTGATGATGGGTATTTAGCAATACTCGAAACAGCTGTATGGTCAGCCAAAAATTCAATTAATTAAAATAATATAAAAAAATAAAATTTTTGTTGTTGTAGTGCTTCAATATATGTACTATATACAGCTTTTCTGTTGATGTCGCAAATTCCGTAGCCCATGAGCACCTTAAATATAATGACCAGTGTCTTCTTTTTTTTGCTTAGAAGACACAAGTTTTGTTGATTATGTGTCATATCCAGCAGATTTTATGTCATACAACTGTTAGATAATCTCTAAACTGAAACTAAGGAGGAAAGAAATTCTTTAAATACTATCAGAATCAACGTAAAGGCCGTCTGACATTCTAATGTTAGTACAATCCTGACCGATAATTATAGAAAAAATGTCGAAAAATGCATTTCCATAGTGCTGGAACTTAATTGGAACTAGAATAAAATTACTAAACAATAAACCCTTACATGTTTTTTGACACTAGTCTGGTCGGATTTGAAACGGACTTTATAGTTGCCTATTTAATTGTGTGTCAAGGTAATAAGCAAGAATGTGATTTCAAATTTTTGTTTATTAAAAACTTTTTAAAAACTGACAATATTATGGCATTTAAAAAAAATTCGATTTGAAATAAAGCACTTTAAAAAATGGTATAATGGTATATGAGGAGATGGGTAGGTTCTTAAATTTCTAAACACGGTAACTAATATAAATCGGTATCATATTTTATTATAATATTCCCAAGCAGATTGATTATCTGCATTATCTGCATATTCTGCAAGTCAAATTTGATAACTATTTCTATATGTGAAAGAAACTCTATTGTATTGGAAAAAGGGTGCTTTAAAAGCAATCAAATAGATTCACAAGAATAGAGATTGGAAAAAATTATAAATAATTTCAACATATTTTTTGAGATCAGAGTATAAGATATTATGATATGATATTGTATTAGAGTTTGATACAATATATTTTAAAACATATACTAATTTTACAAAATTTTATTGAGTCTTTCAATTTATACTATATTTCCACCAAAGAAACTATAACTATTTACGTCTGAAATATTTATGATTATATTTCGAAGCAGTGCATCGAAGTCAACGAAGTCAACGAACCCGCCTGAACTTCAATTTAATTTTATTATGACTGAAATCGGCAACGGAAATAAGCATTTATCAATAAGAAGGAAACCGTTAAAGTGTAAACCATAACAGCCTAGAGGATCGCACTAAAAACTCAACTAAGGAAATGAGAAGAAGTGAAGCATGTTTAATCCAAGGAAAATACAATAAAAATAAATAAAATTTAGTCTCTGAAGTGCGTGCACAGATGTACAAATACTTTGACCTTCTTGCATTTATTATATGATATGACCAATGGCAAGAAGTGAAGATAACAAGGTTACATCAAAACTGAGTTAAAACCAAGGCATAAGAAGCAGACAAGTAACTAAAATGTATCTAATGAGTTGTGAATAGCAGAGCCTGACCACTTGCTGTGCGAAGTCAATGCCAACTTCACACTAGAAATCCTAAGTCAAGGCAATTACTGCGAGGACTAACAAGTGCAATAGCTTTGGGAAGAAAAATAAACTGTGTAACCGATTTATACTGTGCACATCCAAATTAATTTCACATTTAAATGCAATTTTAGTAAATATTTTGATAAATGTCGCGTTAAGCATATGAAGCATGTAAAGCACAGATTTGATATGGTCAAAAGGTTAAATGCAGTAAATTACAAATTTAAATTTTATTTTTATTGCAAATATTAAAATGTATTTTGTGGGATTTTTGACAATTTTCATAGTTATTACATTCAACTGTGAAGTATTTTGTAAGGACATCTGTTCACTTAAAACTCACTACATCACAAAATACACATACGAAAGTATCTGTTGTTTATTTATTAGTCTTTCTCTATGCGCTGCAGGATGAAAAAGTAACCCAGAAGATGATCAGATCTAACAAAATGTGAAAAATAAAATTATATTAAATTCGTAAAGTATTTTAAATAAAATTTCTGACAATTTACATACATTTGTATATAAATTAAATAGTGAGCTACCTTTCGAGCATGTGCCTATGTATCAGATTTCGTCAAAAAAAGTGCAAAAATTGCAGAGAAACATTTTTTCCTAAAATGCACAATTTCCTTACACGGCTAATAAATATCGAATTTCTTATAGTTTCTGTAAGGCAAATTAGATTTTTTTTTTATACATATTATTTAATATTTTTTTTGCAGTTTTATTGCTAATTTTTTTATGCGAAATGCAATCGATCTTCAATAAATTGATTGCTATTTATTTTGATAATTGGCTTCGACTGTTTTGTGCGCGCACACAATCGATAATATTGCAAATTTGAAATATACAATTGGTATCAAATTGCTTACTGCATGCTGCATGGTGCATATTGTACACTGTATGCTGCATGCATCATTCATACACCATGCAGCATATTCCACATCGACAGCATGCGCTTTCTTGCCTGCCACATACTCCACTGAAGCGTAGGAAGCCCACCCAAATGCGCTGCAAGCAATTATAATGCGAATATTGAGTATCTTCTTAACAAGACTATTGCAGTTGAAGTCTTTAAAGAATGTTTTGTAAAAGCATGAGTAACCTATTTTAATTCTAAAATACCAACTAAATTTATTTGCACTAAACAAAAGACTTAAGTAACAAACTTCGTTATATAGTACGTTCTACTGCCATTTGAGTGAAATGATTTATGATTTTGACGAATTGTGCTGTGTATATTTCACATTGTAATTATAAACTATCATCTAGTAACTGACTGTCAAATCAGTTACAAGGAATTCTTATATGATGCTATGCTAACACTAAATCTGTTTGTTTGAATGCTACTTTAATTTGATGATCCTTTGTTGGGTTATAATTACATATCATCTAGACATATTAAAGTTCGGGCAAGGATGTTGTTGCGTGTGCTATAGAAATTTATTTTTTTTCCTTAACTTATTAAGATCATTATTGTTTTCTTTTTCAAATATATTTGAAATAACATAATTACATTTTAAATGCACTATCCCAATTAAAAAATAGTTGTTTATTTAGGTTTTGCTAGTGATAGAAAATTATAAAAAATCTTATAAATTATTTTTCTTATTGTATATAATGATTTTTAAGGATTAAAGATACTATATTATAGTATAATATTTAAAAACATATTATTATTATTATTAAACTAACACCTATGTCAGTGGTTGAATGTCAGTGGTTCCATTGAACTTCATCCACTAATTAACATTGATATTTAACACTTAAGATTAGTTTTAATTTAGTATGTACGGTATTGTTAGTGATTCGATATAAGTGATTGCATATATAAAATAAAAAAATCTACTATATATGTTTGAACATTAATCTATAACACTTTAGATCATATTTTAGTTTAAAATGTAATGTGCAGTGTGCAGTGATTAACGTTTTAATTTTAGGTAGTATGTAGAGTATTAGATATAGAAGACATATTATTACAATATGTTTTTCATAACGACTGCATATCCTCCTGTTAGTAAACCTATGAAAGTTCTTCTTGCTCTTCACATTTTCCCCCTCTAATCCAACATTTTTTAGAATACTTCGATTCAATAAAAATAAGCAGAGATTTTGTTTAGAAAAAAAAAGAAATTTATTTCATTATAAAGAATTGAACATTAAATTAAACCATAAAAA
>NC_051846.1:145057367-145075396 GCF_002237135.1 Teleopsis dalmanni | reverse complement strand
GACAGGAAGTTCAACTGTCACAGTGACGAACAACTTAAATAGAAAGATTGTTTTTAGTGTTTATAAGTTTTTCTAACTAATAATGTTTATTTCAATCACTTACCAATTTAATGTGAATTAGAAAAAAAAACATTGATAAATCTTTATAAATAAATAAACTAATCTTTTTAAGCTCATCTCTATATTATAATCAGATGAACTCAACTGATCATGAAAAGAAAAGTATTCCTTAACGATTTTATAGAAGAATTGCTTTATTTCTAATAAAGACAAAAAATATGATTGTATGCATTTGTAAAACTTATTCACTTATTCACTTTATTGGGTTTCGTCCTGATATAGTATTACTCTCTAGGCACTTCTATATTTACAAAACTATGAATTCATGGTGCATTGACTATATTCATAATTTTAGAAAAGTTTATTAAATTATCTACTACTTATAAAAGCTACCATCTAACTTTTTCACTTTCAATTAATTTGTCATTTTTTACCCCAGCTATCCTAAACACTGTAATATACATTGTATGCATTATACATTATATCATATTATATACTGCTATTATACGATCGAGCTTGTGCTTGAACAAAGATACTTTTCTCTTTTAAGTCCATACCTCTTATTCGTAGATAAAAACTGATCGAATTATAGGGTATATATGTGGATTTCGAATACATAACGTGGATGCCAATGGTAAGTCACTGCATGGTTAATTTTGTTCGGATAGACATTTGAGATAATGAACGGTTTTGCAAACATATACTTCGGTTTTGCAAACATATAATAATAATATATTATTATTAGAGATAACACATCTTAGTGTACTTTTAGAGTTAATATGGTAATCCACATTTAACTAACCATTTGTACAAGAAGTAATAATATATATCCATTATTGTGGTAGTTGTATTCATCATCTGAAGGCTCTGAAAAATTGCAAAATTCATAAATCAGCTATTAAGAATATTTTGTATTGTTTTGGATTCCTTCAGGAAGATTTGTTGAACTTTAAACATTATTTCTGTAAAATCACCTGAATAACTCATTATCACATATCCTTGGAATACTTATTTCAATAGATCACCAAGGTGATCACCGACAGTATTAAGCAAAAGTGTTTTAGACAATAACTCGCGTTTCATCAAGTGAAGAAGAAAAGAATTATGGACAAAAAATTGTTTTTAAATGAATATAAATATAGAAAAAAGAACTTCTCAGTTAAGGGAGCTTCAAATACTTTAGAAAGAGTAGATACCGCTTTCACAAGTGGACTTAAGCTATATAGATAAATAATATTGCCAGCTACATACAAATATAGCATAGATATAGCATATATATATATATACATATATATATAGACCGTAAATATTCTTGACCATTTTAACGTAACTGGATTTTTTAATGTATCCGGGGTTATTTCCGCAGTGGAATTATTTCAAGAGCTATAAAACACTCAATATAGAAAGTTATAATATAAACAGCATAGAAAGTATTGAAACTATATCTATCTATCTCTCAAATTTTTCAGTTCATTAGCTCTTATGTGATTTTTGGATATCATCTATATCTTCGTGATATATTTAATATGTCTTCTATATCTTACCATTAGCGATGTATAGTCTACAATGTCCACTTTTCATGCAACATGTCAATATCGTCTTAACCTTTAAGCTTTGATAAATTTAAAAACTCTTCTTTCCTTAACTGTAACAACTCAATATTATTTCATGTTCATACCTAAACGCCGGGAGTTTATCTTTTTTTTTAATAATCTTGCATACGAAAACTCTTAGTTTCCTTTTCAATAAAAAGAAAAATAAATGAAAGCATATTTAATTTCTTTTTTATTAGTCAGTATACGATTAAAATCGCATTTATATATTTACATTTAAATTTTAATAATATTTTTTTTTAATTTATTTTAAAATATTTATAAAAACTTAAAGCAATTTTTTTGTTTGGAATACATTCATGTTTATTTGTAAATCCTGAATGTCTTGCCCCTGACCGTGAATTTCTACAATAAATCATTTCCTCTTCTAAGACTTACTCTATTTTCTGACATATCAACAATAAAAAGAGTCTTTAAACCTGCGAGTATGAAGAATCGCGCTGCGCAACGTGGAAAATAAAGATTGCTGGCTTTGAGAAAATGTCAACTGACAAGATACTTTTTTCTGTATGACAACAAAGAACTATTGAATCAGTGAATATAACGCATTAAGGAAGAGTAGGCAAGGATTAAGACATTGCTACCTCATTGCTCATTGGAACAAAAACCAAATTTTTTTTTAATTCAAGGAAAAATTTTAACAATGCCAACTATTGCCAAAGAACTTTCACCTTCGTTCTCACAGACAGACGGATGAACCGACAATTGCATTGTAACAATTTTTTATATATAAGATATTTTAATTTGTTTATTCCCATTGTTATAATTTCATTTATTTGTTAGTTTTATTATTTTGTTCCGTTTTTATTAAGTTGACAGCTTAATAGGGTAGCGCACATGTACTGAAGCACATTGAGCGGGGCATTGTTGTCATATAAAGTCGGGGTACAACAGACAATGCCGTGGAAAAATGCTTGTTTATTTGTTTTGACAGGTTGAATGCATCTGGCACAAAACACGTTAAATGCTACAAAGTGTTTTATATTTTAATTCCTGGATTGGAATGTATACCAGCTCCCGATGGTGTGAAAGTGAAAATAGTGCAGAGAAACATGATTTCGCGGGAACAATTTTATTTAAAGGATATGGAATATAAATTGATCATCAGATACACATTTTTCAATTTGATAAGAAAATGAGATACTCATATGTAAATCTGTATTTTAACAAAATATTTTTTTCATATCTGTTATAATACAAACCATATCCGCAAAGTTTCTTAACCCCAAAACTTATAAATCAATTTAAATTTGAACAAATTATACCTTTTGTAAGTTGGTCCAAACAGTGTTAAATATGCAAGGATTGATGAGTTTCTCATATTGTTTAACTTGTAAATGTTGCGGTTGCGCCTGTTGTACAACACAAGATGTTCTTTCTTTTATTTGGGAAAAAAGGCAATATTTATTTTATCTTTATTCTGCATTTTTGTTAACACCTCGGGCAGACATCCTTGTTTTCGAACCAAACAAAAGCCGCCGTCATTTACTCGTTATTACGGCACTACTAATGCGAATATTTATTTGAATTTCAATAAGGCACAAAAATTATGCGAAAACAGGCCATTGTGTTGGTGGCCGAGAAGTATTAGCATCACAAGTATCTGCTGATCCTTAGCCGACTAAGCAGTTAGCGGCAGCTTACTTTAATCTTTTACACATAAAATTCACTTGCACTAGAACACAGATCAATGCTAATATTAGTCTTTGCAAAACATCAAGTAGGCGTTATTAATTAAGTTTATGAATTATTGATATTTTTGACATATAATTTCTATAATTTGACCCTTTTTTTAAATATGAAAACCCATTTTCGTGTGCCCGTCTGCTTCCCTAAAACAAAGCCATACAACTTGATATATGTGCTGACTTCCAAAGCCAACAATATACGTACTGAGATAATCATTTTGTATATTTGTCATTATAACTTAAAATTAATAATACAAAATAATTCAACTTTTTTGTCGTTGGCACACAACTTAATCAAGAGACGGGATATATAAATTGCACACAAATTACATTTACTTCAGTGCGGAACTCACAAACGGAATCCCTAAGCACTGCCACAAATAATGCGTTTTTATGTCCTTTCAGTGCTGCGCATACGAGCAGAAAATATATCCCAATTAGCGAAGAAAATATGACAGATTGAAGTATTTTGTGGCTTATAAGAAATGAGTGCGGTGGCATGAGCTCGACTGGCGTTCTATGCTGAGGCACAGTTTCAAGTTTCACATACTCGACTTGTCAGATAAAAATGTGTGATAAATGAAGTTATACACGCAAAGTGATAACTTTAGTTTCATTCGTTGGTAAAGTACAACTGGGACGAGTAGATAAGGTTTTTTGTAGTTTCACTCTATTTCAGTTAGCCAAAGAAATTTCAACAGACCAGCGTACCAATACAGTAAATGCACATTTGCTAGCAAACCTCTTACCTCACCTTAAGTAGGATTAACATAGTCAAGTAGTACGAGTAGTACGGGTAGATCTGTTAAAATAACGTCCTCACCTAGCATTTATTCGTAGGAAAAATATTAAAAATTTTTAAATTCAATTAAGCGCTTAAGCAGATTACGCACATTGGAGGCGTGGAAGATAATTGCAACAAGTGGATATCTCTACTAATTGTGATATTCCAACGGTCAGATAACTGCTAGAATAATATTATAAATATTGAAAAGTGTAAGATTTGTGTAATTATAGAATATTGGAGGAGGAAACGCTGAATTTTAGTTTGTTTACCTGCAGTAGCGCCAGTATAATTGGTTTGTATATCTTTTACCCACAATTGTTAAGTATTTTTTGTTATTCTTAAAATTTTATGAAATATTTTTCAAAAAGAAAATATGTATCAGATTTTGTAAAATAATATAGATTAAAAATATATAAAAAAAAAAATTATTACACTAGTCCACATAAAGATTATACGGCATTTTTAAGTGACTTCGTACTTTTTATAAAAATTTATGCTACAAAAAATAAAATAAAATGAAGCTTAATTCAGTTTTTATATATATTAGTCAAGGTTTTCAAGACTTGAAGATTTTCGAAAAAAATTGAATTTTAAATAAAAATATCAATATATTCTTTTAGTTGATTGTGACGCATCTTATGACAGTAATTAACAGTAATTAACAGCTATTGTTGTTGTTTCTTCATTACTGTTCGAACCTTTCTGATTATTTTTATAGTTTAAGTAAAACAAAAGATACAATAAAAATATGAAAAAAGTTAGCGAAAAAATGTTTTTCCTACTATTAAATAGTTCAGTGCGTTGTACTCTGTGAAGTTCATACCGCATGAAAGCAATTTAACTAATCTAATCTAGAACTACAATAATCACATATTATAACAATTTTCAAATTTTAATCAGTAACTTACTCTAAATAAAATAATTACTCGACCAATACAGTGGATTTAGTTATTTATGTAATATCTCGTCAACTTTAGAAAGTGGGCTGGGCCTATCTACCAAAATTCCTGTAGACTGTAAATGCTTATGCAGATTATAAATCCCACTATAATAATCAGTATTTGCGTTCTTCAATACTAGAAAAGTGAAAACTGAAAGTTTTTCTGTTAGAAGGATTCGAATAGCAATGAAAAGATAACAACAAAAATTTTTAATTAATATATTGAAATTTGACTGGCCATATGCTGTCTCGAATATTGCCAAGTATTTATCAGCAGTGGTTTTGAAATAAAAATAGTCAATCACAATAAATAACTTTCAATTCGTTGAACTTCTTTAGAGTACATTATAGTTATATAAATTGATTTCCTTTCTACAAAAATTTTTACAGCTGGTTTGTGATATTTAACAGCAGACTTGCTCCATAGCTGAATTTTCCATAGTGACATTATGTACGTTCCATAGTGAAAATGACATTATGTCTAGTAATGCTCGTAATGGTCGTAATCACAAGATCAAATAACCATTTCAATAGGGAGAATTTCTCTAGCTAAATACTGATATATCATGGTCTAGAGACCATACAATATTTATTGAGTTTTTAATATTGTTCTAAGAGAACTTTAAAAGTTTTATGTTTCCATAATTTTAAGTTAATAGTAATTATCTAATTCCTGGCAATATATTATACTTGTGGAATACCAAGGGTTCTGCAAAACAAAGACTAATTTTCTTGTATAACCTTTCTTATCTCCATGGGTCTCAGACTTAAAACACGATACTTCATTCTTCAGGGACTGTTATAACAATTACAGAATTCTTCATAAGTGGGTGTAAGAAGACCGGTAGGCATAATTCGTTATAAAAACACGTTAAATTTTTATAATACCGTTAATCCTTTCTTTTAATATGATTATATCAATGACTTTTTTAAATCTCTACAATGGATTTGATTTCAGAAACCTGTGAGCATTAAATTAACGGTCTTATTCATAAAAAGTTATAGTAGGTTTGTAATACATTTTATCAAAAATGTTATTCATAAACGTATTTTAAAGTTAAAATGCTGTTAAAATGTTGTTAAAATATGTCAAAATTTATAGTAGGTTTATACCTTCTATAACAGCATTTTAAGCAAAATTTTTGATTGTGTAGTAATTTTTATTGTTTTTCATAAAAATACAAAATACTTGCTTCTACTTAACCTAAAATTTAATATTGCTGTTAATATATTTTTGCTTTTATTTTTAGTATAAAAATTAGAAATCAGGTTAACCCTACCTGAAGACCTGTACTATGTTATACCCACATTGTTTAAGAAAAATGAAAATTATTTATTTATTTCTATTTAACCTAGTGCACTTGAGCACTTTTACTCTTTCTTAACTCGAGGTATTTTTAAAACCCCTCTTTACGCCTTGTCTGGATTATTGTTTGTCACTTCATCAGACTAAGCAATAGTTGACCTAAGATCTGCATACTTCCCCGAGAAGCCTGTAACCATTCTAAGACTTGCATTTAATTGAAAACAAAATATATTTACTTCTTTAACACAATAATGCTAAGATAAAGCACAGAAGTACAAACATTTCAAAACAAGCAATACCGAAGCAGAGAGAACACTCTAGACAGTTTGTTTTTATTAAAAGTCACAACAAAAAAAAAAAAAAATATTAATAATGAATATATTGCATAAATATATTATGGCATCCTCCGATAAGTCTACTCTTCACAACTACACCAGGTGAATTTGTAAAATAATTATGCATTGTGTTAAGATAAAAATCAAATCAAGAAAAACGAATTAAAATTATTATGCTAACGAGCACAATATAACTAAAGGAAAAAAGTCAATTTTGGCACACGTTCAGCTAAAACACAAACACAAACTCTGTAAGACACCACCGTGTCTGTGTCTTGTTTAGGATAAACAAGATACAATTTAGAAATCGAAAGATCGAGAGAAACAAATCCTTAATTCGAATGCAGATACACGTACGAATAGTCTGAGATGTTCTTTGATGGATTATGTGGATTTTGCGCATAAAACGAACTTAATTTTATGCGAAATTGAACAAATGCCGCCACTGACACTAACACTGCCAATAAAATCATTACCGCCACCGTCAACTCCAAATAAGACATCATCAGTACGCAGACCGCGCAGACCGCTCAGCGTCAAGTACACGTACGCGTACGCACTTAAGAACACATGTATTTTGTCAAAATATTATTTGCATAAAAACTACAAGATACAAACAACAACAAAAAAAAAATTAATAAAAAACTAAAAGGAAGAAAGCAAAGTGCAGCAAAATTAATGCAAAAAAGAAGATGAAGTGCATGAAATCTGCGTTTCCGTCTGGGCTAGCGTGCGTTAAATGCAGTATGTTTCTGCGCACGCACTGCGCTTTCTGAGTCAAGCGGAAGACGACAAGGAGCTTGCCAATAGCGAAATGGGGCGGCGTATCTGAGCTGATCGATTGTTGTTGAGGTAAATAATAATTTTTTTTTCATTGCATTTTATATTCTTCTCGTACTTGACTATGGACTAGTGTGGGCCAAGAACTTTATGCTGCATGGCTGCTACGAATCTGGCTGCTGTAATAAATCATGAACTGTAATTACCCGTTGGCGCATAACAGGCCGATCCCGCAACGCAAGCTAAGCTCACCATAACAACAACGCGTGCAGTTGATGTACCTGTACGGCTGTACGGTCAACGCATTCTGCTTGGTGCAGAGGGTGCAATTTTGCGATATGGCATGTCTCGGAAGGTGTGTGAGTATATATTGTAAGGTTCAGAACGAGAGTAAAGAACAAGCACTGTGGAGCAAAAATGTAGATTAAACCAAATAATATTTTATGAAGTTGCACAATTAATAGAATCTAACTATTTAGAGCTGCAATCAATAGATAAAATAATTCTATAGATATAAGATAATTTTTTGCTTTAGTGTGGTATAGTAAAAAATAGGTTTTCTTTAATGTCTTCTGCAATGATCGTCAGTAAAACTTTTCCACTGTCAGTTTGATATTTTTGGCGCTTATCTCAATAAACCTTAAAGTGCTACTTCAGATGATTTATTAACCACAAAACACAAGGCATCAAAGTAAGTTTTGCCAAACGCATTCATTGCCAATTTACGTTAAAGAAATTCTTATTTGCATTTAACGCGCGTGTAAATCGCCCGCACAACCCATAAAAACACTTTGCCATGGAAGCGTATTCCTTGGCCAAATTTGCCAAGGAATACCATAAAGCACTGAATAAATTAAAAAAGAGGAATTGCAGCGAAATCCTCTCAACTGCGGTTTTCCACGCAAGCACACAAATAACCCTGAGATACTTTTTTGCAGTAGCGTAAGCGAGCCAAATTACTTTTGGAGGCGAAGAAAATCAACAAAAGCTTAAGTGGCTTTTAAATGAAAACAAGTAAAAATTAGGAACGAAACAATTTCAGTAAAGTTAAATTTATAAATTTACTCGTACTTGAAAGCAATTTGAATAATCGAATTTGTTTTGCTTTGGCGGTAAATGGAAGCGTAAAGAGTTCAATGGATACGCCAGAAGAGTATCATCTACCCAGCCAGAAGATCGGATTGCTTTTGTGCCAAAATTGTTAAATGATGCACACGCACTTGTACTTTACACGCAAACAAAGGCTCTACACGTAATCCTTTTGCCACTGGCGACCACATGATTCGCTTGCGCAAATATAAGAAAGCAAAGCCAGTACATATCTCTAGAACCTTTCTGTAAAGTATCCTTAAATATCGTTTACTGATTTACTTGTTAAAGGATTATTTACATAGCCAGTGTGTGATGTGATCGATGTAATCCCTGCATAGTAAAAGTGATGACCAAACATTTCTATTGTTTTTCAATTGGATTGGATTTGTTGCGGCTTTGGATTGTGCAGCATTGAAATCTCAAATTGCAGCCACTCACTAATAACAGACATGTTTATTTATCTATGCCACATTCCAGGATACACAAATGTGTGTTTTTATTGTAGTGATATTTGCTTTGAATACTTCGATTGTCTATGGACTCTATTTCATTTGCCTAATAATGCCGTAATTCTGTACGCCACTCGAAATTCGTTACATGTTGGCGCTTTTGTTCACTACGAATTTACATTGTGTGTACAAATATTTGGACACAATACCGAAATAAAAGGATTAAAAAAACACTGAAAGGATCTTCTTGGAAATCTGTAAAATATCTCCTATTTTGGATAATAGATCCCATTGGTTTGGATTTCTATTGTACAATTGATAGATTCACTCTACTAAAAATCACATATTCTTTTATGAGGATAATATCCAGATTTGGAATTTTGAATACTTAATTAATTTCATCCTATTAAATAGATTTCATCATGTGTTAGATCCAATTGTTTATTTTTTCTGTATGCAAAACCATCGCGGAGGGAAAAATGGTAGGTTTAATTTGTTTGATAAAATGAAAATTGCATATAAGTACATGGATTCACTAAGTTGATGACTACAAACAATTAAGGAATGTAAGTCTGTTTTTACTAATCTGTCTGTATTTAAACACCCATGTTAGTAATAATCAAATTATGAATTTAAAGTTGGATGTATAAAGGATATAGTTGCTTTTGAAAACTTTAGTACAATTTACCGGTCCAAGCATTTTCTATACCTTCTATACTAGTATTAATATACTATAGTATTTCTTAGTTTTATTTACTATTAACTTTTCATTGCAGTGTTTTATATGTTGAGCTACAAATCGAATGCATCCTAATATGCTCATGGGAGAGGTTTTACTGCACATATGAATTCACTATGAGAGGTGATGGTAGCTATTAGGTAGCTATTAACAGTATGAAGAACCATGTTGGTATTTATAAGGTTAAATGAAGTGAGGCACTTTTTCGTGCATGCATTCCTTCTTCCACCATAAGCATTGATAAAGAGTATCGCAGTAGATGGAACGATGTGCTATATGAACTTTACAGAAGCATTACATTGTTAACTAAATCATATCGTACGGTTATGGAAAATGCAGTGGAGCAACAATATAGATTAACTTGATATTAACAACAAGCGAAAAAAAGCTACTGATCGGTGTAGCTAGAGGAGATTGTTGGACGCGGCAAAGGATATCTTATGACTGTAATGACAATTAAGTTTTATTAAATTTTTGTAAAGTAATTCAATTAATTTTTGACTACAAAAAACAATAATTTCCTTTCACCATTAGAAATACCAAAGAAGGACAAAGAAATTTTACTAGACTTTTTGAATTACTAGAGTATCCTGAATGGATTTTACTAAAAAAAGATATTCCCATAACAACAGAATTCGTATTCAAATTCAATTAAAGAGTCGTACATAACTAAAAACTTATTTCGAAAAAGATAATACTATATCCTGAGCCATTATGCAATCATTTTTATTAATTCCTTGCTACTTTTTAAGCAAAACAAATTTAACCTAAACCGATTAAAAGTATTACTATCGATATATCGCTCTTAATCGGAATAGTGTACCCAAAATATTAATCAATACATATGAGTAAATAGAATTCAAACACTATGTGGAGATAACCGAGTAATATTACATCTTGGTTTATTCAAATTTAACAATATTTTCTGCTAAAATCAGTTCCTTGAAGGTTGCAGCAATTTCATTACGTCAGTTTTCTGAACGGACTGAGATATGTATACTATTAAAAAGCTTTCCATTTGTTCTATAAACTTTCTAAGATTATCGTTTAGACGTTTAATTGGGAACATCACATAAAAAAACTAAGAAAGAACAAATCATGCTACAAATAATGCCTCTACGAACAGAATAGTATTAAAATTTAACAATTAAAAATAAAAATATAATTAATTAATTCAATTATTCTACAGCTGGTTTATGAATTCGTTCTAATATAAACACAGCAAGTAAAATTGTTAATAAAAATATTTCTTCACATACAAAAGTAACAAAACTCCAGAAAAATATGCGAACATAAAAAATCAAGTACGGCTTTGGATCAGTTGGTTCTGAGCTTCACATTTGGCAAGACCCGAGTTCGATTCCTGGTACTTGCAGTCTCAAAAAATTATTTACAAATAATTAAATACAAGAATTATTTCCAAGACCACTGATGATGGGTATTTAGCAATACTCGAAACAGCTGTATGGTCAGCCAAAAATTCAATTAATTAAAATAATATAAAAAAATAAAATTTTTGTTGTTGTAGTGCTTCAATATATGTACTATATACAGCTTTTCTGTTGATGTCGCAAATTCCGTAGCCCATGAGCACCTTAAATATAATGACCAGTGTCTTCTTTTTTTTGCTTAGAAGACACAAGTTTTGTTGATTATGTGTCATATCCAGCAGATTTTATGTCATACAACTGTTAGATAATCTCTAAACTGAAACTAAGGAGGAAAGAAATTCTTTAAATACTATCAGAATCAACGTAAAGGCCGTCTGACATTCTAATGTTAGTACAATCCTGACCGATAATTATAGAAAAAATGTCGAAAAATGCATTTCCATAGTGCTGGAACTTAATTGGAACTAGAATAAAATTACTAAACAATAAACCCTTACATGTTTTTTGACACTAGTCTGGTCGGATTTGAAACGGACTTTATAGTTGCCTATTTAATTGTGTGTCAAGGTAATAAGCAAGAATGTGATTTCAAATTTTTGTTTATTAAAAACTTTTTAAAAACTGACAATATTATGGCATTTAAAAAAAATTCGATTTGAAATAAAGCACTTTAAAAAATGGTATAATGGTATATGAGGAGATGGGTAGGTTCTTAAATTTCTAAACACGGTAACTAATATAAATCGGTATCATATTTTATTATAATATTCCCAAGCAGATTGATTATCTGCATTATCTGCATATTCTGCAAGTCAAATTTGATAACTATTTCTATATGTGAAAGAAACTCTATTGTATTGGAAAAAGGGTGCTTTAAAAGCAATCAAATAGATTCACAAGAATAGAGATTGGAAAAAATTATAAATAATTTCAACATATTTTTTGAGATCAGAGTATAAGATATTATGATATGATATTGTATTAGAGTTTGATACAATATATTTTAAAACATATACTAATTTTACAAAATTTTATTGAGTCTTTCAATTTATACTATATTTCCACCAAAGAAACTATAACTATTTACGTCTGAAATATTTATGATTATATTTCGAAGCAGTGCATCGAAGTCAACGAAGTCAACGAACCCGCCTGAACTTCAATTTAATTTTATTATGACTGAAATCGGCAACGGAAATAAGCATTTATCAATAAGAAGGAAACCGTTAAAGTGTAAACCATAACAGCCTAGAGGATCGCACTAAAAACTCAACTAAGGAAATGAGAAGAAGTGAAGCATGTTTAATCCAAGGAAAATACAATAAAAATAAATAAAATTTAGTCTCTGAAGTGCGTGCACAGATGTACAAATACTTTGACCTTCTTGCATTTATTATATGATATGACCAATGGCAAGAAGTGAAGATAACAAGGTTACATCAAAACTGAGTTAAAACCAAGGCATAAGAAGCAGACAAGTAACTAAAATGTATCTAATGAGTTGTGAATAGCAGAGCCTGACCACTTGCTGTGCGAAGTCAATGCCAACTTCACACTAGAAATCCTAAGTCAAGGCAATTACTGCGAGGACTAACAAGTGCAATAGCTTTGGGAAGAAAAATAAACTGTGTAACCGATTTATACTGTGCACATCCAAATTAATTTCACATTTAAATGCAATTTTAGTAAATATTTTGATAAATGTCGCGTTAAGCATATGAAGCATGTAAAGCACAGATTTGATATGGTCAAAAGGTTAAATGCAGTAAATTACAAATTTAAATTTTATTTTTATTGCAAATATTAAAATGTATTTTGTGGGATTTTTGACAATTTTCATAGTTATTACATTCAACTGTGAAGTATTTTGTAAGGACATCTGTTCACTTAAAACTCACTACATCACAAAATACACATACGAAAGTATCTGTTGTTTATTTATTAGTCTTTCTCTATGCGCTGCAGGATGAAAAAGTAACCCAGAAGATGATCAGATCTAACAAAATGTGAAAAATAAAATTATATTAAATTCGTAAAGTATTTTAAATAAAATTTCTGACAATTTACATACATTTGTATATAAATTAAATAGTGAGCTACCTTTCGAGCATGTGCCTATGTATCAGATTTCGTCAAAAAAAGTGCAAAAATTGCAGAGAAACATTTTTTCCTAAAATGCACAATTTCCTTACACGGCTAATAAATATCGAATTTCTTATAGTTTCTGTAAGGCAAATTAGATTTTTTTTTTATACATATTATTTAATATTTTTTTTGCAGTTTTATTGCTAATTTTTTTATGCGAAATGCAATCGATCTTCAATAAATTGATTGCTATTTATTTTGATAATTGGCTTCGACTGTTTTGTGCGCGCACACAATCGATAATATTGCAAATTTGAAATATACAATTGGTATCAAATTGCTTACTGCATGCTGCATGGTGCATATTGTACACTGTATGCTGCATGCATCATTCATACACCATGCAGCATATTCCACATCGACAGCATGCGCTTTCTTGCCTGCCACATACTCCACTGAAGCGTAGGAAGCCCACCCAAATGCGCTGCAAGCAATTATAATGCGAATATTGAGTATCTTCTTAACAAGACTATTGCAGTTGAAGTCTTTAAAGAATGTTTTGTAAAAGCATGAGTAACCTATTTTAATTCTAAAATACCAACTAAATTTATTTGCACTAAACAAAAGACTTAAGTAACAAACTTCGTTATATAGTACGTTCTACTGCCATTTGAGTGAAATGATTTATGATTTTGACGAATTGTGCTGTGTATATTTCACATTGTAATTATAAACTATCATCTAGTAACTGACTGTCAAATCAGTTACAAGGAATTCTTATATGATGCTATGCTAACACTAAATCTGTTTGTTTGAATGCTACTTTAATTTGATGATCCTTTGTTGGGTTATAATTACATATCATCTAGACATATTAAAGTTCGGGCAAGGATGTTGTTGCGTGTGCTATAGAAATTTATTTTTTTTCCTTAACTTATTAAGATCATTATTGTTTTCTTTTTCAAATATATTTGAAATAACATAATTACATTTTAAATGCACTATCCCAATTAAAAAATAGTTGTTTATTTAGGTTTTGCTAGTGATAGAAAATTATAAAAAATCTTATAAATTATTTTTCTTATTGTATATAATGATTTTTAAGGATTAAAGATACTATATTATAGTATAATATTTAAAAACATATTATTATTATTATTAAACTAACACCTATGTCAGTGGTTGAATGTCAGTGGTTCCATTGAACTTCATCCACTAATTAACATTGATATTTAACACTTAAGATTAGTTTTAATTTAGTATGTACGGTATTGTTAGTGATTCGATATAAGTGATTGCATATATAAAATAAAAAAATCTACTATATATGTTTGAACATTAATCTATAACACTTTAGATCATATTTTAGTTTAAAATGTAATGTGCAGTGTGCAGTGATTAACGTTTTAATTTTAGGTAGTATGTAGAGTATTAGATATAGAAGACATATTATTACAATATGTTTTTCATAACGACTGCATATCCTCCTGTTAGTAAACCTATGAAAGTTCTTCTTGCTCTTCACATTTTCCCCCTCTAATCCAACATTTTTTAGAATACTTCGATTCAATAAAAATAAGCAGAGATTTTGTTTAGAAAAAAAAAGAAATTTATTTCATTATAAAGAATTGAACATTAAATTAAACCATAAAAACGTTCTTCTCGCACTTTAAGGTATTTTAAACGCTCATTTTACTCTTTCCATAAAACAGCACTCTTAATTTTAAAAACAGTCAAATCTATTTAGTGTACTCCAAAGTTAAGTTAAAGACATCCCTTTTAAAATATTTAATACCCTTTCCGAAAATTCCAAGTACAAACAGTGTGTAACTTTATTTAAACCCCTCTTACTTAGGCACTCCATATTTAAGATACTTATCACTGTAACAACTTATCAAAATCAATATCATTTTATTGACATTAATACCGGCATAAGTACGATATTAGCGGCAATGATAGTTCTCTTCAACTGAAGAACAAAATTCTCGAAACTACAATGACCAATCAAATATGAAATTAATAAAATTTCACCCAAGGGTATCACTTTGTAAAAAACGAAAGGACATAGAGCATAAAGTAAATGCTTTGTCATGCCTTGTCTTATTGAGTTATTAAAAAAAGTCATAAATTTCGTTGACTTTATCCTTAAGAAAAATCAGTGTTCTCCTAATATGCGCTTGTCCACAAATCCTTTTCTTTACCCTCTAAGTGCGCATCGGGGTGCAAACAATACACGCCAATCGCGTGCATCGATCATAAAAAAGAAAATAGTAAAGAAAAAAGGATTTGAACTTTATGAGGAGAATTTCTTAATTTTTTTTTTTAAATGAAGCAGTGTTTGAAGGAAAATTAAGATGTATTAATTGCTTGAACATAAATATTAAATGCGACAGATTTTTATCAGATTAAATTGGTGTGGTCGTTGGAGAGTATTTAAATAATGCATAAAAAATTTTAATATTAAAACAGAACTTTATATCAAAAGTAATCGGATTTTACACGCTACCCTCACTTCAGGTCCTACAACACTAATAGTGAGTAGAAATTATTTTTATTTATTGCAATATTTTTTTAATACTGCACATGGGCAACCACACAGAAAATAAAAGCATTAAACAAAATTTATTTGCGTGTGTCCTAGAGGATAGCATTTATTAAGCTCTGGATATCACAGTACTCATGAGGAAAATATATTAGGTTTTATCATTTCATTGACTCATATAAGGAAAATCCATAATTAGTTTACAAATTAGTATGGATCATATTTGCGACTACAAAAACGTGAAGAGATGTATTTAAATTTAAACATTCAGCTTAATAATGCTTTGTTGGAATTTTATATAATATTATGGTATAAATAAAATGTCCATATTCCCAAACATTTAGATATATCACAACTAAAAATGATATCACACCATGGGACTAAAAACTGTCCATAAAATCAATTCTTCATTCTACGTAAGATATGTTATGTTATTTACACTGATTTCTTTATGCTTTAAAATATAGGTAAATTTAGATGTATTTAATTATATAGTGTAAACATTATAGTACCTATAAGAGACAGGATTTTGATAGCATTGATGAAAGCAAATAAATATTATTGTTGAATTTTAGCTGGGAATAAAAATACGTATGCATAGTTGATAAACTGAGAGTATTTGCAAAAATCGTGAGTAAAAGACTCTGAACTAAAGCAGCTAAATAATTTAAAAGAAAAGTTTAGATGTGGTATTAATAAGCTATGATATAAGGAAGAGATTGAGTCATTGTTTTGTCTTAAAACAGTGCATATAATACTACAAATGGTTAAGCCAGTGGAGATAGAATGTAAGCAAGCGGTTTGTGCTGCCATGTCAAAGTAGGTCTAAGCAGAAAATAGATTAAGCTCATTAGATAACTCTCTCATGAAGAGAAAAGTTAATGAACACAGCAGAATAAATAAATATTATAGAAAAATTTTGGTGCACCCCATTTCATTATACTAAAAATTATGATATTTTGCTAAAAATAATATTTTAAGTTTTTATCAATAGCTAATAAAGTAATAGACTAAATCTTAAGCATCAAAAAGTTTTAGTGTTTGGTATTAGTGTTAGACTTAATATATATAAAAACATTATCCATACTAACTTAAAAGAACTTTAGGATACAATATTGGCTTTCACCAAACTTCTTTGAAAGGTAGTTATCGAATATACATTCTTACACACTTGGACATGTTACTTTAAGATACCAGAATATTTAAGTAGATCATGAGCAGTTTAAGGGAATAGAAACTTTACTAACATAACTTAAAAAAATCAAAAAAAAAGCAGTGAATTAAAGTTCGAATTATTACAACACCCCATCAATTCAATAGGCTTAACTCTCTCTTTTTCTGAATCTGAATCTTCTCTTACCGTACAAAGTTCTTTCGTGCACTTTTATCAGGTGAATTTGCAGATGTTGCACAAAATCACTACAGAGAATGGTTCAATACTGAAAAGGAATGCTTCTTTTACAACTAAAAATCTCCTTTTTTAAGTCAGTTCCGCAAACCATTTACCCAACCTGGTACTTTTAGTAACTTAACTTTAATAAATCTTATGATTTATTTTAGTTGTCTTTCTCTATAATTTAAGTTATAGTTTCCTCTCTAATATCCTCGGAACTCCTCCCGTTACTTATTTTTCTTATATATTTGCATATATATTATGAAGTATTTTATATTGACTTATTAATACCAGTTTGTTAATGGTATCAAGTTTTCATTCCTATATATAATTGCTTATAATAATTGCTACATAAAAGTGAGTTGTTTTTGAATGCTATCTAGATTCAAATAGATTCTAGATATCTATAAGATTGAAATATATATATATAACATTTTAAAAGTTATCTCGTTTTTATTTTGAATATCAACAATATTTTTTTATTTATTTGTTTACTTATAACAAATATATATAGAAATAAAATAATTAAGGGACTGAAAAGTACTAGTACCAGAATCTTACGACTCTTGGATTTAATTTTAATTTAATAACAAACTAAATATGTTAAAAATAATTATTAATAATAAGGATGTTAAGATAGCAAAGCAAACTAATACAATGCAAGTAACTAAAGATATCAATCAACTAATTAATAAGTAATTAACTGTTGTAAGCCATAGGATAGCTAGATTAAAGCTACATTAATAAAATTCAGGTATCGAATATCTACCAAATATTTATAAATGGATTCGATATTAGCCAAAGCCGTCCAAACCTAACGATAGGAAAG
>NC_051846.1:145046227-145057267 GCF_002237135.1 Teleopsis dalmanni | reverse complement strand
AAGATATATTCGGTGTAATTTGTTTTCATTCCTAATATTTGGACCATATCCTTATTTGGTGAGTTATTTTCTAGATTTTAGTACTGTTAACAATATTGTTAGTAATTATATAGTAATATAGTCATCTTGATCAAAATGAGAATTGTTTTGATAATGATGATGATGAGCACAACATAAAAATATATACTGAAAATGCCAATAACTATGTTGTTCACGGATGGCAGAAAAATCCTTCTACTGAACCCTCCACGAGGGTGCCGTCTGGTAATGGGTCACACAGTTTTTTCGTCCTGTACGTTGTCAGGACGGTGCCCAGCTAAGATCAGGAGGAATTGAGTGATTGTCCTTAGCTCTTTAATAGCTGCACACTACTCAATGCTTTCTGATCATGGTTTGAAGGTCCCCTTAACTCGGGAGTGTTACGCGATCCGTGCTCACCGAGTAGGTTTGCAGTCAAGGGGTCTGTCCGACTGTATTTTTGCGGAGCCTCTCCAATATATGACCGCCTTGGGGAGTAACTGTGGTCTAGCCATGGTATGGGACGCTGCTGTGGTGGTCGCTTCTTTCGTCCAAATATCCTCGGGTCCGCCGCGCCTGTCTTACCGGGTAAGGTGGACGATTATGAATATGTTATGATTTCTCCCGACAATGTCTCGGAACTCGTGGCTGGAGAGTATAAACCCACCAAACTTACGGAGGACGAATTGTTGAAATCGGACGACGAGATCGTTGCCGATTCCAATACCGGTTGTACCAGTCACAGTACACCGGCGTCTAATCCAATCCAACCAACAACCAAAAAAATCGACGGCACTCCGTCTACCAGTCAAAGTAGACCGAGTGCCAACCGCACGCCAACGCTTAAAACTGCCAGTCTAAGCAGTAAGGGCAATACAAAATCTCGGAAAAAAACGGCCAACATGGCACGCAAAAATCGTTACCAGCGAGCGCTTTTTATGCTAAAGAAAATTGAGGGCAATAAAAAAGAAGGCAAGGTCCATGAACGAGACGAAGCCGACGCTGTTAAATACCGCGCCATTGTGGAGGAGTATCTTCATGATGAAGGTCTGCGCCAGTCTGTTATCACCGGCAAGAACGTCGGAGATGGCGGCAAGCGTAACAGATCTCAGGAAGATCCCGGCAAGGAGGCGAAGCGGCACAAAGATGGAACGGGGGATGGAAAGCTAATGTCAAGACCGGCACAAGCTTCTCGTCCCTTCAGTGAAGTGGCGAGAGACCATCTCAGTGTGGCCTTGATCGACGAACACAACTCTAACGGCAAGCTGCTGATGGAGAGGTGGGCGCTGATTGAGACCAAACTGTCCGAATTGGTTATGGCTGAGCTCATGACTAATCCGGGGTCCGTTCCTTCTTTTGACTGCGCAGATATCGTCCGTGGTCACCGAGTGATCAGATGCGACGACGAGTATTCGCGGAGTTTTCTCAGCAAGGCGATCACTAAGATTAGTGAGAACTGGGACGGTTTAAAGCTCAAACTTGTCCCTGCGGCGGAAATTCCATCGAGGCCTCGAGCGCGCGTATGGTTACCCAAAAACCTTGGTCCTCCTGACCTTATTCTGCAGCAGCTAAAGCTACAAAATCCAGAAATCCTGATGGAAGACTGGTCGGTTCTCAAGACCGAAGAACCGCAAAAACACAGCCAATCGTACTTACTTCTTATCAACGAAGAATGCTTGCCAGTCATTGAGGCTAATGACTGCAAGCTGCGTTACGGCATCCGGAAGGCAAAAATTAAAATCTTTAAAAACGCGCCACCGGATAATATTCTGGATGAGGTTGAGGGCACTAGTAAGCTGCTAGATGACCTCATCATCGATAGCAAACCTTGTTGATGTATTAATGGCCAAGGTCGTGCAGATAAACCTGAAACACTCTAAATGTGCCACGGATAATCTGGCTGTCTTACTCAGGGAGGAGGACATCGACCTTGCCATCATCCAAGAGCCCTGGGTTCATAGCTCATGTGTCAAAGGGCTCAACATCAATGGGTATAATCTTTTTTATGACAAAGGACAGGGTAAGCCTAGATCGTGCATTTTAGCAAAAACGCACCTTAATGCTTTTCTCTGCTCTCACTTTAGTTCTTTAGATATAACCACCATCCGGATAGAGCGGAAGCTAAAACCTGCGATTTTGGTAACATCCGCCTACATGCCACACGACGATGAGGCACCTCCAGAAGGGGTACTACTAGTCCAAAATTTCGCGCAGACCGAGAAGCTAGCCTTGCTGATGGGTTGTGATGCCAATGCCCGGCACTCCTTGTGGGGAAGCTCGGAAATTAACGATAGAGGTGAGTCTCTTTTTGATTTTATATTAAAATGTAATCTAGAAGTATGTAATAAGGGTAACACTCCCACCTTCATTTTTCCGAGTACGGATGATCGTGTAGGCTGGGAAGAGGTTTTAGATATTACCCTTTGTTCGACTTCGTGCTCTTTAACGATCAATGATTGGAGAGTTTCAACCAGGAACTCCTTCTCTGATCATAGATATATCATGTTTGTGATGAATATTCCCATGGTAGCTAAGCAATCTCACCGTAATCCCAGGAAGACAAACTGGGATACTTTCAGGTCATTGCTCAATAGAAAAATCAACATAGCCCCCGCTCCAATTAACTCGATTAGGGAATTGGAGTGCAGGGTCAACTCTTTGACAAATAATATTATTTCTTCCTTTGAAGCATCATGTCCTCGCTCGTATGCGAAGAAGTGTAGGCCACCATGGTGGAACGAGAAGCTCTCTTTGCTCCGCAGGAATGCGAGAAGAGCCTTCAACGAAAGCTATCGGACCAAGGTTTGGACTCCATATAAAGATGCTCTTAGGGTTTACAAAAAAGCACTTCGGGAATCCAAGAAATTGTCATGGAATTCTCATTGCCAGCAAATTGAAAGCATTAAAGAATCCGCTAGACTAGCCAAATTGCTAGCAAATGGCCAATCTTGTCCCTCGCTCATTAACAAAGTAGACGGAAATCCAGTTAAATCCCTAACGGAATCCCTCTCACTATTAGTGGATACCCATTTTCCTGGTTCCTCGGGTGATCCCCCAAAGGTATTGCCGTATCGTTCAGCCAATTCTGGCGAGACTATACAGTCAGTGGTATCATCTAGAAGGATCAAATGGGCCATCGATTCATTCTCTCCATATAAAAGTCCGGGTCCTGACGGGATCTTACCAATTATGTTACAATCTCTGGGAGATGTAGCTGTAAATTGGCTGTACGCGATTTTCTGTAGCTGCTTTTCACTTAATCATGTCCCCAGCGGCTGGAGACAAGTTAGAGTAGTTTTTATTCCAAAAGCAGGTAGAACAGGCCATAGTACGGCTAAAGATTACAGACCCATCAGCCTTACTTCATTCTTACTTAAAACTATGGAAAGACTGATCGATGCTCACATCAGATCTTTACACAGTTTCGCTAAAATATCAAGGGCTCAACATGCATATCTCAAAGGTAAGTCCACAGAAACGGCACTACATGAGGTCGTCACTGTGGTGGAGAAATCTCTTGGATGTAAACAATTTACCTTAGCCCCCTTCCTGGATATAGAAGGAGCTTTTAATAACGTCAGTGTGGTAGCCATTCAGGATGCTCTCAGCGAAATGAACATCCCGGCCTGTATCTCCCGATGGATCGCTGCTATGCTTGGGTTTCAATGCAGAGATGGGCAATCTTAGCATTAGGAAGTGCGTCAGTAGGGGTACACCACAAGGGGGAGTGTTATCTCCCTTACTATGGATTTTAACAATGAACTCACTGCTTTTAAGGCTTAACCAGGGTGGAGTCAAAGCAGTAGCGTATGCGGATGATGTTGTCCTTCTGGTAACAGGCATGTTCCCTTCGGTGCTGAGTAGTATCATGGAGGGCGCTTTTCTGAACCTTAGTAAATGGGCCTCAAAGTGTGACGTAGGTGTTAATCCTTCTAAGACAGAACTGTTACTGTTTACCAAAAAATATAAAATTCCTAACTTTCCGCTGCCAAGATTAAATGGCCAAAGATTAACTCTTTCGCACAAAGTTAAGTATCTAGGAGTAATTCTTGACACAAAACTTAACTGGAAAGCCAACATCGACGAAAGAATTCGTAAAGCTTGTGTGGCTTTCTATGCGTGCAAAAGGATGTACGGCAAAAGCTGGGGATTGCAGCCCAAAGTGATTCTCTGGCTTTACACAGCCGTCGTTCGGCCAATATTAACATATGGATGTCTGGTGTGGTGGCCTTCATTGAACAAACAGTGCATTGTTCAAAGACTAACCAGAATGCAAAGATCTGCCTGTGTGGGAGCCACTGGGGCTCTAAGATCTTGCCCCACCAGTGCGCTCAATGTAATACTTAACTTGCTACCTATTGATATTTACATCAAGCAAGCTGCTACTCTCAGCGCGCAGAGGCTTAACGATCTAAACTGTTGGCGCTCGACTGCTTTAGGACATGGTAATATCGCATCACTCTATCCGATAGATGATGTCAGGGTTTCAGACTACCTATGTCCTCGGTTACTATTCGATAATAACTTCGCCACCATAATTCCTTCAAGAGGAGATTGGGAGGCGGGTTTGCCTACAACTCTAGGAAAGATAGCGATCTACACCGACGGGTCTAAAATGGATGAGGGCGTTGGAGCCGGAATCTTTTCTACGGACCTAATGATTAGTAAATCATACCACCTCTCAGATTCCACCTCAATATTTCAGGCTGAAGTTTTTGCCATCCTTAGGGCATGTGTTCTTGCTTTAAATATGCGCCTTCACGGAAAAGAGGTCTGTATTTTAACTGACAGTCAGGCAGCTATTAAAGCTTTATCAGCAGTCTGTCTGTCATCAAGATTAGTAGAAGAATGTAAGGAAATTATTTCTGAACTAAGTGAGAGGTCCAAGGTTACTCTAGTGTGGGTTCCCGGGCATTCTAATATTGTGGGAAATGAGCGCGCCGACGAGCTTGCTAGGCTAGGCGCCTCTTCCACGGGTACCCCTATTTCGATCCCTGCCCCTGTCAGCTACGGGCGTAGGCTGATTTGTGACCATTTTTTGCGAAAGGCAAATAGTGAGTGGACCCTTACTCTGTCAGCAGCCAGGTCAAGGACTACTTGGCCCATTTATTCCAAATATAGAACCTCTGACTTAATCTGTAGAAATAAATCTGAGGTTTCTAAGCTAGTATCTATCTTTACGGGTCACTGGTCCATAGGACGGCATGGAGCCAGACTTGGCCTTTCCTGTGGTACCTCATGTAGTGCGTGTCTACCAACACTTGAAGAAATGACACCAGAACACCTGATGTGTTTTTGTCCAGGTCTGGCCAGAACTAGGTTTAAGTTTCTAGGGGCCCCTTTCTTCAACTCACTTAGCGATATCTCCAGCATCAGCATTGGCCAGATTCTTGCCTTTGTTAATGCCTCGGGTTGGTTCTAGTTTAACTCTCTATCTACTACCCACTTTTACGAGGTTTTTGTGGACTCAAAACGGCTTTCATCCTTAGCTATTTGAGGAGGATTCGTCCTCCCTCCACCACAACTAACTAACTATGTTGTTCACAGTACTACTACTAGATCATTACATTACCTTGAAATAAGCCTTCTAGATTGTGTGTCTTCTATATCTCTCACTGTATTAAATTTGCATAATATTATAAGGTATAATTGTTGCATTGTTCTTTAACCATGAAACAAGTCTAAAGAAGTATAAAGAATGCTTTTAAAAATGTTTGTTTATATTGAAAATTTGTAGTCTTAAGATCTAAGTAATATGGTCCAAGCAATGTATAGCATATCCCATAACATAAAACATCATTTTTTTATACGTTTTACATTGATTTAAATGTCAATTTCATTTAGAAATTTGATGTTAACATTTTATAGAAAAATTTTCATAAACCTATTTGTATATTCGTTTTCGATATTGTAAAGAATACTTGTAATTTTAAAAGTGTTTATAGTTCTCCAAAATTACTTTTGAATATGAACTGTAATTAATTACTTGCATTAAATTATAGATACATGTTTTGCACTTTATTATCATTGTTTATATTTGGAAAACATCCTTGTGTGGTGAGTACTATAGATAAACTATATTTAACGACTCATTCCGGTTAGCAACATTATTACAAGAACTAATAGTATATATTTCTATACTATATTATCAGTTCTCGGCGGAGAATGTCAGTGAGGTAGAATATTCTTAGGCGTAATTGTTTGATTGAACAGTTCTTGAACAGTTTTAATTAAAATAATGGTTCAAATTTTATTTCAGTATTCGAAAAAAATTATTTGAAAAAAAATTAGAGTAGTGCAGATTAAAATTAGTCCAAACTACAGCTGTCATCTAATTTACCGAAAGATTATTTGTAAAGTCCATTTATTGAACCAAAAATATCGTTAAATCCAATGATTATATTAAGCAAGAAATATAGCCTTTAGTGGTAAAGCATTTTTGTACACCCAATTTTGTATTTTGGAGAGGGCAAAGGACCTAGCAGTCCGGTTCTTTATACTTAGTTAACTTTAAAATTAATTTTAATTTTAACTAATAAGTAATAAGTAAAAAAAGTTGATTTGATGCTATCTTTTGTTTTTTTTTTTTGATTGCTTTCTCTGATGGGAAGCATAAAATCAGGATTTCAATATATCGTGGATTACGTTCTATAACCTATTGTTCAAAGCCTTGCGTATTCAACAGTATTTCTGTGGAATATTTGTGCTGTTCAAAGGTATTAAGATATTTCGTTTTCTTTTATTGTGGAAAATTCAAAAAGTCTATTCTATGACTATATTCTATATAATAAATATTGCATCCAAATAGTCAGTGACAGAATTTTATCGTTTCGTTATATGGAACGGCTGATGTATACAGGTACAGCTTCTCGTAATATTTTGTTTTTCACTACATTCTAAAATTTATTGAATTACTGAATTGATTTAAATGTCACTTTCATATAGAATTTTGATAACATTTTATTAAAAATTTTTTTTATATACCATATATTTGCATTTGATTCTGTAAAGTTTACTAAAAATTTTAAAAGTGCTTGCATTTTTACAAATTTGAAATGGATATTTAGTAAACGGATATTTGACTGGTAAGTCCTATAGATAAATTATATTTTAGTTCTGACTAAAGTAAGGCTAGAAGTTCCCATTCTCTCTGTAGACGTTTTAACAAAATTGTTGTAAGGACTTTTGGTATATTATATTAAATATCATATCATATGCAAACGATTCACATATATATCGAAAAGGATTTTCAAAGCATTGTTTATACGAGTATTACTATATCTATTATCTATATTTCTTTGATTTCTAAATTTGCAAAATATTTCTATTCTTTCTTCTAAATAAAAAGCAATGAAAAAGTTTAATAATGGTTCCAAAATTCTATATAATTTTTCAAAATTTATCAAAAAAATTGTTAGGGTAGCCTGCAGGTTAGAATAGGTTAAAGCAATATATATCTTTTTGAAAAAGAAAATGTGTCCTATACATATTCATTACTGAAATTCTTAATTTGGTAGTAATTTTTGAGTGTAAAATACATAGCATTTTATTATCATTGCGAACATTTAGAATATATTCCTGTTTGGTAAGCCCCATAGATAATTATTGTATAATTATCGTATATTTAATAACATTATAATATTTTAAATTAAAACTTATTTATTTATTTATTTCGCTATAATTTTTTCAGAGCCTTCTGATTATTTGATTGTTCCTTAATAGTTCCTGTTTACAGAATGGTGTCAAAATTGTATGTCCGACTAATCTAAACATTTTCTTTTATGATATCACATCGTGAGAATAGAATCAGTATTGCTTATATTATAAATAATGAGATTGCAACTTTGTTTGTGGTGGTACTGAATAACCAGTACCTAGTATATATCATATCTGACGATTCTTACTTAGCCAGATTAACTGTTCATTTGGAAAGCTACTTTAACCCATTTAACCTATATACAAGATATTTTATTTTTTTTTAATTGCATAATTATTTTAATATTTTTATATATTTTTAAATTGTAACTGTTGTTTATAATATTAAAAATGGGAATATAGAAAGTCTTGATTCTGTTGTTATTAACTATGGTATTAATTCTTAATATAATATCTATATATGTATAATGTAGATATATACAATATAGATATGATTTATGTACATAAATATTTATTTAATTCTTCTTGATTCTTCTTCTTGAGTTAGTGCTATTACGCACTTTTACTCTATAATGGTTGGGGGCTTATCTCTATCCCATTATTTTAATAAAATATAGTATTATTTAATAAATATAATATATCCTTGATATATTATGCAGACATTATCATATCTGTATACATTTTTGGTTATCAGAATCGTCTAATTTAAATCCCTTTCAGCTTCATACTTCTAAATCTATTTGATTTTTACTGCTAATATCTACCAACAAAAGTATGAGTAATAGCTTTTATGTTAATTATTAAATCGAAAAATAATCTTTAATTTCAAATTTGAATTTCATATAAATAAATTTCATTTCATAATTAAAAATACTATTAAAATTACCTTCTTAAAATGTTGTGTAAATAATTAAATATTTATGGATGATTATCGCTTACCTGAAATAAAAAATAAATGTTATTAATGATATAAAATTTTATTCATATATGTTATATGTTAATTACAATCGAAAAAATATAATATATACTGCAGTTTGTTAAGTACAATATTTAAAGACTGTATATATCATATATATATATACATATATATATATATATATATATAGATATAGATATAGATGAAGATATAGACAGATATAGACAGATATAGATTAGATATAGATGTAGATATAGATATAGATATAGATATATATATAGATATAGATATATAGATATATATATATATATATATAGATATAGATATTGATATTGATATAGATATAGATATAGATATAGATATAGATATAGATATAGATATAGATATAGATATAGATATAGATATAGATATAGATATAGATATAGATATAGATATAGATATAGATATAGATATAGATATAGATATAGATATAGATATAGATATAGATATAGATATAGATATAGATATAGATATATATTTGTATACTAGTGCTAGTCATTGAAGGAAACATTGTAGGCTCTATGGAGTATAAATATTCATGATCAGATCGATGATTTGAGTTCATTTAGTGCTGTCTGTCTATGTTTCTATTTCATTCTAAACTACACCAATAAGTATTTAATACATTGAATAGTCCGTTTTTAAGCTATTTGAATACATACTTGCAAACATACATTTAGGGAGTAGACCTCGATCATTTGTTGAATTCATCAAAATCGAAGTTCTGTACGCTGTAGCTGCTAAATAAACTGAACAATAGGATATGAGTTATCCGTATTTTTAATAAAGATTTTCAAATAAAACTTGGTACATACTGTGTTTATATTCATATAAAAGAATGTATAAAATATTATTCATATCGGTTCAGACTTATATATAGTTAATTTATGGGCACATGTGTTTGTTACAAAAACTTTTTTGCTTGCTAATGTATGTGTTTTAAAAAATACAAGCCAGAATAGCGTTCAGTAATCTTCAGAGTGTGTGGAATTCAAATGAAATATATACTCAAACAGAAATCCATGTTTATAGTCCCTGTGAATAATCCATTTTTTATTGTATTGATCAGAAAATTGGTTGGTCAAAAGTAAAATACAAAGAAAAAGCTAAAGCTTTATCAACTGCAGTCTGCGTATTATTTTGAAAATTTGGTGGACACGTAGAATTTCAAAATGGAAAACCGTACAAAGAAACACTTCAATGGAACCCCAAAGGCAACAGATACATAGGAAGATCATGTGACAACAGGAGAAAAACGATAATTCATTTAAAGATAACCGGCAAATCTTTAAATGAATTACGTTATATTGGTAGAGATAGAAATAATTGGAGATTCTATGCCACAAGTGTATGCTCCTCATGGAGTACGGTCAGTGCAGCCTCTAGCTTAAAGTTTGTCCAACTTATATATATGTATATCATTTCGTTTTTTTTTTTTGCTTTCTAAATTTATCACGTTGAATTGACTTGAACGTCAGTTTCAATTTCAAAATTTGATATTAACATTTTATTAAAAACTATTTTTATATATTCATCTCAGATTATACTTGAAATTTTAAAAGTGATTATAATTTAATAAAGGTGATTTTAAATGCTGAACAGATATTTGGTATATATCCTTGATTGGTGAGTTCTATAGATAATTGTATTTCATTTTCGATTTGTGTCTCATGCGGGGTCCTCATTTTTGTTTGTAGATATTATAATAAAATTGTAAAGAATTTTAGTTTTTAATATTTAATATCACAAACAAACCTTAAGTCCACCTCAGGACGCACAGGAAGATGTGCTGATCTACGGTTAGTGCGCAATAGCACTAACTCAAATCACAACAACAACAATATCACATCATATATATGTTATTATGTGATATTAAATATATTCATTATTTATGAAAATAAAAGAATTGCTTTCAGGCCGGCATTTAATTTTTAATAGCCTTTTGTTTTCCTTAACATGACAAGCATGATTTTTTCATTGTACCTTTAGAAGGATGGTGCTCCAGCCTCCATTTTAGAATGTGTCTAAGCAATATATATTTTTTCTGGTAATCAAAAACAGTTTTTTCATAGTTTTGATTTAAATGTCAATATCTTTAAAAAATTTGACGTTCAATTTTTGGCATTTAAAAAAGAAAAATTGTATTCATATTTATTTCTGAAACTGTAAAGTGAGTTGTATTTTTCGATTGTAAAAATCATTGCAGTTTTTATCATTCTGACGTTTTATTTGGAATATATTCTTGTTGGGTAAGTCTCATAGATAATTTAAATTCCTTTTTATTGGCAGTCTTCACATTTCCTGATTAAACTATTCTATCACTGGTAGTTATTAAACTCCTACTATGTAATAATATATAATAGATTTAATATGATTTGTTTTGTGTTATATAAAAATATTACTTTAAAATT
>NC_051846.1:145043376-145046127 GCF_002237135.1 Teleopsis dalmanni | reverse complement strand
TATTATTTCAATATTTATATACATATTGAATATACTATAACATCAAAGAGTTTCATCTTCACTCAGCAACCTTTGTAAGTACATTAAAAAAGTATTTACTAGATATGCTACATCCATAGTCTTAGTTAAAAATATATATTTCACAAGTGAATTGTAATTATATGTATAATCAAGAAATATATTTATGTACAAAAGTTTTACACCGCCGTATGCCTGAAGATCTATTTTACGGCCTAAAATAGCATTATGAAATCTGTGCATATATTAAAATCAGACAATTACTTGTTCTCCTATCTGTATATATTGTCCAATATACAGAAATCATATGTCTGCCGACATTCCCATCTATACTTTCAGCTACAAGCTTAATATATCTCTCTTTTCAAGTTATAGTTATACATAAGGCAATTACATTACATGGCTTATCTAATATTATGTTTAGATTATTATACTTTACTCGACAAATATGCAACAATATGTGTAATTGTAAATGTATTTGTATTTTACATCGAAATAACCATAACAAAGATCATCATCTGAGCTATCCAAATTACTGACAACTATTGTGAGTGTCATTTTTTTTGTTCTCTTATGACCTTTCCTAATTATACAATTCCGAAAATACCTTCACTGTTATGTCTTCCCTAATTCCGAGTTTACTCTTTCACGATATTCCATTAAGAACCTGTAAACACTTTTAGTATTTATGTACAGTGATGAGATCATCCAAGCTATTATGATAATTCAAAAAAACCAAGTGCTGGATTTTCCTAAATTATAGCTTTAATTTAACCAGATTGTGTATCTGGACCTTTGTAATTTAATAACATATAATAAATATAAGTTTTCGAAAGTCCAGATTTCTTCAAACCCTGCTTTAATATTCTATTTAATTGTAATAAAATAGGATACCATATAAAAATTTAATAGTGTTTGATTTCATCCTTATCTTCTAAGAAATAATGTCCAAAAATGTCTCAGTAAATAAGCCAAAGTGCAAGTTCTCATAAAAGTTAAGGTATTCGTTGAATTATTCGATAAATACATATGGATTTAATATATTCTTTTTTACTTACTGCTGTCCTTTTACCCTAGTGGAGCACAGGGATTTTATCTATAAATGGACATTATTCAATAATATTATTAATTTTATTTGAAACCCATATATTCCGGTTTAATATATTAACCAATAAACCTTCAATGCGTTATTTCAATTAATTTTATGACTGAAACCTATATTTGACAAAGTTTCTTTCAAAATTAATTAATGATTAATTTTGATTTTAATATTTTTAATTTTTTAATTTTTTTTAAATTATTATGTATGGAAATATGTAATAGATTACATACAATATCTACGAGCTCTAGATATTTATAACTTAGACTTCCCTGCTTAACTACAAAAATGGAATAATTGATTGAAATTAACTTTCCCCATATATGCAACAAATATTTTTTTATTTATATTTATATACATAGTTATATCCATTCTAATATGATACTAATTATATTTATTTTTCAGTGACAAGTCACTATGGACGAAAATAGTGACAGCTTTTTTTATCGGTTTTTTTTCGATGTCAATCGTGAACCAAACGTAATTGATTATGTATTTAGGACAATATGCATAATAATTATTCTGCTAGTGATCAAAAAAATGTTAAGTGTGAAAATGGATGAACCTAATGTAAGATTCAAACACTTCGACAGACAAATTTTATTAAGTTTTAAAAAAAAATTTTTTTTATAGTTTGTGAAAGAAAGACAAAATTTAAATCGACAGAAGGCTTCCTTGCAAGTCACTGCAGAGGCCATTCGCACCTTATACATGATGCGAGGAATGCAGGATAACAGATTTAAACGAAAAGAAAATGAAAATTTGGAAAATAGAACATATGATCCAAAAAGTGAAAGAAACACAAACATTTTTCAGAATACACGAAAATCGTCTACTTCTGTAATAGGAGAAGAAGATTTAGATGGAAATGAGACTGGATTTGTTATAACTAAAAACATACCTTTAAATGAAACTAATAAGGCTGCTGTAAGATCGATGAATATAATTGGAAAAAAAGTGGATAGGTTCAAGGTTATTACGCCAAGGGATGTTGTGAGTCTTGATGTTGAAGAAATGCCTGGCATAAAAAGCCAGTCTAAAGCATCAGTACAAGAACCAATGATTAATGCTTCAAAATCGTCCAGTCGTGCATCATTAAAAAGCCAGTGTGGTGAAACCAGAAAAACTTCCAGTTACTTATTAAAAGATAGTGATAGCACGAAATCCATGAACCGAAGTATAAGTAGTGCGTCATTGAAAAGCAATTTTGGCAATCGATGTTCTAAAGATGACACAAGTCTGAATAGTGCAAAATTTGATGGAATGTCTTCTGTATCTAGTCAGTTAACTTTAGGTGGAAAAACTAAAAGCAGTTTATATTACTCCACAAAGAGCAACGCCTCTCTGCGAGATACCTCTGAACATTATTTAAGTTCACCATCGAAAAATAATTTAAATTTGTCTAAACACTCGCTTGGTTCGCATCAAAAGTTACCTGGATTGAAGAAATCTCAATCGAGTTTGACATTGAGTTCATATATGCAAAATAATGATTCTAGTCCTCGGTCTAGAATCAATACAAGCGCCGTAAGTTGTGCTGATCAAAGCAAAGCTGAATTGATGAGCACTCCTCCAAGAAAATTTGTGCGTCCTGCTTCACGTATTCCAACACTTTCCAAAGTGGAAAATATTAG
>NC_051846.1:144956216-145043276 GCF_002237135.1 Teleopsis dalmanni | reverse complement strand
AATTTAAAAAATTATGTTAAAATTGAAGGAAAATATATTGAACCAAGCCCAAAATAAAACTTCTTTCATTATTCAGAAATATGGACTTCAGAACATATTTATCAAAAATGTTATGTGGGGCTGAGAAATGTAAAGATCGAATTTGGCATTTTCATCTTCTCTTCATTCATATTCATAAATTATAACAACAAATCAATTGCATTTTAATGAAACATTGTCATAATCAAAAAAACAATACAAATTTACACTGCCGTTTTACATAAAATTCATATAAATTTGCAATATAAATTAGAAGAATAAAATTAATTAAAAAAATACTAAAAAAGACATTTAAAATAATAAATATACAATTTGGATAAAAAATGTATTCCAAAAGTAGAAAGATTCTAACAAAGCTATTAATAGAACCAAGTAATAATTTTTAAAACTAAATTTTAATAGGAACGGAAAGCAAGGTCTGGGTAAAAAGCAATAGAAATATCATAATTATGAGAGACATACATATTAGTGAATCTTAAAATTCCTTTGACTAGTGAAATAAATAATAAAGGAAGACTTGTTTCTAATACTCATATTATAAAGCCAGAAGAACAGATAACGAAGTCAAGATAAAGTCAACTAATATGTGTGAATATATATAATGTAAAAGTTAAAAAACATAAAAATAAAAGTAAAAAAGAAAATGACAGAAATTAAAACGAATGCAAGGTAAGAAGAGAAAGGAAAAATAACAGAATATGTTACTGAAAGCTAAGAAAAAGAAAAATAGGAAACAATATAAGACCAGGAAAAGAAACTAAACTAAAAATCCGAAAATAACCAAGTGAAAATGAAGGACTGTTGGTATGATATGTACAAGAAAGTGAAAAGAAGTAATGGAACGAGAAATAAAGACAAAGAAAAGACAAGAGAAGATAAGAGAAGCAAATAAAAAGAAACAGGCAGGAAAGGAAGATATGACATTGGAATATGACAAAAAGAATAGTAAAAAACACAAGAAAAGAGCAGAGATTAAGAAAGACGAGAGGTGCCAAGAAGGCTAACAAAGACAGATCGGATAAAATAAAAAACAACAAAATAAGGGTTAAGAAGGGAATTAAGTAGAAGAGTGAGGAAGGGCGAAGAGAACAGAACATAAGATCAGAAAGCAGTAACGAGAAAAAAATTAAAAATAACGAAAGTAAGATATAAGAGAGAAAAGAAGAGAGGGACAAATGAAAAGAATTATAAATGAGAGGGGACAAACAATAACATCAGATAAGAAGACACTGGAAAAAAGGATGAGAAAAGAAGAGAAGAGAAAGTAAAGGAAACAAAAAAAATAAAAGAAAAGTAAAGGATACAAAAGATAAGCGAAGAAAGAGAAAGAAAACAAAAAAAAATAAAAGAAAAAATCGAAAAGGAAAGAAAAGAAAAAAGAGAAGAGATGAAAAAGAGAGAAGATAAGGGATGAGAAGAGAAGAAAAACTATAGAAGAAAAGAAAAGAGAAAAGAAAAGAAGAGAATAGGAGAGAAGGGAAGGGAAAAGAAGAGAAGAAAATTAAAGAGAATAGAAAAGAAAAGAGAATAGAAATGAAAAGAACAGAAGAAAAAGAAGGGAAAAGAGGAGAACAAAAGAGAAGAGAAGAGAGAGAGAAGAAGAGAAGAAAAAAGAAGAGAAGAGAAGAAAAGAGAAGAGAAGTGGGAGAGAAAAAGAGAGGAGAAAAGAAGTGAAGGAAACAAAAGAGAAGAGAAGAGAAGAGAAGCGAAGAGAAGAGAAGAGAAGAGAAGAGAAGAGAAGAGAAAAGAGGAGAAGAAAAGGGATGAGAAGAGTAGAGAAGAGAAGAGGAAAAAAGAGAAGAGAAAAAAGGAAAAGATAAGAAGAGAAGATAAGAGAAGAGAACAAATGAAAGGAGAAGAAGTAGAGAAGAGAAGAGAAGAGAAGAGAAGAGAAGAGAAGAGAAGAGAAGAGAGAGAGAAAAAGAGAAGAGAAAAGAGGAGAAGAAAAGGGATGAGAAGAGTAGAGAAGAGAAGAGGAAAAAAGAGAAGAGAAAAAAGGAAAAGATAAGAAGAGAAGATAAGAGAAGAGAACAAATGAAAGGAGAAGAAGTAGAGAAGAGAAGAGAAGAGAAGAGAAGAGAAGAGAAGAGAAGAGAAGAGAGAGAGAAAAAGAGAAGAGAAAAGAGGAGAAGAAAAGGGATGAGAAGAGTAGAGAAGAGAAGAGGAAAAAAGAGAAGAGAAGAAAAGAGAAGAGAAGAGAAGAGAAGAGAAGAGAAGAGAAGAGAAGAGAAGAGAAGAGAAGAGAAGAGAAGAGAAGAGAAGAGAAGAGAAGAGAAGAGAAGGGAAGAGAAGAGAAGAGAAGAGAAGAGAAGAGAAGAGAAGAGAAGAGAAGAGAAGAGAAGAGAAGAGAAGAGAAGAGAAGAGAAGAGAAGAGAAGAGAATTTGAAAACGAAGAAATTAATGATAATAAGGGAACTTAAAAAAGGATGGGGAAAAAAAGATCGAAGAACATAAATGAATGAGGAAATCAAGAGAAAAAGGAGAACAGAAGAGAAGAGCAGGAAAGAAGTGAAGAGAGGAAAGAAAGGAAGAAAAAATGGCTAAAACTGGAGAGAGATGGGAAAGAGCAGTGGAGATAAAAAGAAGGAAAAGGAAGAAGTAAACGAAGAAAGAAGGGAAGCGATGAAAAAAAAAAGAAAATAACGGTAAAGAGTGAAGAGGAAAATAAATGGAAAGAGAAAAAAATCTATTTAAAAAAACGACAGATGTGACATTTGATTCAAAAGTGATTAGGAAATATGAGAGCATAGATAACAAAAATAGCACTCAATAATTCTATATAAGTAAAACAAGGACACAGTCTTATAAAGTGCAGTATTGGAGAGATAAATAGTAAAATAATGAAAATTAAATCATTATTGCAAAAAATGTTGATTTAAAAACCTGAAAAAAGTGAAATAAATGGAAGGTATGAGAACATAAACTGAACAATGTAATGTTCAGTTTAATGTTCAATGTATAAGTTTAGATGGCTCAAGTGCTCAATTGCAGCGATGATAAGATATAACAAACGAATGGAAATAAAAAATCACATTAGAGAAAACAGAAATGGAAAAAAATAAAAGAAAGTAAAAGAGAGTAGAAAGGAAAATAAAGTGTAAGTACAAAAGTAGGAAAAGAATTTAAAGACCAGTGAAAGAAAATTAAATCATTCTTTGAGAAATGCAACGAAAATGAATTTAGTATATTTGTCGGAATATTAATGAAATAAGAGAAAGTATGAGGGGAATGAAGAAACCTATTTATACTATATATATATACATAATGTATGTATAAAGAGAAAGAAACAGGTACTAACAAGTATATAGATAGAAATAGTAAGTAACTAAAAAGTACAGTTGAGAAAAAAGGATGACGAACTTTTCATGACTCAAACTTCTCTATTTACTAAAAAGAGAATTTAATGAACTATCTAATAGTCTTGATCTTTATAATTAATTAATGTTATCAACTCCTTCGTGATAATCGATAAATTAAAAAGACAAGGCTACAGAAACGCTTTGAAAAGGAAAAAAAATCAGAAAGAAAATATATTCCAAAAATATTCATATAAAAATTGAATCAACTCTCATTAAAAATGAAAAAAATGTTAGAAAGAAAACATAAACAAAAAAAAAATAATATATATATATAGATATATATAAAAATTATTAATTTAAGTCATTTAAATTTTAGTAGCATAGTATTAAACCCTTTTGTATTTTTAAATGTATTATAATAAAATATTACAGAAGAACCCAAACAAAGGAAGATTATAAAAATTTTATATACGATATATATGTTAAAAGATAAAAATACAATTAAGTTAAAAATGACTAAAAACAGAGTAATATTATATAAAAAATCTTATATTATGCATAAACTAAACTTATGTTAAGTTCAAAATATTAAAATTATTAAAAGCATAGAGGGGCGAAGAAAATTCAAGAAATCATGTAACAAAAAAAAAAATATTCATAACCGTTAACCGCATTACGAAGATAACTTCATAGAATTACATATTAAAAAACAAGTAACACTTGACGTTATCTCAGATAATTATCTCAGACGTATTCGTAATTAGAAAATAAACTAACAGAATTGATGGCAGAGTATGAAGCGTATTTGTTGAAAACGTCATAATTTCTCATATCTCATAAAAATATATATTTTAAAATGTATTGCATTAAAAAATGTTAAAACAGATTCAAGCAGATAAAAGTATATAGATAAAATGATAATTAAGCGTACACACATTAAATCCAGAATATAATATTAAAATATACATATATAAATGTAATTGCGAGTAATTTTAATTCGAATAAATTAAAATTAATAAATTAAAAAGAATTTGTTTTACTTATTTATATCTAACCAATTAGTTTAAAGTACAGGGCTGATAACGTATTGAAAAATAAAAATATAAGAACGACTGATATATTTATTCATACTCTACTCTTTTTCCCACCTAGGAAAGTAAGGATCTTTCTGACAGGCAAATCTTAAGTTTCCATCAACACTGATGGCTCAAAGATAGAAAGAGACAGTATAAGAGACAGTATAAGATGTTCTCTAAACCATTAGGATAACGTATTGAAAAATAAAAATAAAAACGACTGTTATATTTATTCATACTCTACTCTTTTTCCAACTTAGGAAAGTAAGGATCTCTCTGACAGGCAAATCTTAAGTTTCCATCAACACTGATGGCTCAAATATAGAAAGAGACAGTACAGCAGTGGGAATTAAGTCGAACTATTTGCAGGGAAAGCAGTCACACCAATATCAGCCAAGTTAATTTGCGCATTATCGAAGATTGTTCAAGTGGTATACGGAACTTCAACCTTTAAGGTGGTGAGGATGGTGTCTCTTCCACGTTATCACAACTAACCAATATTTGTGCTTAAGTAAACTTTGATGGATGAGGCTGCCACTTCAACGTAATCCAATGTAATACAATTTAATACCATTCGATCTTCGTATATCCCTGTTTTTGTAGACATACTAGATGCAATGAAAGGAATTGGTACAGTATGGTTAAATCGAGGACTTATATGAACACATCACAATGTCCATATTAGTAGATGAGATAGCCAAAAGAGATCGACACCTCAATATAAATCCTGATACGTGAATTATACAGAAATAGTGCACATGTCACTATCTTTGTAGACCGTAATTGTGAAAGCAGTGAAAGCAATTAAATTTAAAACGGTTAATGTGATTTACAGTCGGTTTTGTTTTTTTAAGAATATTAACTTTTGTTTGGAGCATTAATTTCTAATATTAGGAATTCTCCTTATGAAGACAAAAGCGAATTTGCCGAAATACTTATAGAAATATCCAAAACCTTATCGCTCTAATTAAAAGTTAATATTCTCACAAAAAAAAAGGATCGACATTAAGGTTAATGAAAGGTTTCGTTTTACAGCATCTAGGCATAGATTCCAGGACATATAAGTATCAAAGGGAATGAAATAACACAACCATATAGAAGTGACGGACGAATTATTTGGTTATATATCAGTTTCCTGTTCTTAGCATTAGGATTTTTATTTTTGAATAGCGGTTGGAGGTGATGAAGAATTTTGGCACAGCTAATTTTTTTCAGTTGAACATGTTTAAGCCATGTGAATCGTTAGTGCAACGTGATGCCGAGATATTTAACGCTATTCTCCCAGTTTATTACCATATCATTACTCTCACTCTCGATGGATTCTGTCTCCACTTACGCGTTATAAACAAAGCCTTAGTTTTTTCATTTTACAGTGTCTAGGCAAAGATTCTAGGACAAATTTTTATTTTCCATTTCTGGAAATACTCCAGAATGAGGTTTATATGCTCTTGAAATGTGTTCGTTATGTTGAGAGCACAATTACCTGAGTATAGCATACACGTATCGTCAGCATATAACGCCAAAGTAGAGGGACCTAACATTAGAATATCAGATATATAAATGTTGTAGAGAATGGGGGAAAGTGGCGATCCCTGAGGAACCCCTGCTTCTATAGATCGGACTGACGAGAAAGCACTGTTAAAATTAAAGTTTTTATGCTATTTATCATAAAAGATCTAAATTAAAATAGAAAAGGAGGTAATGGTATGGAATCCTCTTTTGAATATCGTCAAATTTTGTTTAATATGACTTCAAAATTTAATCATTTCAACAAAATACCAGAATCAATCATATATTAAAATTAAATTATAGTCTGGTTTATAGTAGTTATATATATATAATTGTATACGTCACCTAACATGTGAAGTCGTTTTAACAAATGATTTAAGTTAATATTAAAAATAATGATCTCTACATACAAAAATTAGTACAATCCATTGTTCATATATAGTATATGCTTTTCATTAGAAAATTTTTTAGTGCTATAGTAAAGTACTTTGATGCATTGTTTGTTTATTACGAATATAGTAATTTTTATTATTATGTATAAAATAAGAAAAAGTATTGAGTTTAAAAAAGCGATTTACATATTTAATATTTTGTGTATATGGCAGTATAAAAATGTGATGAAAAAACTCTTCAGAAGTTATAAAGCCTTTTGCTGAAAATTACGGCGAAATAAATTTAAATCTTAAACCTATATATGTAGTTTGATATCTATAAAGCCATTAAAGGTATAACAAAAATATTGTAGTAGTTGAAAAATAAATAGTAATGATCACTTTTTGCTATTTTCTTCATTAAAAAAATTAAATGAATTATTTTTTATTAAATAATTATAAAAAATCCTGTATAACTTTATACAAATTTTACTTTATTTTTTTATTTAAGCTTTCTTTAAAATTAGATTTTAAAGAAGAAAATCTAATTTGCTCCAAGAAAAAAGCATCCTCATCCTACAATTTCTGTTAAGAATTTAATTTATTTCATTTCAAAAAAATATTCGATAGCATTCCCATCTCACTTGGCTTGGTCACTGCGATATCATACTGACAAATTTATCTATAAAGCTTTTACTTCATATTCTAAGAAATTATAGTTCGTCTTCGCGTGTTGCATCCTGTCTAATGCTGATTGATCTCTTACTTTTAACACCTCTTCCTTTTTTCCAACAGTGGGCGTTTCTCCAAAATTGTAGCTATCAACCGTTTACCTAAGTTCCAGCTTCAAATTTGAATTCTCACTAAAATTTAGGTTATCAAGCTATTCTTTGAATTCTATATCTACTTTTTAGATAGTTGTGGTCTCACTGACATATACCTATTCCTCTGCGATTCCTCATAGGGATAGAGTTTTTATTTCCTTAATAGGTTATTCCTTTAATTATGTTGTTTTGAATTAAAAATTTCGGGTGTTCCCCTCTTTTGATTAACATCACTGGTTTAGTAAATATTCTATGTCTGGCCAAAGTTATCTAATGTGCGCAGCGTCTTTAGTGCTCACTTGCGAAAGTAATTGTTTGAAATATAAATAAATTTTTAGGTTTGTGTATTTGCTAAAAGTCACTAAGTGGACAATAACAACATCGGTATTATTTGTAATATATTAATACAAAACATTGTTAATATTAATGAATTTATAAAGTAAATTAATGGTGGATAAAGTGAAATATAATAGAACATGGAAAGATATAGCAATATAATGAATTTATAATTTTTTTTACTCTGATTACATATTAATATACTAAAAAGAAGTTAATAACACACGAAGCACGCAACGAAAACAATTTGCGCAGCCCATTTCATGTCCATTCGTTCCTTTTGCTAATACGTTTTCTGTTTACCAATTTTGAAAACATGTGTGTTTGAATGAAAACAAATCTTTTAATGTGTGCAGTCATTTAATATTTTCTATAAAACTTTAACAAACGGAATGGATGATTTAAGAGAATTAGTGCAATTTATGCAACCAAGCCAGCGTTTGGATCTGAAGTCAGTAGCCACAGCAAATGTGCTTTGTAAGTAAAGTAAATCAAACACTCACCTGCTGCGTACCAATATTGACCACACCAAGCAAATATTTTTAAAAATATTAATAAATGATTATTGTTTATAGTACTTATGTATTAAACTGCACATAGATGTCACTGTGACTACAGTCCAAAAATTCAATAAATTCACAATTAATTAATAACCACATTTATTATTAGGTTTAACCGGTTCTGATGAAGGTAAAGCCGCAATAGTGGAGTGTGAGGATATCATTGCAGCACTGATAAGACTAACTTGTGATGAAAATCTCTCAGTGGCAAAGGATGCAGTATTGAGTCTGATTAATTTAACAGCTGAAGAATTTGGCGCTGTCAAAGTACTTGAAACCTCCAAAAATGTACAGGTAATTCCTTTATCCACATAACTCCAGTCATGTCTATTAACCCTAAGCAATTCTAAGGATCGACCACTTATACAAATTGCCGTCAAGCACATAACAGATGAGAATTCAGAATTTGCAGATGCTTGGGCAATGGTGCTTTGCAATATGTCACGTGTTGAACGTCTGGTGAATGACATGCTGGATGAAATGGAAAAAGACGAGAATATATTTTTCAAACTTGGAAAATCATTTTCCAAGCTAAACTACAACAAAAAGAACTCCAAACTGCATTATTTGGGTAACAAATTGAAACCTAATTTTGAACAAATTCCAACTACAAACCTTTTTATTTTAGGTCCATTATTCTGCAATTTAACGCAAAGCAGTCGTGGTCGTGAGCTATTCTGTAATTCCAGATATGATCTCTTCGATAAAGTGCTGCCATTTATATGTTATCCAGAATCTGTAGTACGCAGAGGTGGCATTATTGGTGTGGTAAAGAACATTTGCTTTGATCCTGTTTACCACACTTTAATACTAACTGATAAGGACGACGTGTTGCATAGCATCTTAAATCCTCTTTGCGGACCTGAAGAGTTTACAGAGGAAGAAAATGAACAGTTGCCCATTGAGTTGCAAGTAAGTCAATGTATATTATTTTTAGTCGTTATAAATGTCTGTAATGCTGTTTGTATTTAGTATTTGCCTGAAGATAAAGCTCGTGAAGTGGATCCAGATTTGAGAAAAATGTTATTGGAATCGCTACTACAGCTGTGTGCTACTAAACGCTACCGAGAGTTGCTGCGTTCGAAAGGTGTTTACTTTATTCTACGCGAGTACCACAAATGGGAAGCCAAAGTCGGCAAAGACAGCGAATGTCTGCTGGCCTGCGAAAATGTTGTTGATATACTCATTAAGTAAGTTTTTAAGAAAATTATATTTATCGAGAGATATATCTCATTTAACGATGCAATACATTCTATTGTATATATAAGAGGAAAATAATTCTATATAGACCGCCTATGGATTAGTTGCTTTTATTTAAAGATGTTGTTGTTGCATTGAGGAAACTTCATTCCACTAATCTGGGGAGAGAGATGTGAACAGATAGGCTTAATACTTAGCTTAATATCGATCTAGGTTCATCTAAGCCAGAAAGCAGGGGCGTAAATTAGGGAGGTAGGATGTCGTTGCTGAACCGGATAAAGATCTATATAGCAAATAGGATAAAAAGAATTACCAATAGGAATACATGGGTTAGGATATGATTAGTGGAACCTCCATGTAATTTGGTTGTTTAGATAATTTCAAAAGTCGTCTGTATCATTTAATTTATTTTTTTTATTTTTGGGAATTTTGTAAAGCTTCAAAATCAGTTCGTCATTCGAATTACGAAGAATTATACCCATGCTCTTTGCTCAGTGTGAACATCTGTACAATAGATTAAAATTTAATAATTCTTTGGTTTTCTTTTGACAGAAGCCAGAGACATAGTCACTTATCTCTGTACATGCCTGGCTATTAAGCAAAAAGTGATACGAATTGTCGATTTCGGTCTCTCTTAAATTAGTCATATTCTTCATTTTTGATGGATTGATTGCTCTATTAGTGCCTGTGAGTTGTTTGTTAGTCCCCAATAAAGACCCAAATTTTGTTAGTTTATCAATAAGTAAAATAATTAAGATTTCAGTTTTTATGATATTAACATAACTTATGCATTTTATATTACAGAAAAGAAGAAGAAATTGGTCTGGACAACTATAAAGAAGTGGCCGTTCCAAATGATGTTGCTGAGAAATTCGTAAAAGACGATTCAGAATATTTGAAAAATCTAATATAAATTAAATAGTTATATATTAATATATAGATAATTAAATCGAACTTGTGGGGAACTTGATTTATATATGGAATTTAATATTTCCATTGACTAAAAGTAGACTGGCGCTACTAATCTGTCAAAGAAGAAAATAAGAAAATATTTACGATCCATTTTTTCAAACCTTGAAACTGATGTACAATAGTTAATTGTAATTTAACTGCTTTAAATAAATTAGTTAATAATTAAACAAAAATTCTTAATAATTGTATTTTTTAATATAAGTCGGATAAGAATATGATGTATAGAAATTTTTTTATATAATTTTTATCTTCCACAATTATAGTTCAATAAAAGTTGACCCATTCTAATGTATGTAAGTAAAATTAATTTTACATTAATGTTCAATCATAATTTAAGAATATTATATTAACAATTACAGTAGTCTGAGGATCTATATAGCAGTAGACATGAAAGATATCTACGTATTCGCATATACCAAATACGAATACATAGCTTAGAGTATGAATTAGGTAGAAGATAGTGAGAAAGAGAAAAAAGATGATTTGAGATAAGAGAAGCATAAGGGTGGATGTGTTTTAATTGAAATTTCCTTTGTTGAAGCGGAGAAACCCTGACATTATGTTCTAGCCAGAAAGGAATAGGGTGAACTCGCAAATCATTTCCTTAGCAACCTAAGAATAAAGCAATGCATTCAGACGCTTTCGATTTTTTTATAACATATCGAGAGATTTATTCATTTTTACCATAAGAAAGTAATAGCCTCCCTCTATTTTTCGGAATAACTATGTTCCAACAAAAGTATGTTCGAATTTAATGGTGTTGATGAATGCCTCTTAATACGCAGTTAGCTATATAATTGTCCGCCAAATCTTCAACTACATAGCACCTTTCATTCAACTTGACATTAACTGTCAATCAATTCCACCTCCCTTTCTTTTTCGTCAAATGTTATTTATAGTCGTAACTATAGAAGAGAATAGCCTCTATAGTCGTATAGTCATATAGTTTTCAGCACATTTTATTTCAGGGAACAATTATTGAAAATTTTTGTAATTCATTCTTAAAATGTAGTATCAGTGGATTAAGGTTACACATTTCAGCTTTCAATATATTTCAAATATCAAAAAAATATGATTTCTTTTGGGTAGAGCATTTTTTTACAATTTAGTAACTATTGAAAGAGGGCTTCATTTTTCATTGTATTTATACTGATTTTGAGGTTAAGGGAACTATTATGACTGTTTCAGATAATGTATTAAAATATTCTGTAGTACTTCTAATGTTGTATATACCTACAATATACACAACAATGTATATATTACTTGTCAATGCAATAAATGTATATAGTTTTCAAACAAAATAACTATATAAAATATAGGTATATAATAAATATATATAAATATAAATATATAAAATATATATGAAAAAAATAATTGTATCCTATTTCTAAAAATATCGTTATAACATACACAAAGTATAACATACATTATATATTACATAATATACACAAATTTAAAAACGCAAGATTTAACATGTAATTCATATATTCTAAATTTTTGTAAAACTTTTTGCTCCGTACCGTACTTTACAGTACAAAACAAAATAACCAGCGAAATTACGCGCCAAATTTACATCAACTGTCAAATTTGTTAGCATTTGTTGGGATTTTGGTGGCATATTACAGCGTGTGTTGCTTGTGTTAAGTTGTTTGAGATTATAATTCAAATATTTTTGATTTCTGCGTATAAATATTTATAAAATACATTAATTTCACACAATGGATGTAGCTGATCAACAAATTGGTCAACTGCGCGTAAAGGATGACATAGGAATACGTTGTCAAAAGCTGTTTCAGGATTTCTTGGATGAGTATGTGCTGAAATGCTATACCTTTGTATAAAATCTTTAATTATTCATATGTACATTTTACAGATTTAAAGAAGATGGTGAGATTAAATATCTTTCACCAGCTAAAGAATTAGAGCAGCCTGATCGTTACACTCTGGAAGTGAGTTTCGACGATATTGAAAAGTATAATCAAAACTTGGCAACAACTATAATTGAAGAGTACTACCGGTAAGACTACGTTTTCTATTAAAATTACTTATCTTAACAAACTATTCGTATTATTTTAGTATATACCCATTCCTATGTAAAGCAGTGGAAAACTATGTTAAAGATAATTCAGGCTTGAAAACTGAAAAGGATTGTTATGTGTCATTTACAGAAGTGCCAACCCGTCATAAAGTGCGCGATTTGACTACATCGAAAATTGGTACCCTTATTCGTATATCTGGTCAAGTAGTGCGCACACATCCTGTTCATCCTGAACTTGTGACAGGCACATTTATTTGTTTGGACTGTCAAACGGAGATACGAAATGTGGAACAACAGTTCAAATTTACAAATCCAACCATTTGCCGCAATCCAGTATGCGCCAATCGGCGGCGCTTTATGTTGGATGTGGAGAAGTCACTTTTTGTAGATTTTCAAAAAATACGCATACAAGAGACACAGGCTGAACTGCCGCGTGGTTGTATACCGCGTTCTGTGGAAATTATTTTACGTTCCGAATTGGTTGAAACCGTGCAGGCAGGTGATCGTTATGATTTTACTGGGACACTAATTGTGGTTCCAGATATTTCAGTGCTGAACATGCCTGGTGCAAAGGCAGATCAAAGTTCACGCCACAAACGTGGCGAAGGACCTGAAGGTGTGACAGGCCTAAAAGCTTTAGGTTCACGTGATCTTAATTATCGTATGGCGTTTCTAGCCTGTAGCGTACAAGCTACCACCGCACGTTTTGGTGGCACGGATCTTCCAATGTCAGAGGTAACTGCTGAAGATATGAAAAAGCAAATGACTGATGCGGAATGGAATAAAGTTTATGAGATGTCAAAAGATCGTAATCTTTATAATAATCTTATAAATAGTTTATTTCCTTCTATCTATGGAAATGATGAAGTGAAGCGCGGTATTTTACTACAATTGTTTGGTGGAGTTGCTAAAACTACACATGAAAGTAATTACTCTATATTTTTAATTTTCCGATAATATTATTAAATATTGTTTTTGTATTTTTTTTAGAAACATCCTTGCGTGGTGACGTTAACGTTTGTATTGTTGGCGATCCAAGTACAGCGAAGTCTCAATTCCTAAAGCAAGTTGCAGATTTTTCACCGCGTGCTGTGTACACATCGGGCAAGGCATCATCGGCAGCAGGTCTGACAGCTGCTGTAGTACGTGACGAAGAAAGTTTTGATTTTGTCATAGAAGCCGGCGCGCTTATGTTGGCTGATAATGGCATATGTTGTATTGATGAATTCGACAAAATGGATCCACGGGATCAAGTCGCTATACATGAAGCGATGGAACAACAGACGATATCGTTAGCCAAAGCTGGCGTACGTGCCACACTAAATGCACGCACTTCTATACTTGCAGCAGCTAACCCAATCAATGGTCGGTACGATCGCTCAAAAAGCTTGCAACAAAATATACAACTGTCGGCACCAATTATGTCCCGTTTTGATTTGTTCTTCATATTGGTAGACGAGTGTAATGAAGTAGTCGATTATGCCATTGCAAGAAAAATTGTTGATTTACATTCTAATGTTGAGGATAATGTGGAACGTGCTTATACACGTGAAGAAGTTTTACGGTATATAACATTTGCACGTCAGTTCAAGCCTATTATCACTGAAGATGCTTGCCAGCTGTTAGTAGAGAACTATGGACATCTGCGCCAACGCGATACTGGTATTGCAGGTCGCAGCACTTGGCGTATTACTGTGCGGCAGTTGGAATCGATGATACGCTTGAGTGAAGCAATGGCTAAGCTAGAGTGTATGAGCGAGGTTTTGGATCGCCATGTTAGAGAAGCTTTCCGTTTGTTAAATAAATCTATAATACGCGTGGAACAACCTGATATACATTTAGATGATGATGATGTGGATGAAGCTTTTACTGGTGATGTGGATATGGAAAATAATGGTGGTGTGGCGAACGGTGCTGGTGACGCTGACGGAGAAAATGGACATGATGGCATTCAAAAGAAAAAAATGACGTTATCATTCGAAGATTATAAAAATCTTTCAACGATGCTGGTTTTGCATATGCGCGGTGAAGAAGCACGCGCTGAAGCTGAAAGCTCTGATTCAGGTATGAAGCGCAGTGATGTTGTTACGTGGTATTTGGAGCAAGTGGCAGATCAAATTGAATCGGAAGAAGAACTTATTTCACGTAAGAATCTTATCGAAAAAGTCATCGACCGTTTGATTTACACAGACCAAGTTATAATTCCTCTTCAAACCGGAGAACTTAAACAGCCTGGCAGAAGTCCACGACGTCGAACAAGTACAGATGAAGCAGCAGAAGCGGAGGACGATCCTGTACTAGTAGTACATCCAAATTATATTGTAGAATAATTTTATAATTGTTTTGTTTAAGTTTGTAGTTTTAATTTTATTTTGAATCCACAATTCTACGAATTGTTCATATTCTTATAATTTTTTTTATTGATACTGTATTTACTTCAATACTTCAAGGCGATATGAGTAGTCGCCTAATGTATTTCTCTTATTATATACAATATTAACTCTTTCTAAAGCAATATTTTCCAAATAAATGCAGAAATAGTATTGCTAAATAAATATTTTAGTTCTTAAAATTCATTTTCTATAATTCATTTTTGGTAGAGAGAATTTCTATTAACTATAATAATCACATCCGTCATAACTGATGTTAAATTGTAACTTTTATAATCCATTTCTGAACCCACGAGCCAAAATACTATATGCGGGGACTAGAAATAGGTTAAAGTTAGGAATGAGAAGAGGAGAAAGTAAAATGTCCCATAATTCTCAATTTTTAAGTTAATTAGGTCATCAAAATTTGATGATCTTTAATTTATTGAAAATCATTTGAGATAAGAAGATTTTGTCTTGGTTAATTATGGAAATTTAGTTTCTGTATTTATTTTTTTAAGTGATTTAGTGTTGTTTTAAAATAGTTTTTTTCAATATTTGATTCTTGAAATTTAAATTTATTTTTTATCGGAATTGTATTTTTCGGTGTTATTTTTAAGGATTATGTTGTTTTATACTTTTATGAATATTGGATAGGCTTAGTTTCAATTTATTTTTTAACTGAATTATGGTTGGGTGGTCTATTTAAAGTGTATGTTGTTTATTCAAAATTTTTATGTTATGGATGATAAAAGTCAATCAACGCAATTATGATCTGGGACTTATTTTTTTAAGTGTACTGTGGTATTAAAAATTTTTTATATCGATGCTAACGCATAAAGGTTTAGTTGCATACACAGAACTATTAATGAACTGTTTAAAAGTGATAAGATACGACTTAAATATAATACTAAGGACTGAATGGATGAAAGATAACCTTTATATCAATTGAGTCAATTAAAAACTTCTCATTTATGTCAATTGTGTGAATCAAATGGTATCTCTTACTCTGACTACTTAATCCCCTCAAAGAAACAAAATTTTATTAAGTCAATTTTATATTCTGGCCATTTGATGTGAAGTATATTTGATTTGGTACATCATAACAGTCGAAATTATCTCATCCTTCTTTTTGTATATGTTTCCATTGACGGTAAATGTAATGTCATTTTTTTTATTCAAAAAATACAGTTCATCTACGCACGCTACCATAAATCACATTAAATGTAACTCGATCAGATTTATGATCACACCCAGAAATTAATAAATAGGGAACGGCAACAATTTTTTGACAGAAATCATAAATATTTTGATGTAATTTTCAAACGATTTTGCCACCAAATTTACTCATTGTATTCTTGTTTTGAGTAACCATTTATTTAGTAATATATTAAGATAAAAGGAATGGTTTAAATCTAGTCATAGGCCTAAGAAAAGGCCTAATTATGGAGGTCACTTAACAGATAAGACTATTTTTTCTGTAGACTTTATGATTTCTTACGAAGTAATTGAACTATATTACCAATTGATTTAATATTACACCGGTTTTCTACTGTTAGTGAATTATAGATAGTTGGGGTCTGAAAAGTTAACACTGCTCATATCAAAAAAATATGATGCTATAAGAAGAAATTTAAATTTATACCAGAATTCAAACTAAATTGTCGATTTTTCAAAATACCCCACGTATTATGGGGTGGAAGAAGACTACCCATTTAGTTAGAATATAAAGAATAATAGAATATATAATAATAATAATAGAATAATGAAACTGAAAAAAATACATAATTTATTTCACTTCAGTATTGCAAAGTTTGATATACATATGTTTAGAAAAGTTTTTCAAAAGTACAGATCCAAAACAACAAAAATTGAGTAATCCGTTTCTACAGAAGTGTATACCTAATATATGGTTAATTGAATAATATTGACTATGTACCGAGATTGCACAAAGATAACTGTCTTTTATAATCTAAGGTGGAGCATTAATACACATATCATCATTGATTTAAACTTGCAATTGTACCCTTAGGTGCACAAGCAACACAACTAATACAATTAATACTTTCGGGGATTGATATTCACACTCAAGAGTATTAAAGAAAGATTAAGGAAATACACATTAAAATTTAATAAGAACATTTTCTTAAATTTTTATATTATTTTCTTAAAAGTTAAATTTTAAAACACTTGAAACACTAAATAACGAAAATCGGACCGAATAAATATCTGATTCGAAGTATTGGTTATAGTACTTCCTTTCTTAGTACAAATAATTATTCATTTAAGACATGTTTTTATCCATTTAAGACATGTTAATACTTGAAAAACAGCAACCATCGTCATAATCCCATAACTGGAAAAAAATCTTCTACTAAAATTGGGGGCTAACTAATCGCAGCAAAAATCGTTGGAAGTTGATCTATTCATGATTTAAAGTATAGACAATATTCAATACAGATGCGTAGTCGAAACAATCCAATCCGTATTAACTAACCGCAAAATAAAAGCATGTGTTTGACATAACTAAGGCATTTGACACTACTTTGCATATGGAGCAACTTCCTGAAACAAAGAAAATTCTGTCATAATGCTACCTTCATTTATCATCACTGTTTGATATTAACACTTCTGATGTACCAAATATGATGTCGACAAGACCAATTCTATTCACAGACGATATTTATATATTCTTCTCAGAAATAAAAGCATATTGAATTACAGACAAATTATGGAGTCATATAGACCAATAAGTCAATTGGAAAATTTGGAAAATATATAGAGAAAATAGAAACAATCTTCAATGCACATTAAAGTCTATAAATATCAAGAAAACTCAAAACTGAATGGAACATTACTGTTCAATGTTTTGATTCAAAACTGAAGAACTGCTTTGCGTGGAAGGCACACATCTAAGAGTAAAATGCTAAATGCACTAATATACTATGTACGCTGCATTCACTAATATAATCTATACAAGTTTGTATTAAAAATTCGAATTCTACTGTACAAAAGAATCATTAGGCCAAACCTAATATATTATTTATATCATACAAATAAAAATAATAAACCCTACTTGGTATATAAGATATGCGACGCTTCACTGAGAAAAGGGTTGCAACAGTTAACTGGCTGAATTTAACACCAAACTAGATCGAGATATGTTAAAATCCAACGACATTAAAAAGATATATAACATAGCACTACGCAGACTTATTATAAATCAATTAAATTTTTAACTGAATGGAACAACAAAATCATCTCATATATCCAGTGAGACACTATTAGATCCATCAATAAAATAAAGTAGAGGTGCCATTTGACATCAACTCTAATAGTTCATTCATAATTTATTAAGTAGTTTTTATTTAGCCATTCAGAACTTGACATATATGATTAAAAAAATTTTATAAATTCCATATAGTTCATAGACATCAATGGGTTGTACACAGGCAACAGACGAAAACGTATTTGCTTTAATACTACTACGACAAACTATAGGAGTATGAGCAGACTTGTCATACTAACCTAACAGCATAGGTGAAGATATGGAATAACGATATTGGACACTTGAAAAACTTGAATTGTTATGAGGGCAGATGATTATGAGATAGGTAGGAAACATTTGAAGCTAAAGTATGTTTCGTGATGTTATTTATGTATTTATTTAATATAAGATAAAATTTTGATGTTTTGGGGCCCATTTTATAAATAATAATATGATTTATAATAATTCTACAAAGTAAGTTTAAAACAATATTTAAGGAGATAAACTTAAAAATATTCGAATAAAATTCTTTACATAGTAGGTATATATATAAAGACTTAATATAAAGTATATCTATAATTAGCAATTACTTCTATGTCTGTTTTAATTAAAAAAGTAATAATAATTCAAACCGGTTAAATAATCTCAAAGCTCAGAAAAGTAATCATCCGTAATATACAACATATTATTGCATTGTTATAAGTTCATAATACTAAGTATATTATTTGATTAGGCCTAACCACAGTGGTAATTGGAGAGAATGATATAATTAATTAAAATTAATATTATTCGTAAATTACTTGATTTATTTTTAAACAAAATGTAAGTTATTTATTCACTAAAATTATTTATACACCTGTACGAATATATTTACATTTGTTCATTTTCACTTCTCTTTCAATGATAGGTGATCTCAAGACAGTTACCCTAAATTTCTGGCATAGAAACAAATACTTCAATGTTTCTTAAGGTAAGCCTAAGCGGTTCAGTTTCTTTCCGCCTTTAAGTGTGAGTATGTGTATCAGATGAAGTTTTATTGTGCTATAACCTTGCTTATCGGAAATTGAACTTTCAAAAGGTGTGTTAAAAAATTTATTATTTTTTTATAGACAATTTTATTCATGCAAAAATGAAGTACAAAAACTAGGTAATATTCACGATCAGAAATTCATAATTAACTTTTATTGAAGCATAAAATTTTTTTTAAGTAAAAAATACAATAGCTTCACGATGCTTTAATAAAAATTTAATTAGAATAACTTTAACGGATTTAGAGTCAAGCATCAAAAAAAAAACTGCTACATTTCAATTATTTTATCGACTCATAGCAGGTCCGTTAGTATCAATTTTGCCATAAGAAATTATGTTTATATAGGTATTCTACGAAGACGAGTTTTATTTATTTTTCTATTTAAATCTTAGTACTAACATCCATTTCGCATGAAAAATGGATTCCGTATAGAAAAATTTTACAATATCATACAAATATTTTCTATATGGAGTTTAATATCACATAGAATACCTTTATGTGTTTCTGAACAATAAACTAGTAGGGAATCGCTATATTGAAGAAAGAACGCAAAATGCTATTAAAGAAGTATACCTACTTCAGTTAAAAGCTTAAAAGTGTTATTCAGCGATTATCTTTAACATTAATGCCATCCATAGCCATCCTTAGACCAGGGAATCGACATATTTAGGTCAATGGAAAAGATACAGCATATTCGCTTAAAACTATTCTAAAAACTTCTCTTGAAATGATACTTAACATGCTTAGTATGATCGGACCACACTTGTAATGAAATCTCCGGGAACATTGCTTGTTCTTAGAGTCCGTGGACGTGGCTTAAATGGTAGGTCTGTAGCTAATGCAGATTAGATGCCTTTGCAATTAAAGTGGAAGAGAAGATTTTGCACATAAATTATAGACCATGGGACTTATTATAATTACTCAGGTTTCAGAAAGCTAATCAAGTTGTTTAACCATCACAGTATTTTTCAATATCAGCGGTGATTACCAGCATTAAAACAAAAAGCATATTTTTGCTTCACATCTACATATAACGATCTTCGTCAGTAAAAGAAGCGGTTGGTGTGCTCAAAAACCATGTTCTTAAGGTGTCTAAAGCAGAATGGAAGAAAATCTATGACCAATGAATCAAAAGCATGCTAAAATGTATAGACTTTAAGGGAAAATATTTTAAATAACAATAAAGCTACTTTATTATTTTATCTATCTTTTTGTAAGGATTTGTAATATACAACTTTTATTATCACATGTACAAGATAGTAAAATATATATATTTAAGTAATGTTTGGTAATGTTTAGCAATTTTCATCAGTCTTTGAATAATATTCTTCTTCTTCTTCTTCTTGAGTTAGTGCTATTACGCACTTTTACTCTATAATGGCTGGGGGGCTTATCTCTACCCCACACTAGGCTTTAACTAGGCTAAAAAAAAACATATCATTTATTTGTCTTTTAGTTGATGACGGACCTTAAATCAGCATATCTTCCTGAGAGTCCAGATACAGATATAGTTCTCTGAAAAATATAGAACTATATCTGTATCTATATCTGTATCTATAATTTATTTTGCTTCCTAAATAAGAAACAGCAAAACAGTATTAGGTAGTCAAAAGCATTGCAGTGTAGCCTTCAGGTTAGACTGGATTTCTTTATTTGCCTTCTCTGGTAATAAGACGTTTCAATATCTTATTTTAAATTGATCGCATTAAATTGTTTTAAATGTCAATGTTTTTTTTTTAATATGTCATTAATATTTAAAAATATTTCTCATATACTCTGTTATACGTTAATTAGCAATTACCAATTTTTACAGAATTTGTTTGAATGTGAAGCGGTGAACTGTAAATAGTAATATACTTTAAATAAAAGATATATTCGGTGTAATTTGTTTTCAGTTCTAATATTTGGACCATATCCTTATTTGGTGAGTTATTTTTTAGATTCTAGTACTGTTAACAATATTGTTAGTAATTATATAGTAATATAGTCATCTTGATCAAAATGAGAATTGTTCTTTAACCATGAAAGAAGTCTAAAGAAGTATAAAGAATGCTTTCAAAAATCTATGTTTATATTGAAAATTTGTAGTCTTAAGATCTAAGTAATATGGTCCAAGCAATGTATACCATATCTCATAGTATAAAACATCATTTTTTAAACGTTTTACATTGATTTAAATGTCAATTTCATTTAGAAATTTGATATTAACATTTTATAGAAAAATTTTCATAAACCTATTTGTATATTCGTCTTCGATATTGTAAGGAATACTTGTAATTTTAAAAGAGTTTATAGTTCTCCAAAATTACTTTTGAATATGAATCTGTGAACTGTAATTAATTACTTGCATTAAATTATAGATACATGTTTTGCACTTTATTATCATTGTTTATATTTGGAAAACATCCTTGTGTGGTAAGTACTATAGATAAACTATATTTAACGACTCATTCCGGTTAGCAACATTAATACAAGAATTAATAGTATATATTTCTATACTACATTATCAGTAAATTGCCCGTTCTCGGCGGAGAATATCAGTAAGGTAGAATATTCTTAGGCGTAATTGTTTGATTGCTGTTGAACAGTTCTAATTAAAATAAGGGTCCAATTTTTATTTTAGTATTCGAAAAAAATATTCGAAAAAAAATTAGAGTAGTGCAGATTAAAATTAGTCCAAACTACAGCTATCATCTAATTTACCGAAAGATTATTTGTAAAGTCCATTCATTGAACCAAAAATTTCGTTAAATCCAATGAATATATTAAACAAGAAATATAGCCTTTAGTGGTAAAGCATTTTTGTACACCCCATTTTGTATTTTGGAGAGGGCAAAGGACCTAGCAGTCCGGTTCTTTATACTTAGTTAAAAGTATTCAAAAAAAAAAATTGATTTGATGCTATCTGTTGTTTTTTTTTTTGATTGATTTCTCTGATGGGAAGCATAAAATCAGGATTTCAATATATCGTGGATTACGTTCTATAACCTATTGTTCAGAGCCTTGCGTATTCAATAGTATTTCTGTGGAATATTTGAGCTGTTCAAAGGTATTAAGATATTTCGTTTTCTTTTATTGTGGAAAATTCAAAAAGTCATTGACTATATTCTATATAATAAATATTGCATCCAAATAGTCAGTGACAGAATTTTATCGTTTCGTTATATGGAACGGCTGATGTATATAGGTACAGCTTCTCGTAATATTTTGTTTTTCACTACATTCTAAAATTTATTGAATTACTGAATTGATTTCAATGTCACTTTCATATAGAATTTTGATAATATTTTATTAAAAAATTTTTAAATATATATTTGCATTTGATTCCGTAAAGTTTACTAAAAATTTTAAAAGTGCTTGCATTTTCACAAAAGTAGATATAAATTTGAAATGGATATTTAGTAAACGGATATTTGACTGGTAAGTCCTATAGATGAATTATATTTTAATTCTGACTAAAGTAAGGCTAGAAGTTCCTATTCTCTCTGTAGACGTTTTAACAAAATTGTTGTAAGGACTTTTGGTTTATTATATTAAATATCATATCATATACAAACGATTCACATATATATCGAAAAGGATTTTCAAAGCATTGCTTATACGAGTATCACTATATCTATTATCTATATTTCTTTGATTTCTAAATTTGCAAAATATTTCTATTCTTTCTTTTAAATAAAAAGCAATAAAAAAGTTTAATAATGGTTCCAAAATTCTGTATAATTTTTCAAATTTGTTAGGGTAGCCTGCAGGTTAGAATAGGTTAAACCAATATATATCTTTTAGAAAAAAAATGTGCCATATACATATTCATTACTGAAATTCTTAATTTGGTAGTAATTTTTGAGTATAAAATACATAGCATTTTATTATCATTGCGAACATTTAGAATATATTCCCTTTTGATAAGCTCCATAGATAATTGTTGTATATATAATATTATTATATATTTACCAACATTGTAATATTTTAAATTAAAGTTTTTAGTATATAACGATTGCTTTTATTTCGCTATAAACTTTTCAGAAGCTTTCTGATTATTTGATTGTTCCTTAATAGTTCCTGTTTACAGAATGGTGTCGAAATTCTATGTACGACTAATCTTAACATTTTCTTTTGTGATATCACATCGTGAGAATAGAATCAGTATTGTTTGTATTATAAATAATGAGATTGCAACTTTGTTTGTGGTGGTACTGAATAAGCAGTACCTAGCATACATAATCATACCTTACGATATTTACTTAGCAAGATTAACTGTTCATTTGGAAAGCTACTTTAACCCATTTAACCTATACACAAGATTTGTTTTTTGTTTTAATTGCATAATTATTTTAATATTCTTATATATTTTTAAATTGTAATTGTTGTTTATAATATTAAAAATGGGAATATAGAAAGTCTTGATTCTGTTTTTATTAACTATTAATTCTTAATATAATATCTATATATGTATAATGTAGGTATATACAATATAAATAGATAGATTTATGTACATAAATATTTATTTAATTCTTCTTGATTCTTCTCCTTGAGTTAGTGCTATTACGCACTTTTACTCTATAATGGTTGGGGGCTTGTCTCTATCCCATTATTTTAATAAAATATAGTATTATTTAATAAATATAATATATCCTTGATATATTATGCAGACATTATCATATCTGTATACATTTTTGGTTATCAGAATCGTCTAATTTAAATCCCTTTCAGCTTCATACTACTAAATTTTGATTTTTGCTGCTAATATTCACCAACAAAAGTATGAGTAATAGCTTTTATGTTAATAATTAAATCGAAAAATAATCTTTAATTTGAAATTTGAAATTCATATAAATAAATTTCTTTTCATAATTAAAAATACTATTAAAATTACTTTCATAAAATGTGTAAATAATTAAATATTTATGGATGATTATCGCTTACCTGAAATAAAAAATAAATGTTATTAATGATATAAAATTTTATTCATATATGTTATATGTTAATTACAACCGCAAAAATAATATATATACCAGTTTTTTAACTACAATATTTAAACACTATATATATTTCATATATTTAAATATATATATGTAGATATTTTTATATTAATACTTTTTGAAGCTAAAGATGTTTTTTGTTACTGCATCTTCATTGTCACTGAGGGAAACAATGTAGGCTCTATAGAGTATAAATATTCCTGATCAGAACGATGATTTGAGTTCATTTAGTGCTGTCTGTCTATGTTTCTATTTCATTCTAAACTACACCAATAGGTATTTAATACATTGAATAGTCTTAGACTACATTCTCCGTTTTTAAGGTATTTGAATACATACTTGCAAACGTACTTTTAGGGAGTAGACCTCGATCATTTGTTGAATTCATCAAAATCGATGTTCTGTACGCTGTAGCTGCTAAATAAACTGAACAATAGGATATGAGTTATCCGCATTTTTAATAAAGATTTTCAAATAAAACTTGGTACATACTGTGTTTATATTCATATAAAAGAATATATAAAATATTATTCATATCGGTTTAGACTTATATAGTTAACTTATGGGCACATGTGTTTGTTACAAAAACTTTTTTGCTTGCTAAGGTATGTGTTTTAAAAAATACAAGCCAGAATAGCATTCAGTAATCTTCATAGTGTGTGGAATTCAAATGAAATATATGTATACTCATACAGAAATCCATGTTTATAGTGCCTGTGAATAATCCATTTTTTATTGTATGGATCAGAAACTTGGTTGGTCAAAAGTAAAATACAAAGAAAAAGCTAAAGCTTTACCAACTGCAGTCTGCGTAATATTTTGAGAATTTGGTGGACACGTAGAATTTCAAAATGGAAAACCGTACAAAGACAGACTTCAATGGAACCCCCAAAGGCAACAGATACATAGGAAAATCATGTGACAACAGGAAAAAAACGATGATTCATTTAAAGATAACCGGCAAATCTTTAAATGAATTACGTTATATTGCTAGAGATAGAAATAATTGGAGATTCTATGCCACAAGTCTATGCTCCTCATGGAGTACGGTCAGTGCAGCCTCTAGCTTAAAGTTCGTCCAACTCATATATATGTATATCATTTCGTCTTTTTTTTGCTTTCTAAATTTATCACGTTGAATTGACTTGAACGTCAGTTTCAATTTCAAAATTTGATATTAACATTTTATTAAATACTATTTTTTTTATATTCATCTCAGATTGTACTTGAAATTTTAAAAGTGATTGTAATTTAATAAAGGTGATTTTAAATGCTGAACAGATATTTGGTATATATCCTTGATTGGTGAGTTCTATAGATAATTGTTTTTCATTTTCGATTTGTGTCTCATGCGGAGTCCTCAATTTTATTTGTAGATATTATAAAGAATCTTAGTCTATAATATTTAATATCACAAACAAACCTTAAGTCCACCTCAGGACGCACAGGAAGATATGCTGATCTACGGTTCGTCATCAGTTAGAAAATAAATAAATGATAGTGTGGGGCAGGGATAAGCCCTCCGCCACAATAGAGTAAAAGTGCGCAATAGCACTAACTCAAATCACAACAACAATATCACAATCATATATGGTATATGTTATTATATGATATTAAATATATTCATTATTTATGAGAATAAAAGAATTGCTTTCAGGCCGGCATTTAATTTTTAATAGCCTTTTGTATTCCTTAATATGGCAGGCATGATTGTTTCATTGTACCTTTAGAAGGATGGTGCTCCAGCCTCCATTTTAGACTGTGTCTAAGCAATATATATTTTTTCTGGTAATCAAAAACAGTTTTTTCATATTTTGTTTTTAAATTGATTGCATTAAATTGATTTAAATGTCAATATCTTTAAAAATTTGACGTTCTATTTTTGGCATTTAAGAAAGAAAAATTGTATTCATATTTATTTCTGAAACTGTAAAGTGAGTTGTATTTTTCGATTGTAAAAATCGTTGCAGTTTTTATCATTCTGACGTTTTATTTGGAATATATTCTTGTTGGGTAAGTTTCATAGATAATTTTAATTCCTTTTTATTGGTGGTCTTTACATTTCCTGATTAAACTATTCTATAAATAGTAGTTATTTAAACCACAACTATGTAATAAGATATAATAGACTTAATACGATTTGTTTTGTGTTATATAAAAATATTACTTTAATGTTTAAATACATTATCTCATTTTGTACAGAATTTGGGACTTACAATAGAACAAATTTTTGACTGTCACTTTCTCTATACGAACGGACGTGTAAGTTTTAAAATATTTTATTTTTTTATATATTTTAATTTTTTACAGGCTTTGCTGTTACTATTCATTATTTTATTTATATTTATTATTTCAATATTTTTATATTGAATATACTATAACATCAAAGAGTTTTAAAAAAGTATTTACTAGATATGCTACACCCATGGTCTTAGTTAAAAATATATATTTCACTAGCAAATTGTAATTAAATGAATAATCAATCGACATAACTATAACATCGACATAACTACCATATAACAAAAATTATAGATCTGAGCCATCTAAATTACTGACAACTATTGAGTCATTGACTATTGACAACTATTGAGTGTCATTTTTTATTATCTTTATGACTCTCCCTAATTACACAATTCCGAGAATTCCTTCACTGTTATCTCTTCTCATATTTCGATTTTACTCTTTCACGATATTTCATTTAGAACCTGTAAACACTTTTAGTATTTATGTACAGTGATGAGATCATCCAAGCTATTATGATAATTCAAAAAAAACCAAGTGCTAGATTTTCCTAAATTATAGCTTTAGTTTAACCAGATTGTGTATCTGGACCTTTGTAATTTAATAACATATAATAAATATAAGTTTTCGAAAGTCTAGATTTCTTCAAACCCTGCTTTAATATTCTATTTAATTGTAATAAAATAGGATACCATATAAAAATTTAATAGTGTTTGATTTTATCCTTATCTACTAAGAAATAATGTCCAAAAATGTCTCAGTAAATAAGCCAAACTGCAAGTTCTCATAAAAGTTAAGGTATTCGTTGAATTATTCGATAAATACATATGGATTTAATATATTCTTTTTTACTTACTGCTGTCCTTTTACCCTAGTGGAGCACAGGGAATATATCTATAAGTGGATATTAATGAATAATATTATTAATTTTATTTGAAACCCAAATATTCTCGGTTTAATATATTAACCAATAAACCTTCAATGCGTTATTTCAATTAATTTTATAACTGAAACCTATATCTGGCAAAGTTTCTTTCAAAATTAATTAATGATTAATTTTGATTTTAATATTTTTAATTTTTTAATTTTTTTAAATTATTATGTATGGAAATATGTAATAGATTACATACAATATCTACGAGCTCTAGATATTTATAACTTAGACTTCCCTGCTTAACTACAAAAATGGAATAATTTATTGAAATTAACTTTCCCCATATATGCAACAAATATTTTTTTATTTATATTTATATACATAGGTATATCCATTCTAATATGATACTAATTATATTTATTTTTCAGTGACAAGTCACTATGGACGAAAATAGTGACAGCTTTTTGTATCGGTTTTTTTTCGATGTCAATCGTGAACCAAACGTAATTGATTATGTATTTAGGTCAATATGCATAATAATTATTCTGCTAGTGATCAAAAAAATGTTAAGTGTGAAAATGGATGAACCTAATGTAAGATTCAAATACTTCGAAAGACAAATTTTATTAAGTTTTAAAAAAAAATTTTTTTTACAGTTTGTGAAAGAAAGACAAAATTTAAATCGACAGAAGGCTTCCTTGCAAGTCACTGCAGAGGCCATTCGCACCTTATACATGATGCGAGGAATGCAGGATAACAGATTTAAACGAAAAGAAAATGAAAATTTGGAAAATAGTACATATGATCCAAAAAGTGAAAGAAACACAAACATTTTTCAGAATAAACGAAAATCGTCTACTTCTGTAATAGGAGAAGAAGATTTAGATGGAAATGAGACTGGATTTGTTATAACTAAAAACATTCCTTTAAATGAAACTAATAAGGCTGCTGTAAGATCGATGAACATAATTGGAAAAAAAGTGGACAAGTTCAAGGTTATTACGCCAAGGGATGTTGTGAGTCTTGATGTTGAAGAAATGCCTGGCATAAAAAGTCAATTTAAAGCATCAGGACCAGAACCAATGATTAATGCTTCAAAATCGTCCAGTCGTGCATCAGTAAAAAGCCAGTGTGGTGAAACCAAAAGTACTTCCAGTTACTTATTAAAAGATAGTGATAGCATGAAATCCATGAACCGAAGTATAAGTAGTGCGTCATTGAAAAGCAATTTTGGCAATCGATGTTCTAAAGATGACACAAGTCTGAATAGTGCAAAATTTGATGGAATGTCTTCTGTATCTAGTCAGTTAACTTTAGGTGGAAAAACTAAAAGCAGTTTATATTACTCCACAAAGAGCAACGCCTCTCTGCGAAATACCACTGAACATTATTTAAGTTCACCATCGAAAAATAATTTAAATTTGTCTAAACACTCGCTTGGTTCGCATCAAAAGTTACCTGAATTGAAGAAATCTCAATCGAGTTTGACATTGAGTTCATATATGCAAAATAATGATTCTAGTCCTCGGTCTAGAATCAATACAAGCGCCGTAAGTTGTGCTGATCAAAGCAAAGCTGAATTGATGAGCACTCCTCCAAGAAAATTTGTGCGTCCTGCTTCACGTATTCCAACACTTTCCAAAGTGGAAAATATTAGAAAGACTCCACTAAGCAGTGCTGGACGGACCCCTCCAAGAAAGGTTACAACTAAACGTAATATAATTAATTACTTGTGTAGAATAATATTTTTAATTTTTACCTAATTATGAATTATATTTTTTATTTTCAGAAAATATAAATAAAGGTCCTTCAAAGGGCCGCAAGTAAAAATAATAATCTTCATCAAAACTTAAACAAAAAACAAAAAACAAAAAAAAAATGTATATAGTAGTATTAAGAAATTTGCATAATATCATAGTTTATCCATTGGTCCATAGTCCATTGTCCATAAAATTGTATTTATTGTCTTACTTTTATCTTAACTTTTAAATGTTTATGTTAAATTTTTGTATTTAAATAGTTAATAAGTAGTTATTAGTTTAATTAATGACGGCATAGAAACAGACGTCATTAAGACAACGCTGCGTTTCCATTGGTACATAAGGTGAGCTTTAAATTAGTTTAAAAACTATTATCTCTTACTTCTAATAAGTACATATAACGTCTTTTAATACTAAAACATTCATAAAAACATTTTCAATATATATTATATCCATTTCAAATCCAAATCAATATAATTCTATTTTAAGGTCTCTCCAAATTACATCACAAAAACTGAAATTTTCAAAAACTGGTAAAAACATCACATAATTAACAATATAAACACACGATAAGTTAATACATGTTTAAGGCCCGCCTCATTACAACCAATAGAAGTAACGAATAAATACATATCGATGTACCAGGTTAATTAAAAGGATCCATACATACAATTATAATGACGCTAATTTATATCTGGTAAGTGTTTATTTGTTTTGGCTTTTTAATATAAAATTTTAAATAATCCACTCGTTTAGTAAATATTTGTGCTCCGAACCATGCCAATATTATCAAGATGGCGATGCATTCCACCATTAACTCCAATAGGGCTTTATGCAGATCTCAAAACCAATATATTTTGATATAAATTTTGCAGAGCTAACATTAAAGAACATATATTTTGTATATATTATTTACTTTTCAACATTTCTTTAAAATTTTATGTCAAAGTCATTTACGAACCTCAAATTTATGTGAAATTCTTTAATGAAATCGAAATTAATTAAATGTAAAACAAAACTCAAATGTTTACTATATGTACATTGTGACCGAAAAGTTTCCGGTCATAAATAAATAAAACGCAAAATTCTTAATCTTCATCAATATTTATTTTATCTCCTTCAAAATATGCTCCATTAGAAGCGATACACAAATGCCAACGTTTCTTCCAATCATCAAAACATTTTTTATAGGCGCTTTCCGGTATGGCTTTGAGTTCCCTCTGCGAATTCTGTTTTACGTCTTCTATGGATTCAAAACGCGTTCCTCTGAGTGGTAATTTGAGGTTGGGAAACAGGAAAAAGTCACACGGTGCAAGATCAGGTGAATACGGTGGCTGTTCGATGGTATTTATTGAATGTTTGGCCTTAAAATCGTTGATAATGTTGAACAAATTGAGGTGAATCGGAACAAGCCGGGCGTTGACACGTCGCATACACAAATTGTCCACCAAAATCAAACGAGCCATCTCACGACCGATGCCTAGCTCTCGTGCTATCTCTCTAACACTCACATGAGGATTTTTGAACACGATTTCCTTTGCCTTTTCAATGTTTTCGTCGGTGGTAGAGGTCGAAGGTCGTCCAGAACGCGGCATGTCTTCGACGGTCGTACGACAGTCCTGAAAGGCTTTGTACCACTCATAAACTTGAGTTTTCGATAAAACTGATTCCCCATAAGCCTTTTGTAGCATTCGCAACGATTCTGCACACGAAATTTCGTTCGAAAAACAAAATTTGATGCAAACTCTTTGTTCAATATTTTTTTCCATTGTTTTTTTCGCAACGCACTACTGAGGTGAACTGGTTTCAACAGCTGCCGTAAACGAACTGTCTGACAGATCGCGCTCATTTTTGGCATAGTAATTAAGGACAGTGCTGCCAAACTACATAAACTTAAAATATCGAAAAATATACAGCGCGCGAATTTTAAATGAGAACCTCCGAAAACCTTTCGGTCACAATGTATAAATAGGTTACTAGAAATTAACATAGATTATTGTATTATGCTGAAACCTTCCTTTACTAAAACTGTTTACTTAGTTTTTCAGTTAATAGAGTGGGATTTTCTACATAACATATATGTTTTAGGAACCATATTAGCTAGGTTCTTAGTAATTCATTTCTCTTCACTAGGTATAAAGATATTTACTTGAAACCGTAATTATATATATTATATATTATCTTACACATGAAGATAATACCAACACTGCGTTATTAAATCTCAGAACGCTTACAGGCTCCTCGGAGAAGGATACAGATCTGAGGTCAATTATTGCTTAGTCTAATGAAGTGATAAACAATAATCCAGTCAAGGCGTAAAGAGGGATTTTAAAAATACCTCGAGTTAAGAAAGAGTAAAAGTGCACAAGTGCACTGGCTCATAGAAATAAATAAATAATGATTTTTTTTACTGGTATATAGCCATAAGGGATTAAAAATTTTGTATATGCATAATGTGCCCTTCTTCGATAAAGGAATAAATCAGACCCTTGCTTGTTATAATTTAGAAAAAATACAGTATCAAGAATTATACATTTAGGATCAACATGTGGACTTTTTAAAAAAATTAACAAATCGTAAAGTGAACTTAGTTTCTTGTATATATATTATTTTATGTTTTATAAAATAACGGGGTTGTGTTCCGATTTGGTAGCAATATTTTAGTGATATCTATCACATGTTTAAGTTTAATGATTGGTTTGGTTTGCTTATAAGCGTTTTTTAAATTTTGAACTTTTATTACAAAAGGAACGCCGATTAATTTCAGCGATAAGAAGAGGTATATATTACTTTCCGCTTGGTGGAAATTGATTACATCCATAATATACTGTATGGAATTTAGTCTGTTGGTGTAAAAGGCTATACGTTTTTGAAAATGACGAAGAAGTGAAACAAACTCTCGATTTTGAACGCTATAGCCACATGATTGCTAATAATTTTTGGCGCGAAATTGATAACATGTAGCGCAAGAAATTTTCCGGGCAAAGTTCAAAGTTTTGGTGATAACAATGGCTACTAAGATCATGCGACGCTTCAAAAATGAGTATTTAACATTCGTTCAGTTATAGTCGAGCAATTTCCAGCTTTATGTCGACAAGTTATCGAAAATTGCCATAAAAGAATCCAATACTTTACGGAGTACTGTGGGAAGATCATTTAAATAGTGTATTTCATTCTTAATGACAAGGTTCATGCAATTTCTAATTTTTAAGTTACCTTTATATTGGCAATTTTGTATTGGCAAGTAATATTTGTTTAATTTCTTCCAGGTTTTCATTATTAAGGATCGTTTTTTGCTACTCAGATCTAGTGTCATTTCGACGCTGCTAGAAGCATTTTTATAAATTTTTATAAAAATTTAATTATAAAAATTAATTTATAAAAATTTAATTATAAAAATATTTTTATAAAAATTTATTTATAAAAATTTATATTTATATTTATTCATGTTTTATGTTTTTATTATTTTATTATTATTTATATTATTAATATATTATTTTTATATATATTTTATTTTTATTATTATTTATTAACTAATGGCTTTGCTGGCTAGCATTTAACATTTTGAAGGGTTACTGCTCTTACTTTTAATGAAATTTTCTGATTTGCTGAGTTACTACTAACTGATAATCAACTCTTAATAGTACAACCAATACACAAAAAAAACTTAAATAAGCAATATACTATGCGTACAATTTTGATTAGTATTAGTGTGATTAGTGTGATTTGATTAGTGTGATTAATTCACACTTTTTATCTATCAAGGTTTAGAAAAATCTTCATAATTTACAGATGAAATAAATTAAAATTTTCTAAATTAACAGAACTGTACATTTACATTAAAGTCACATACAAAATCCAACCTATTTTAATCAAGATAAGTACTAAGGCTTTCAAGTTTTGTCAATATTGGCAGAATCTTTATTAACTATGAAGCATAGAAATTTGATCTCTGTATGCCTCTGTAAATAGTTTTATTTCAATTGGGTATTTTAAAGACCTTCATGATTAGATTATATCGCCAAAGATGAGTATCAGCTGTGAAAAACACTAACACCTTTTAATGAGTGGAGAACTGTATATTCGGATTGTTCTGTTTTCAGTATTCAGAGACTCCTTCAATATAAAAGATCACAACGAGCGCAAAGATCTGTAATGTTCCATTATATAAGTTTATTTCTTCAATATATAAACAAAATATGTTTTCTTTCTCAAGCTAACACGCACGTGAAATATTATTGCAAAGTCTTGAACATGTTTGACCTTGTATCAGAAAGTACTAACGATCCATCTCTAGTATAGATCGCTAGATGGATCGCAATTGTTGAACAAATTTGCTTTTTATTATTATTTGCATGTACATAGTCATTATACTCCTTACTCCTTAGTATTGTGTTACAAACATTATATTAAATTTAAATACCATCCTCTCCACTCCGAAATAAACCAAAATGTGTGAAAACGCGGATTAGAATTAAAATTGTGCCAAAATTTGAAGCGCGTGAGTTTTTACGTTGAAATCAACGCAACGCCATGTAAAACTTCAAGGTTTTCGTTTGGCGATACCAACGAAGTTCAGATACTTTCATATGGCTAATTATTTTTTATTTCAATTAAACTATGTCGGTGTATAATAATTTATCTTTTGTTATTTGGCTAAATTATCGCTAATTTTTATTTGAAATTTTGGCTATTGAAAGTTTAAATTAGTTTTGCTTGTGTGGGATGTTTTTGCCTGAATTTTAAACGATTATTCACTCCGAAGTGTTAAATTTTTAAAGTTGTTAATAATCAACGTGAGTATTTTTCAATAATTTTATAATTATATTTTTTTTTTAGAAAAGTAATTATTTCGTCAACGAAAATTAAAAACACCCAATTGATAGAATCCATTAGATTGTATCGACCCGCGTACATGCGCTTGTTCAAATGCGAGTGCCAGTATCGGTATCAGATATGGTTGGGTGCTAAAAACTCAATAAAAATGTTAATAAATAAAATTGTTTAGCTCATAATATATCTACTGGTATTACATACACATACTCTATGGATTTATATACCAGTTATTGACACATCAACAAAACTTAATGACTCCCATTAATTTTAATGTGCATTTCTGTTTTTCTGGCCTAGGAGACCACTGCGCTCGATGTTTACAAACATTTGGTTGTCGGCTTAATAGACCCACTTTAGTCTTTGTTAATAGATACATAGATAGATACAACAGCTGTGCAAAATCAAATATTACATGTTTGCAGTTATGCTATTTCAAATATTTTTAACATGTAAGGATATAATTATATGTTCAATAATTACGATTTAATAACTCATAAGCAAATAATTTCATTATAAATAAAAATGGTGCAAATAAGCAGTTTGCGATGTACTTAAAGATAATGTGTGCTTGTGAGAAATTATAATTTTAACCTTCAAATAAAGATATATACGTACGCGTTAAGAACTACCATATATAATTAAAAGACACGAGTACTATTTAAGTCCACTTGTAATTGCAATGTCTTTGATATTTTGCATTAAAATTTGAAAAATATTAAATCGAGATTGATTATAACTTAATAAAAATATGCTACAAAACTCAAATGAATACATTAAATTAATACCAGTCAATAAATAAAATGCGTGTAAAGAAAAGTCTATGGGGAGTTTAATCAATAGTATTTATGCCGTTTATCGCATATTAAAAAATTAAGAGAAACACGATTTCTACCATTCCTGTTATTATCATATAAACTAATTTGCACTCTATGCTTCCACTAGGAGTGCCACTGCATAACATATATCATTATCGTTAATAATATTTTTATTATTTTTTTAAATATAAGTTTTGTTTGTACTTTTGTATGCAAATAAAACTTGTATATAAAGCCATTAGCAATAATAATTGTTTTGTCCTGTAAACACTGGCAAAGCTGTTAAATCAGAGTTTCTAAGTTATATTTACATCATCGAAATTTAAATAGTTGGATTAATACTTGCCTCAAGCAAACTGTTTAGCCTCCAATCTATATTTAACGACAGAAAAACGTATTTCCGATTTTGAACACATGAAAACTGTGAACAAAAAGAAGGCGGACTTTTTAATTTAAGATACACCAGCTTTTTAATTTCACTTAGATTAGCATTCGTCCAATAATTTAGCAATTATTTTATATATAATTGATTTTTAATGTCCGTTTTGACAAAAGAAACTAAGTTCTTAATATAAACTCTTGTTTTCAATATAGAGGTTTTTATCGAACAGTAGTGAAATTGCAACAACAATTTTTTTATTATTTTTAATTAATTAAATTTGTGGCTGATCATACAGCTGTTTCCAGTATTGCCAAGCCCCCTTCACTGGCTTTGGAATTATTTCTTATATTTAAGTCGTAAATATTTTTTTATTGAGCTTTTAAGTAATGTCTAAACAAAAAATTTGCATTTGATAATGTTTGTAGGAATAATGAATTTTTTGTAGAGTAACGTCAAAAATATTGCAGAAGACCTACGGTGTCTAGTTTATGTTACAAAAAAAAAAATGGAATAAATAATTCAAAAAAGTAAGAGAAAAGAGATCTACAGATTGACTCAATGAAAAAATATATCAAGAACAGAGCCCTAAAATTATTCACAAAAGTTGATCCGTTGCCTAACCCCGTCCTAACAAATCTTAAGTTCACCTCAGGACGCACAGGAAGATATGCTGATTTACGGTCCATCATCAGTTAGAAAATAAATAAATGATAATGATTCTAGTATAGTTAAAGTTTAGTGTGGGGCAGAAATGAGCCCCCCAGCCACAAAAGAGTAAAAGTGCGCAATAGCACTAACTCAAATCACAACAACAACAACAACAACAACAACAACAAGAGAAAATACAAGAGAAAAACAAATTTCGCTTTGGATACTTTAATATCAAGTGATATACAATATCTCAAGAAAATCAAAGATTTGGTGCACAAAAAACTTCAATTGAAAATCTGTTACCGATATTCTTAATATTATAAAAGATGTTTTGTGCTTAAAAAGATTGAAATCTCGTTTGGTGTTAAGAACATTCAATTTTCGAAAAAATAACGTTGCGTTGAAGTCTGTGACACAATGCTTTCTATATGTTATACATATCAGGATAAAATAAAACTGTAGAAAAAGTTCGGAACTATATATTCGACGAGCTAAGCCGGTTGCATGCATCCAATCTTCTTCAGGCATCTTCAAAACATGATTTTTAAATGCAACAACGGCTGCTGTCGCCGACAAAAATTCGATTGTCGATTATACACACAATTTATTTTTGATATTCGGTATGGCGGATGATACATCAATTCGATTTTTTGAATCTTCAAATAGTCGGTTCTTAGACGAGGAGATGGAGATGATGGTGATGGAGATGGAGAATGATCCAATAGCGCTTGTTTGTTTTCCGTACTTCACTGAAGACTTTCGGTAAACACATGGTTGTTTGCCATTCGGAATTAGCTATTTTACGTTTCTTTAATGGTATACTCATGTAATCGTATACCAGCGTTTTACAGTAGCGTGGCAAATGATGGGGCTTTATCATTAAATGTGGAAGTAAGTTGATCCATGTACTCCATGCACGAAAATTTTCTCACTCAACTTTAACAGTAATTCCTCTGTAAATATTAAATAATCATAACGCTCTTTTGACTAAAAGTCCAAGCTAACATAGGTTATGTTTAATAATGTCAAACTTTCGTATGGAAACGTCAGATGACATATGACAACAGTCAGTGTTGTCAAGGCTCAAAATGTAAATAGTGACCTCAGTATCTATTGTTTAGATAATGAAAATATTATAGCTTTATAATTTCTAATATTTCTAAAATGTCATGAGACAAAGTCAAAAGCGAAGAGAACACCTTAACAGTCTAATGCTAAATCTAAATTAAATAAATCTAAATTTTTGTACAGATTGAGTATTTTCTAATTATTAAAAAATTGCTATTTTTGCATATTTTATTTAAAATAATTAATTCCGATTAAATTTTACTATTATTGAATCATATGAATCATGTGAATCATATTATTTTTTATTTTATTGGCACAGTTATGTGAGTGCATTTACTTATGCACTTCTTACAAAGTTTATTGCCATGCATTGTGTCATCGGCTGACGTTACATTAGGTAATAATGTATTTATTTTTATTATTTTTTGCATTAGTATATAGACACACTATAGTGGTTTCCGTATTGCAAAGTTTTACAAGACGCTTTCATTCAAGTTAAAGCAGTTTTTTTTTTTGCAACTTTAAATCGCAGAATCATGGCTATTAACAAACATAATACATTTTTATTTCAAATATAATAAAAATAATTATTTTTCGCTTGGTGGATAATGCAAATACGCAAAATTTTCTCATGTGGGACTGTGAACATTTATAAGTAACTATCGAAAGACTATTACATCTATGTCACTGAACAAGTCACTGCATCAGGTCTGGCAGTGTGTTAGACCCGTCTTTTTGTGAAAATGATAAAGCTGGGATACAAATAATCAAACCATCAATACTAATCGCTATATCCGCAAGTTTCATTTTAAAGTTATCAATATTCTGAAATTTTCTTTTGAAGATCTATAAATAAGTTTTATGAATACAATCTATACTGTGTTCATATGACTTTTCTAACTGTCACCGCAGTATTTAATAATGATCCAGTTAAACAGTTTTTGCTGAAATCAAATTAATGTTTTTCTGATACTGTAGTGGCAAATATATAGTAGGTACATATGCCATGAACGTGTGATTAATATCTTTATTTTTGTTTTTGTTTTTAGCAGAATTTGCCACCGATATTCTGCTATTCCATTTGCAAAGTAATTCTTCGAAAAGCGATTTGTGTTCATTTGTGGTCCCCAAAGTAAATATAAAGTAAATACTTTTGTGATTGAATGCAATTGGTAATTGCTTGGCTTTAATTAGACGGATGTAACATGACGAAAATATCTAATGGCGGTCAATATGTGAACACGATCCCAATTGCCAATTTACATTATCATAACGTGAAGTTATGAGTTCGAGACATTTCTTGCGTCACAAAGCCAAAACGGGACGTATTATATGACTTGTGGTACACCGATATCTTCAATTTCATGCCAAAAAATTTAAAATCATGTAACAGTTTTTTAATTAATGAACAAAAAACTGTACAAGTTGTGTACACGACAAGAATTAATTATAAAGTACAACATCTGGCATAAATAATACCAATATCGAATATGACGCTGGGGGCATATACTCGGGTATGAGCACAGATAATAAAGTAATATGGTAAATTTAAATTAATATAAAAAGAGAACAAATTCATATTAAATTTAAAAAACTACATTGACTATTTAATATAAATTCTCATTTTATTATTAATAATAAATTTTTGCTCTACAAAAAATAATTTAACCGATATAGACATATTGAATCCTATTGTTGGGTAAAAATCTGATTGACACATCGTGCAAAGGCAAGATTCGAAAATACTACGTGTTATTATCAATGCACACTTATTTGTAACCAATGTTGAGATCCATAAATATCTCGATACACTCCTCATCAACTACGAAATATGGTAATAAACACAAGTAGACAAAATAAACTTTCTACGAAAATCAGAATTGATAAGAGGAAGACAACTAATGGAGAATCTTTCAGTTGACTTAATATAATACTTATATTTATTTATATTAATATAAAATAATAAAAATTGTACATATATAAATAAAGATAATATTATATATTGTATATTATAATATATTATATTATTTTTTATTTATTATGAATTTATGAATTTGTTTGTTGACCTGTATTTTTTTTATGATTTTTTTTGTTTATTTTTAGCTGGATATAGGTCACTTTTTTCCCAATAAAACTTAAAAAATTCTTTATTGATGTTTTTTAAGTAGTTCTATATTTCTCTCTCTCTGTCTATAGTGCAATATAGACAATAGAATAGACAATAGCAACATGACGATTGAGTTAATGGAATGTGATATTATTAATTTTTATTTTTATTAGAACATGATCCTGATGATGATTCTCAAAGAGAGTCGAAATATAGCATTAATTAAAAAACATCAATAAAGGATTTTTTGATTTTTATTGGGACAAAAAGTGGCCTATAGTTAGGTAAATTTTTTATTTATATTTAAATTATATATTTATATATTATATATATAAACTATATTATAATATATAAAACTAAATAAATACTTTTATAAAAATAAGCAAAAGATGTTATTAGTTATAGTTCGTTTTGTAATATGCATATAACGGAAGCAGTGCAAAATCAGAACCCCAAAATATGATTTATATTTGAAGAAAGGGTCTTTGTATTGTATGGTGATTTCAATTATATTTCAATTAATGTTGTAAATAAATTCATTAAAAATTAAATAATTTTAATCAAAAAAATTAATTAAAATTGATTTGTTGGGGTACAGACCAAATGCTTCTTTGAAACCCAATGTGATTTCCAGATTTCTGATGAAGTCCACACAGGTTTTTGTATATTGTTTTTGCAGTAATAAAGTGTTGATTTAAAAAAAAAATTGAATCAAAATATTTTCTATTTGAAAATAATGCACTTAATATTAAGTAGTAGCAATTGTTTTTACTCACGTGCTATATATTTTGCAGTTCTCTAATTTTTGCTTATTTACTGGCAGTGAAGCGTGTCTTCACAAGGTCTTCGTCTTTTTATATATGTACGTATATATAATTTTTTTTTGGTTTTTCAGACTAGGTCTGCATTTTTAACTTTAATAGAGTAGAAAACTAGCAATTATTAACAAATAATACATCAAATTATATTATTTGTGTGATTGTTAATAAGAAAATTTTTAATTAAATTAATATTTTGATTTATTTTACATTGTACTTGATTTATGAGAATAATTTCTAAATAACATATATTTAAATTTTCATTTCATAATTTTTTCACTTTTTGCTATATAAATAAAATATCTAATACACTACTAGACAAGAAACTATACACAAGAAAGAAAAAAGTCAAATTATAACTAAAAAAATCTGCTCTACAAGAAATAGATAAAAATAAGATAGACTAAGATAAAAGTTTATTAACAGAAACTGTAATTAGTTAATGTCATATTGTACCGCTGTTGTTTATGCATAGTTTTGTAAGCATTGAACTGCTTACGAACCAATACGTCTTGGTTAAAATATTATATGGTAGCTGTTGTATATGCTATCAATTAAATTGATTGTTTAAAAAAATAAAATTAATTATTCACTATAATTACAAAAGATAAATAAAATACATTGTACTCACAAAAAAAGGAAACAAGTTTATTATATTATTATTCGATTATACCAAAAAAAGGATTATTTAAAAAGTAAGTTAAGTTAAGCTATATACATTACGAAAAATAATATGCAAAAGTATAGAAGACATTTCCTCAACTAGCGGAGTGTTAAGGGATAGATTACTGACAATATAATTCACAGAAGAAACACTGTTAAAACCTAGTCAACAAAAATATTTCTACTATATATGCATTGACATAATCCAGGCTACTGGTCAGAAGCCAGATATGCTAACAGTAGAGCCGAATTTTTTGCGCCAAGCTTAGTTATGTATTATATTACTTGAATCATTTTTTAAATGAATTCCTCCTATTGAGTGAAGTACTTAATAGTGCTACAATAAAGCATATGGTACGCTAGTTTCCATAACATTTGGGGCAGTTTTTTAACAAGTAAAACGTTCAAGTTTTTACTGACTAAGTACTAATCCTCTTTATCTCAACTCTCTCTCCTAATTACTGGAATGAAGTTTTACACAGCGTCTAATGTTGGAAAGTTGTCCATGTTGAAAATCTTCTGCGTTCTTTACTAAGAAGTGGTTATAGTGCGATAAAGTCCCGCTTTATTGTTGTCGATGCATAACGCAAAACAAAGGTTTCTACTATTTTATTATGCTTTCTTAGGACAATGTATTATGTATATTAATATAAGTAAGTTATAAATAGTACATTTATATTTGGTGACCCTGAACTTCAGTTCGACTGTAACGTAAATTTGCACGTTATCAGAAAAGTATCTGGGAAGCATTGACACCGATCGCCAAAGTAATTTATTTAATAAAAGAGTTTTATACATTATTGCTATATTAACGTTGAAATAAAAAAACAAGTATTTAAATATAGAAAATATTTTACAATTAATTGAAGTTTTTACAAAAATGGTAAATATTAAACAATCAGGAAATGTGGTTATTTGCAAAATTTTCTGCTAAGGCGTAGGCTGCTTACATCGATGTGAATGCAAGATTGCTAATTAGCTATAAAACTGTTTGACAAACCTAGTTTATTACATTAAGCAATGCACTTCCACTTTTTATACAAACACTCAGATACACTAGTTTCGATCTTGTCAATGAACTTGATTGAGTAACAAGTTTTAATAAGCGGTAATTGCCAATAAAACTCCAAATGCTTAGTTTAGCCATAGTAAGCTTTTCGCAACAAGACATGTATCTTCACTGATTACGAGCTAAATATGGGACTACTTTTTGTAATGACGTTTTTGTTTAACATATTTAATATATAATGACAATATATTTTCTAATGCCATAACTTCCAGGCTATAAATCTTTCAATTTTTGAAAGCATGAATATAACTTGACCTACTGTGGATATAACTCAGCCAACTTCTTTTTCTGTTACTATTAAGGATTACTCAAAAAAACCTATTTTTACGCATTTCCGTTTAATACGGAATAAAATTTATATTCCAATTAATTCGTCCATAATGAGATAGATTTATTTATACTTAATATGAAATATATATAAAAAAATAATTCGTAGGAATTGAAAAATAGTTTAAATCGAAATATCAACGCTAATTAATTAACTAACTTGGAATAGCTTTATAGTTTTAATGGTACATTATCAATTCCTTACGATGGTAATGTCATCTAAAATATAACGAATTTTGCTTAGACTTTTATAAAAACTTAATTACCACACCCATTGGTAAACATATATCTTAATGCAACTGCTTATCCGCGAGTAACTGAATCTATTACAATTATTCTGTCCTGATAAGTAGGTTGGAATGAGTCTGTGTTATCTAAGCTGATTATTCGATTGTTTTAAAATAATAATAATAGCGATTTTACCATAAATGATTATATCTACTGCTTATTTTGGACCCATATTATAATTGTGTTTGATAACATAGTCCTGACCTAAGGTTTTTGGATTGATTAGAATCATTAAATTCCTTACCTCTATTACTAATGACTTCTTTTGAAGTAATCACATTATAGTTTTGTTATTTTAAACCAGTTAGACTGCATAAGAAGCTAAGACGATACCAAAAAAGAAGCTAAAAAGAGAAACCAAAGAGATAAATTAAGATAATTTAAAACGTTCAAAAATAGACATTGATAAATCAGTATAGACTTATAGTATTCAGTTATTTTAAAATGTTACTATATTATATTAAACGTTCGATGGTATATTAGAAATAAAAGTATAGACCGAGATTACAAACTCTATCAATTAAAGCCTAAATTTGCCAATATTAGAAGAAATACAATAAAATATTAATAGAAATTGATAACTCCCTAGTTAGATTTTTCTCTGATATCTAGTATTTAAAAAAAACTGCCGTCTATTTATTAATAGGAACTAAACGATTGTTAAAGAAATATAATTAATTTTTAGTGAATTGCAAAAAATTATTTGTGTTTTCTTGTCACAAAGTGTTAAAATCTGTAGATTAGACATTGCAAAAATATTATTGAATAGATATATTTCCACCCCAACCTTTAAAAATAAGTACCATTATAAGATAGGCGTATATGCATGCTAAACAATATAAGCTTAAGGATACAGTATTTCCTTTAGTGTTTTTTGGTTGACTCATATTGCCGTTCCGTTGTTCTCATAAAGATCTTTTACTATATTGATTTGATTAGTTAGAACACTGAGTATCTTCAAAATTGACCTCAACCTAACGACTTAACCTAGTGAAGCAATTTAATAATGCGAGGGCGAAACATTCGGGTGCCAAATGTGAGAATTATTTCGTTGTTGAATTTTTATCATAGTCATATATTGTTCTAAATAAACTGTTTTGAAATTTTTGACAAAAACAAAAGAACAGTTTTAGAACATGGATATGCGTACCTATCGCTGTACTGTTCTATATGAACATGTTCACACTCCCAAAAATTTTCTATCGCTGTTTTAATATAACCCTTTGCTGAACTCTCTGGGCTATTTATTGTTCAGTAAAAGGTCAGACATTATTGTTTAGAGGTGCAAAGTGGATTGTAAAATAATATTGGAATTAGACATGGTTTTAGAAAAATTCTTGAAAAATAATTGTAGCATTTATGTGTTCTATAATTTGTTTGTAATCTTTTCTAGAACTAAACGAGACAACAATAGATTAACAACAAAACGGGACAACAATAGATTAAGTACTCGAAATTTTAGTAGGAACACCAATTTTTAAATTGTAAATGAACAATGAACAATGTTGTAAGTTTATTGTGATTGAAAATGGTTCTAATAGTAATCCTTCATCATTTTCAAAATACAATCGCTAAACTCTGGATGGCAACATTATTTCTTGGCAATCTTATGTTTATATCGGATAGTTATCCAGTTTTATTAAGATAAAAGCATCACACTAATAAGCCTTGATAACTCAAAGAGAGATAATTAATAATTTAGTTATTTTATCCTAGGTAATTCTCTTGTCCATTTAACAGTCGTAACTTCATTCTTAATACTGACTTAGGTCATCATCAAGTTGTTTACTGATTTAAAATATATTTAACCAGTTTTGAGACTTAATTTATCCCCTTAAAGCTAATTGAAGTAATATTGTTTTCTACAACAGATTTATTTTTAACGCTATAACAGAGCATATTTTGCTATCTGAAAGCATATAGGATGAAAATATTACATAAATAATATGTAATACCTATGTATTGTTAATAAGGTATTCTACTTCGTTCATATATATATTAAAGTGTTTGATGATAATAACCTGCTAATGCTGCTGAATGTTTTCTTATTTTTCAATGAAATATAATTTTGTTTTTTCAAATTAATATTAATATTAAATTATTAAGAATAGAAAATACCTGATATAGATAACTTGTGCTAATGAACTCTCTGTTATTATAGATGGATAGCTAAGCTTAAAAAAATTTTCATAGGTGTCTGATATAGGTTTTCGGCACACAGTACTTTAAATAACTTTATGCGGCATTTATTGCTTTCACATTCAAGAAAGCAAAATAGGTAAAATTTTTTTTATTAAATCACAGTAATAAATTTTAGATAATTGTTATCATATGTTAGAGAAAGACGCATTTGATTTATATTGAGCCAGAAAAATATGTATATAATGTGGGACTATAAACTACATCATAAATTATATGGATTATTAATACATTCATATTTGAAAGAAACTAAAGATATTTACATACATACCGGTATTTAACATTTAAGATTTATATTAATTATTTTTTAATTAGAATTAATTAGTCTTGCAATTTTGCACTAAATAATTTAATAAGAGACTGAAAATATGAAAATTGGGTCAAATTATTAGAAATTTTTAATAATAATATTTTTTAAGATCAATAAAAATGAGGAAATAATTGAATATAATTAATTAATTAATTAACGTAAATGAATTTGCTATTTAAAAGTGTTTAATAGAAATAGAGTGTTTACTTAATAGAAAAAAATGTAATTATAATTATGAAATAAAAATTGTTTAATTTAAATAAAAAAAAGTGCATTAACATTTAATGTTGTTTATGGTTTACTTTTTGAAAATGAAATTAATTAATTAATTACTTATTAAATTAGTAGTGCAAAGTTGTAATAATTGCGGGTTCGTCATGATAGTCGCGTGTGACATAGATTTGATAATTTAATTTAACAAATAAAAATATTGTTTATTTTTAATAAAATTCATAAAAATTTTATTGCTGTTACAATTTATTTAAACGCTTCAGTTAAAACAGATATAAAAGAATGGGTTACCTTCGTTTGTAATTTATGCATTATGATATGAAAGTGTTTTGAGACATTCAAATGTCATTCATCTTTCGATTTGAATAATAATGATTTTCATAAAAAAATAAGCTGGTAAGCTAATTTTAGTAGCATTTGGAGTTAAAAATATTAATTTGTTATTTAGCAATTTTTTTTCTTTCATATTTTGTATAAGTAATAAAATAATTATGAGTATTATTTTGTATTTATATGTATATCATTTATAATTGTGATATATAAAAAAATTGGATTCGTTGGAGTGTTAGGAAACTCGTTGACTCGAATAAGCTGGAATTGCTTTTGCTCAATTAGTCGATTTGTTAATTTGTAAATGAATCATTAGAAATGTGTTTGGGCAATTACGAGTATTTAAAAATAAAAAAAAAAATAATTACAAAAATATTTAGAAGATATTTTATGGTTAATGCTTGATAAGTGGACATTATTAAAAATTTTATATGGCTAATTAAATTATTTTTGGATATGGAGTGGTAAAGAAATTTGAAATACAATGACTAACTACATGAGTACATATATACAATAGTATATATTGTAATTGTAATTGTCTCAAACAAATGTTTTAGTTAGAAAGGGAATAATAATTATTATGGGATTCCCTAAATACATTCAATGTTATACACACATAGTATGCCTAATATGATATGATTAATATTGATTTTTTTTTTTAAATTTAATATATTTATAAATTAAATTTGATATGAATTATAAGTCTGTAGAGAGAACTTTTTTACACAGAAATTGCCAACATAATATTCCTTAATTAGCTAAGATAAATTTATAATTGGTTTTTTATTATATTTATGAATATATTTAATAAAAATTTTAAAAAAAAGGTTGAAAATAAATTTATTTTAATTCAAATAGCAAATGGACATTTTGAAATATACAAAATTATAATAAATATATAACATTTTTGTTTCATTAAAAAAATAAAATGTGTTTTCCCACCTGGTATAAACTTTCAGATTCATACTTGTTGGATTGTTTTTCAAAATGATTGGACTTGAAAATGATTTTTCAGTTTGTTCCACAAGCCAATATACTTGACTATATCTACCTTATACTTTCGATATATCATCACTTACAAATACGATTACAGCTAAATTTCCAGATGACACTGCAATTCTTATTTCTCCAAATACGGATGTAGAATCGATTCCACATTTCCGAAGTGCTACTATATAAATACTAAATTAGATATTGAAATGGAGAATAGCATTTAATAACACGAAATCGGCACTAAAAGAATCTCATGTTTATCAATTTTAGAAACCAAATACTACAAAGTATCTTGGAATGACCCGATGCATTAAATACCGTGAAGATAAAAATTTCAAAATGTTACATCTTGAATGATTTAAAGGTAGATTTTAATTTGTACATAATAAATTAAGAATATGTATTCATATATTGAAACCCATCCAGATAAATAGTGGGATTTCACGACAAGTTGATATGATTGACTGATAGAGAAATAAGTCTATATAAAGACGATAACCACAAGTTGTGAGTATTATTTTGTATTCTACCAAGAAATCTAACTCAGAAGTCATAGAGTATTTTCAACAAAAAATTCACCATTCTAAAGTACACACTACCTGATACATAAGAAACAGCGAAACCATGACATGTACCTATGTGCCAGCTGCCTTCAATGTAATAAGAAAATTGACCGTATATCATCAGAAAGATTTCACCAATCCAAGATTATGGAAATAAATCACATCTTTGATAAAAAAGACTTAAGAACAGGATTACAACTTAGCAAATTTTTTAAACTGGTGCCGAAAATTAAGTAATTCACCAGAATATGTTGAGTTTTTACGACACATTATATATGTAACATACCATATATCAATATGCTTTTCCAATAAGATAAAAGAAATTGTGGTATTATTAATAGTGAATTTTTAAATTTTAAATTTATTAAAAAACAAATTTTACAATAGCTTCATATGATCGATTTAGAGGGATCACTCAGTTACGAACACTATTAGTTACTACGAGGTTATTTCACTACGAATGGCTACGATATAAAGATAGGTTCTTATCGTTCAAACAGGAAGAAATTTCGGCGAATCAATCAGTCATATTTGGAGACTATTTGACAATTCGAATTGTTTTTAGTCGAAAACTCACGAATCTCTGATTTTATCGGTTGTTAAAACACTTTTCCCCAAGTAAAATTATGTGGTTCAAGTATAAAGAAATATGCTTGATTTATAACCAAATAAGTCGAATTTATTGATTGCTCTATGGTATTGCTAATGTTCTTGATTAAGATCTCATAGATAAGGATGACAGTGTGCGAATGTATGTTATCGTGGTGTAAAATCCATTAGTTGTTTCCACATTAGTCCACATTAGTTTTCTGGGCGAACTACTTTATGCAAATGTTTGATAATCTGATTTATTTGTATGATTTTCTAGTAAGAGTTTATACTGCAGAGCACCATTACAATCCATTAAAATTGTGAAAGTACAACCTGTTGGTAATTCTTTTTGATTGAGGTTAATATTAAAAATTAAAATAACTTTACACTAAGATGAGGGAGTCACTTCTGTTGTATTTTTACTACACTGGAAATCTGCTACTCCTTTCTGTTGTGCTTGTTTAATATATATTATGTTTAATATTCAGATGTCAATATCGACTTACTGGTAGGTAGATGAGTTATATTAGCGATCCCAAGGGATCCACTTAGGCCTATAGACTCATTATGTTACCGTATAATTAAAAACTCAAGGGTTAGAAGCTCTTAAAACCTTTGGTAAAGCTTATAATACTATTAAGGGGGAGGTCGTATAGTACGCCAAGATTCTCAAAAAAAAGACACTAAAGTGATAAGGCCGCATCGATTTACTGGTACTCGAGCTATTTTAATATTTTTGAAAAAAATTTTGTATACGACAATCGTAAAAGTGCATTCTGACAGTCATTCCTGAAACTTTTTGATCAAGTTCGAATATTCAAATTAATAACTTTGACATTATTATTATTTATTTATATATATTTATTATACAGAGATTTTTTAATACTCTGTATATTGGTTTATATTGAAAATAGAAATCTCCATTCCCATTTTAGATGGTTGAGTGACTCCTTATGCTTCATTGAAAACCTTCTACTCATCACTATAATTTTCCTTGTATATTTTTAGTACATATTAGGTTAGGTTAGGTTAGGTTACTAGGGCCGTCCGAAGACTCACTTAGACCATGAGGTCCATTGTGATACCCTAAAGAATTTGACACCTGTCCCTATAACCACTTGGTATTGGCTACAAAGCCATTGACACGAGCTATGGAACATATTAACATTCATTAAATATTTCAATTTAAATATGGTTTCAGAGGTACGCGAATATTTTATTTTGTTGCATTAAGAATATTATTATTATATATTCTTAGTGTTAAATTTATAAATTAGTTTTTTTAAAGAAGTTGTTAAGAAGGATACTAAATATTCTTCTCGGGTTATCAGTTGGGATATATAGGCATATGAGCATAATTTCTGTTTAGAATACAAACGAGGGTTTAAATTATTATGATTGTATTTAATAATATTCATATTTTTGCAACCTCATTTTTTATGAAATGAATCTAAGACATTATGATTGATTCAGTTCAAGTATATGAACTAATGCGTTTTTTTTTGTTTATGCGTTAATTATTAAAACGCAGCATGATACATTAATTTATGGACAATCAATTTTTAATTTAATTAAATTTATGAAAAACAACTATCGAGTTATGTGCAGTACAAAAATGTAGAACAACAACAAAATAATTAAAAATATTAAATTAGTGTAAGATATTACCAATTCTGCACTGGACCGATTTTCAAAGATAAATTTGATAAATGCAAGAAAATAAAACTATAAAATGTGATTTAATTAAGAAGGCGCAAAGTGCTTGTTCGGATTTAATTAACAGTAATTAGATAATAATTTATTATAACTCTGCGTCTTTTGCTGATTGTCGATTAAGAAATCGCTGATATACCAGTATAATCTTGCAGCAATGCCTGTACTAGAGGTTGACAAAAATATTTCTTACTTTTCAAATTTTATGCTTTAATACTTCTTAATGCAAAATGATCATTAAAAATGTTGTTTGTTTATGAGCTGGAAGAGAATGTGCATTTCAATTTGCAGTACATATGCCCAAGTGCTCATAATGAATTCGTTTGGTTGGTGCATGCGAGTAATTGCATTGAGTTTGATGGTAATTGTAATGAGAAAAATTTGCATTTCAATTACTATTTTAATTATGCCATTAGAGAAATTTGGTAGAGCATACTATAATATTAACTAAATAATTATAATTCATAATTGCATATGTATTCAAGTTTAGTGTGCAATTATTTAATTAAATTTATCGCTAAAGACATTGAACGCAGCACTTTTGAGATGTTAATAATGTATGAATTAAAAAGTGTTTAAATAATTTCTGTATACATAACAGATAAAAATCTTTAATGAATAATAATAATTGAGCCAAAATCGGAAGACTTGCAACTACCAAAAGAGGATGAAAAGTTGAAGAAGTTGAAGAAGTTGAGGAAAATATGAAAAGAGCATCCCGATAATTAGTGGAATCATTGGACATCATTAGCAGTTGCATGCAGCCACAAGCCACACTCAACCCGTTCGATATTTTAGTAGGTGTTTATCTATAGACATGTCAATACACATCCGTATCAGTTCCTATGTGAATCAGTCTAACCGCTGTTAGAGACGTACGCATCAGTTACCGATATCAATAAGTAATACTAAATAAAACCTGAATATGGTCTGTAATTAGTTAAATCGTCAATGAAAGTGGTAACAAGAAGTCAAAACAGCCAAAACCATTACAAAAACACCAGCTACAAAAAATATAAATCGAAGCTGACAACGAGATTAGCAAAAACTCAAAATAAAAAAAAAAAACTGATTAACTGCGGCTCGGCTACTTCACACACAAAACCAATTCAAAATTTCTGTTTAAGCCAAGTTTATAAAAATCGCATTGAGCGAGGTTTTGGTCAACAGTCGCGCTTTAGCGTCGTAAACGTTAATAAGTATTTAGATTGGCACCAACAAAGCGTTAAGAAGTGCTTCAAATTATTTGTGCAAATTTGTTTATTTTTTACAGTGTTTTTTCGGGAAAACATCAAAAATTATATATCCTTTTTCTGTCTCTAATAAAACAGAAAGGATTTTTTATAATAAAGTTTGAAAGTGACAAATATTTAAGGACTTAAAATGAAACTTTTTATTACGTATGTTTTGGGCTTTTTAGCCCTCGTGTCTTTGGCCAATGCCACTTACAAACTACAAGAACGTTATAGCTGGACTCAATTGGATTTCGCATTTCCTAGTCAGCAGCTAAAGGAACAGGCTTTAGCTAGCGGTGACTATGTGCCCACAAATGCACTTCCTGTTGGAGTAGAACACTATGGAAATCGTTTGTTCGTTACGGTTCCACGTTGGAAAGATGGTAAGCATTCAATTATTAATGATTTAATAAAAAAATAATATTTTTTTATAATATTAAAAATTATTAAAATATTCATTTTTTTTTCTTGCAATGTTTATATGAATATAATTAATATTAGTGAATAAAAAAATAACTATTTTATTTAAGATAATTGCATTTTTTTAATTGTAGTGAAAGTTTTTTTTATAATTTAAAAACATTTTTTTTAAAATTAATCTTAATTAATCTTAATGTGTAAAGAATAAAATAATTGATATGCGTTTAAAGTATTGGAAAATAATTAATAATATTAACTGATGCAAACATTTTTTATAAACTTTTATTAATAAAATAATTTTAATATAATAAAATAAAATAATAGATTTTAATAATAATAACGAAAATGAATAATTAGTAATATTAATTGATGCAACAATTTTTTAAAACTTTTTAATAATAAAATAATTTTAATTTGAAAATAAAATATTATTGCTTAATAATAATAATGAAAAATTGTGATAATTAGTATTTTATAAAAATTGAACCATCAAAAATAAAGATTTTAATATTTTTTATTAATAAATTATATATATAATTTATTTTTATATAGATAAATTTATATCTGCGTAAAATAATAAATAAAATAAATATATAAAAATAATAAAACAAGAGATTTCTTTATAACAGTAGAATTTGTATAAATAAGTTAATAATAATAAATGAATGGCTTATTTTGGGTTTAAAAAATATGTTTCCCATATATTCCCATATATATATTAGAAGCAAGAGTGTCTGAAATTCTTGTAGTATTATAGGCATTAGCACAAATATCCTTACAATTCTTATGAACTGTGTTCTATCTGCACAGAAAGTTAAGTCTATAATGAGTGACTATTTTTATTTACAACATTAAAAAAGTCATTTTTTTTTATAATTATTTATTTAAATAGAATATATATAATTAACTATTAAAACATATAAATAGGGTTTCTGAAAAAATAATTTTGTAGTACTTAGTGAGTACGACGCCCGAATTTGAAAAATTCATCAAGTCGAGCCCGAGCAAAGTTTGATTTTGAATTTACATTTAAATTTGACAGGGATTCAGTAACAATTCTAATATCAATAACCTCTTATATTAGCAAGGATTTGTCGATATATATTGAGTGGTAAAAACAATGTTACCTATAAAAGGACATTATTTCATAAGAAAAAGTAATTCTCTTTAGAAAACTATTGTTGAAAAAACGTGTACAACAAATTTATTTACTATTTTATTAATTATATATAACATATTTTTCCAAAAAAATTTATTTACTGTGTAACGATAGAGCTTTCCAATAAATTTTTTCCATATCTTGACAGTTTAAAATCTAAAGGATTACATTTATTTGACTATAGTATCTTCCGTTTTAATTTTTCATTGTTTGAGTCAAAATGTTGATAAAGATATATTAATATAATTACATACTATATATCCTAATTAACAATCGCAATGAAACTATGTGCCCTTCACTATTTTTCCAATACGGATCTCCGGTTAAATATGTGGAACATTCATCACACATTCACTTTCAATAGATAGTTCTAATATTAACTCTGTTAAGAAATATAATTGAATTGTAGTGTGTATTTATTATGTGGACAAATTAAAAGAATGAATTCGTTATAAATTTTTTATAATTTTTTTTAAAAAAATTTTTATAAAACTGTCCTTTATAGTCTATACACTACTGCGTATATAGATTATATGAATATCTTAATATATTTACAATGCTATGAAATGATCTTGATCTTGAATGAGTTTTGTTTTATTGATCATATATCCGAAAGTATCACAAAAATGTTTTTTAAAGTCATCGATTTTAAATAGAAAAACAATTGTTATTTATTATTACATTTTATGAAATAAAAGAAATTTTGTATTAAATTAAAATATAATAATTTAATTTAGTTTAAAAAATAAAATAAAATAAAATAAAATTTTATGAAATTATTTATAGTTTTTACAGTTAAGCAAATTATATTTATTTAATTTTCACTGTAAATTCTTAATCACAAAACAAATTTATTAATCACATATCAACAAATCTTTTTGAATTTTTATATACAATCATTATATAAATTATATTTATTAAGTTTTAAATTTAAACTACTAATAATAAAACAGATTTAATAATCAAAGTTAAAAAACATCTTAGGGAAAAATATGATTATCCAGTACTTGTTTAGATTTAATTCATAACAAAACCTTATAAAAATAAAACCTTAACCTTATAAAAAATAAATAGTATTAAATTATTTATAATAATATAAATAATATTTATAAAACTTTTATAAGAAATTTTTGTTTATTTAGTATTGAAAATAAATTTTTAATAATTAAAAAATTATTCAAGAAACATGTTGACGTTTTCATATGTATTAATATTCTTCTTTTTTTTATATATATTATTAGCAAGTATAGTATATAAATGAGTACAAAGTATAACAAATTAATAAAAGTTAAATTAATATCTTTAAATATATGGTATATAAATAAATTAATTCACTCTTAGTGGAAAGTAAAACTACTTTTATTTACCTTTCAAGTCATCTGTTAATATTGTTTTTATCAGTTTATGGCATAATAGTTTTTTATAATTAAAAACCAATTAAAGTTTTCACAATCCTTTATAGGAGATAAGTTGATCTGCAGATAAAAATGTGCAGAGCAACATTTTTTTACAAATTACCATTAGTAAGTGCTTCCCGACGCAGTCTAGTTTCTATAGTAACGCTTTAAAGGCGGACAAAAATCAAACGACTTGCACCTGACTCTCCTTAAACTGATTAATTATGCGAATTAATATCGGATAAATATTTTTATTTGGATCACAAAATTATTTTGAGATTTGATATGATTTATGAGGAAGACTTTTGACTTTATTTCTTTAAAACTTACTACTTCGCTATTTTCGATTGAATATTCAATGAATTTTAAAGATAATTTATTAATTTGTGTAACGCGTCGTCAGCTATCTGAGTTAATATGGTTCAAATTTGTAATAATTTAAATCCAGATATTAGCAGTCGAAACATTTTATATATACAGTTTCATTTTATTTATTTATTAAAACAATAGATCTTCCTAAAAACCAGTGATGTTGTATATTTGACAGCTATATGGTGAGCCTAAGAATTGATTTGATTAAAATTCAATATTTTGATTTAAAATTTGGTTCATTAATTTATGAACTTCCTTTTCTTATGTTGAGGTTTTTCCGAGTTAGTGCAACTAGCATATTTACTCTTTGTTAGCTGGAGGGTTTCTACAGAGTCCCTCCCTTCTCTTTGACTAATTTATGTATTCCTCACAAGCTTCACTGATTATTCGATAAATGATCTAAGATCTGCATACCGCTAGTGACTGCTCTGAGATTGAATAGTGCTATGTAGAGCAGTCTGTCAGTTTTCTATTCTGTGGTCTCTTAGCATGTCATTCGTGTGGATGGTCCATGGCACTTTGAAGAGGTTTTGGAGAGCCTGACTTTATAGTTTCTGGATAGCAGAGTTGGCAACCGTAGAGAAGTGTCGTTCTGATTATCTGGCTGTTGATTAACTTTCTGTTCTTAACAGAAATTTAATTTTCTAATATATTATTTAAAATCTTCAAATTAAAAAGTTTTAATTGGTTTATAAATATAAATAAACGTAACAGTTGAAAAGAGATATGACAAGAACTAAAAGTAGTTAAATATGTATAATCAACAAAAAACTAGTACAAAGGAAATGTAAATGTATCTATTTTAAAAATTTTTGGTAACACTGGTTATATTTGTACAATATATTTTATTTACATAAACTTCTTTCTAAAATCATGATTTTATATTAAAAATTAGCTTGGTTAATTCTTCTTATCTCTAACAATTAATGAGGTGATTAAAAGAACATTATCCATATAATTTGAATATATATTTAAATAAATTTAATTTAATTTATGTTAAAATTCTGTGTTTAACTTCCCATTTATCAAGAGATAATAATAAATATTTCAGAGTTAATTACTTTTTACCATTTCGTTCTAAAACGTCAATAAAAACCGCAGATAAAAAGAAATGAGGAATTCCCTATTATTATTATATCTAATAAATCTTCTAATAATAAAAAATAAAAGTAACACAAACAAAATAATTATTTTAATTATTAAAATGAAAGCTATAATAAATTTAAAAAAAATTCTTCTTCTTACAAAATCACACTTTTTTTTTGAAATATCCCCAAGATTTTTAAATTTATTGAGACCTTCTTTAATTTTATGTATTTTACTCGTATATTTTGGAATTGCCAAAATATACAAGATCAAATTTTTTTTTTTTCGGTATTCCCTAATTTTCAAGAATAAATATTTTGATATATTTAGCATTTCGATCTTTGAATTGAAACTCTACGTCACAATGTGAAGCTGTTAATATTTTACAATCTGAATAGTATTTCCCGTGAGTCAGAAATGTATCTCGTCGAGCAAAGACTTGCTGAGTGAGTTTATAAAAATTTGTACACATAAAAAGATTTTTTTTATTTAAATCCGATTATTAATATTTGTTGTTATTATTCAACAAAAATAATTTATATTTTGAAGTCACACTCTTCAAATGTTTAGATAGATAACTGAAAATATATATTATCTATATATATTATCTATATATATTTTACTTTTCTTTATGCATATTAGGAATGTGGAAGTTATCTAGTAATTATCACATAAAAGTTTAGATTTATTAAACAATAAAAGTTTAATTATACATAAATTAATTTATGTTTCATGCCTTATTAAATTTAATAAAAACATATAAAGTTTAAATGTTTATAAGAATACAGACTTGTTTTCAAAAACAATTCAAAAATTACCGAAAATAAACAAAATTAATTGAATCAATAAACATAATATTTACAAAAATGAAAAACAATTGAGATATTTGTGAGATACGAATTAAAATGAAACTGGTTTCATTGTTGTGAATATGAAATTAATTAATTTAATGACAAGATACAGTAAACAATGCGTTTCTTAGGGGAATATAGAATTTAAGTAATTATAAAGAATTGCAACGTCACATACTAAGATTATTTTTTTTTTAGTTTTATATCACTTAATATTTTATAGTGATAATAGTATTAATTAAAACAATGTGTTATACTTTTAACTTATCTCTTTTATGTTTTTTAAGGGAGACGCCCTCTGACTATTGCTGCTATTCATTGATTATTCCTTTCATTGATTAAAGAATATCTATTGCTCATTTCTACTAAAACCACGTTAAAGTGCATGAGTAACATTTAAGTTTAAATATAAAGGGGTTAGGATAATTCTTGTGATAACAAGATAATTCTTGTTTCTTGTCAAAAAAAAAAATTGCAGAGACTTGGGTTGGAGTGAAGTACTGGAACCATCAGATATTTTATACTGCTATTACGACTGATTCACATCGTCATTAGAATTATTGACGTTACTCTTTGGTTTTAATCTGCTTTGTCAAGTCTCTGTACCGATCCCAATTCAGAGTCAATGTCATCCAATTTGCACGTATAGACACCAAGCGTCTTGATCTACTCTATTCTTTCAGTGCAGAAATGCTCTGTTTGGTTACGGCTTAAAATAAAATCTGCCACAGAAGCGCTTCACTCATACGAGCTACATGATCTGCTCATTGGAGTTTACCGATATTAATTTTTGCCAATATTTTTACTTTTACGAGTATATACTTCGCTAATACTGCGTGCCTCTAGTGTCTTGGGAGTCGTCTTTCTTTTTTTACCTATGCTTTGTCTCACTTCTAAAATTTTTATATTCAATGTTATTCAATGTATATATACTATATTGTTCTAGTTTTATAACATCATAGTTATTTTACGATTATGTTTTTATAAAACAAATTCGTAAATACATTCTGCTATCACATTTCATTTAAATAAAAATTTCATGACTTCATTATTAGTTTTTTTTATTTAATATTAAATTTGCACTTATTCTACAACTAATTCTGAATAGATTTTTTACAAGTGTTGTTTGAGATATTACCCTCTTTCACCTCTGTTGAGCTTTGTAAGTCATTACACAGTATTAATTTTCAGTAAAGAATATTAATTTTTCCAAGGGTATCTAACTCTATTGAATGGTTTTTATTATATTCTATACCAATCATTTCTTTTAACCACATAATAGAATCCATAAAAAATTAAATGAATTGTAGTTTTTTATGAAAACTAATTTGAACTCCAGATTTTTGAAAAATAATTATATTTTATGTTATACATAAAAAAAAATTTTTTTTACGCTATTTCAACTAAAGAATTAGATAAAAAAAAATTAGAATTAGAATTAAAGAATTAGAAGAATTAGATAATAAAATATTGACTTTTATCATTTAGCTATGAATGTGCGCATATTTTGTATTTATAAGGATTTCAATATTCATTATTGTATCTTTCAGATTTTAACAAATTTTCTGGCTTCTTATTATAAAGATTAATGTCTTTACGTTATTTTGTAATATCTGAAGTTATATATTTAACTTTTTAAAACAACTGCTTCGCCTGTAGTTCAGGTTATAGATATAGAAAATTATTGATAGATTTTAATTGCTCTTCGCTTGTTGAAACTTGCTTGGCCAATGTCGAATCATTGGTGCAATAGTACAGTTAGCACTTCAGTAACTGTGCAAACTGTAGGTTCACTGAAACGCAATTGATCTTTCATTATTATCATTTCTTAAATCGGCTGTAGGGTTTTATGCTCCTTACAGTCTACGTAATGACTTCATAAACTATTTGTCACTGTAAGAATGAACTTACCGAAATTCCTAAACAGTTTGCATATCGCGGTTTTGTTGAGGGAACGAACTAATTTATAACCTTTTCGGAGCTTCTTCTGACTATCTCAATAGCGAGTCAGTTACCTATCGAAATCACTATAATCCTATATCAACGAATCTAACAAAAGAGATTTTGTAATCCTTTTTTATTAAAATTACAATACGACATTTCACTAGAAACTTTGATTTTACCTCTGTCATTACTGTCGAAATAAGTGATATTCAAATATCAAATCAAATGAATTTACATTTGCCTAGCTTATTTTTCGACCTCGTATACCTCAGTCTAAAAAACAATGCAAGTATTAGGTTATGAAAGATCTACTTAACTAGGAACCCACTCTTATATTTCACTACATCCCAATAAATATAATTAATATATAGTACCTTTAGACCTCTTTTGTGTTCCATCAACAGATTGGATAAGCAATAAGATTTCTAATTCAAGATTGTTGTTATGAAGTTTGTCTCTGAAATCAACTTTGACTAATTGTTCACTGACATTTTACTATATTTATAGTCAGGTGATTCACACACCTTGAACTCCAGTCATCTGTTTGCACATTTAACGATACAGTCTTGAACGAAACCCTAGTATATATAACAAATATATATTATATTTTGAAATAAAATAATATATAATTTAACGAGTAAAAGGCCCAAAATACAGTGAATTTGATATTTTTTCCATCGTTTTTGGTTAGGTGTGCAATGCTATAATCAATGGTTATTTCTGTAGTATAAGCTTCTATATAGATTAAGGCATTCTTGAATTGTTTGAAAAAAAAATTAAAATTTTATTCTAAAAATTTTCAATGTCAGTGGGTGTAAATATAAGCCTTCCATTGATATCACAAAAAATAAAAATAATTTTAAAATATATTACACAGTTCTTATTGTAGATCTAAAATATTAAACACAAAAATTTTTAATTGCTTACATCAGTTAAGTTATTAACTTATTGAACTATATGTGTAAACTTATATACATAGAATAAAATTTCAATTTTTTTATTATAACAAATTAAACCTTTAAATATGCAAAAAAAATTGAACCGATTAAAGAATAATGGTTTCAAATTTGTTTAAGTTTTATTTTCAATAATGCCAATATATAATAAGTAGTTCATTATCCATTCGCCTTTCAATAAAAGTTTATTACAACTTATTTAAATAATTGTTAATTTAATAGTTAATACTTATTTGTGACTAAAAAGCTAATGATTATAGCTGATATTGTTTAATGCAAAGTTCAATTGATTTTAATTCATAAATCAGGTAAAGTTCAACATTTCTCATACATAATCAGTCACAATTATTTATGACTACAGATACAAGATACTTTTACGATTAGTTTCGATAAAGATTGATTTCATAAAGTGCAATAAACGAATATCATTATTTACTGATAAATTCACACTTTGAAAAATTGTAATTTATTTAAACAATACATCAAGTCAATAATATTAATTGCATTTGTTTTAATGTTGTTAATTTATTTTCAAAAATGGTTAAAATTTTTATTGTAAATAAAAGACTAATGACTTCGATGTTGAAGTAATAGGCGTGCATTTGTTTACCGAAATATGAAATATCATTCAACCCAAAATAATTTTTTTTTTCTCAACTGTTTGAGTTTCAATAAGACAATTTGCGATATTAGATCATGCTAAAGTAATTGTTGAACATCTTGAATACTGAGAGCGATTTGTGATTAGATTTGTAATTTTTTAAATTTAATTTTATATAAAATAAATTTGATTTTAAAGTCAATGTGACAGAAGTGACTATTTCTACTTTAACAGAAACTATGGTATATAATAGAGAAATTTCGAACAGTAGTGACCTACAATAACAAAAATTGTTTTTATGTTATTTTAATCAACATTAACATATAACATTTAAGTAACATTAGAATGGCTTTCTCAGTATTACGTTCCTAGATTGGGTTCTATATACAAAGAAAGAAATAAACTCAAGCAATAAATATAACCTTTAAAAAAGAATAGTATTCAAATTTAACAATTAAAAATAAAAAATAAACAAAATATATAAATAATTAATTCAATTACTCTACAGCTGTTTTATGATTTTATTCCAATATAAACACAAGTGAATTTGTTAATGAAACTTTCACAGCAAATTAACAAAAACTTCAGAAAAATGTTCGAATATAATAGTCAAGTACTACTTTGGGTCAATTGGTTAAGGAGCGCTCACTCTGAGCTTCAAATTTGGCAGGGCTCGAGTTCGATTCCTGGTACTTGCAGTCTTAAAAAATTATTTACGAATAATTAAATACAAAAATTATTCTCAAGACCACTGATGATGGGTATTTGGCAATAGTCGAAACAGCTGTATGGTTAGCCAAAAATTCAATTTATTAAAATAATAAAAAAATAATTTTCGTTGTAGTTCGTTACTGTTCGAAACTTCTCTACTTAATAACTTACATAAAATTTTTCCATTTACCTTATTCTAATATTCGAAGAATTGATTTCAGAAGAACATATTAGTCTGGAGCATAAACGGTTATAAGTCGCTAGAATTAGCAGAAATAAATTGTTTAATCTATAGTAGAATAATTAATAATTTGACATTTCATAATTTTTTAGTAACATTTAATAATTTTTAAATAAATTTTATATGTATATTTTGCAATTTACATAATTACTTTATAACACTTTTACTTTCAAAAATAAGATATATAATTTTACTATATATGGATTTCAACTAGATCAATGATAAAATTTTTTAAATATTAAATATTTTAAAAATTTCCTATGTGCTATACAGTTAATACTTCAAATTATATCGTTTAACTTTTCGAGCAATATCATCTAGATCTAATTAATTTTTTATACTATATGTATCTTTTCATAAACTGCATAGTCAAGATAAAAATTGCCTAAGCTTCGCGTAATTGCGCTGTTTATTTGAGATAGTTAAGAAACGCATTCTTTAGTAATTTTTATTTGCAGTCGCATATTTTAAACTCAAATTAATAAAATTGATAAAGCTAAACTGGATAAACAACTGATAATAATAACATTAACTAGTAATTATATATGGACTCATGTAAATATTGATTTTAATTAAAACATCGTGGTTAGCGCAACGCAATTATGTGGTCATGTACGTAATTAAAATATACATTAAAATTATAAGTAGAATTCGGTTAAGTATGAAGTAAACATTAATTTTTAAGTAATTATGTGTTAACTTTTCATTCAGTAAATCAGGATTACCTTGCTGACAATTCTATGAATGGCTATAACACTTTCAGTAAAAGAATTTATTAATTCTTCATTAAATTTTTTCTTTTTCGAAGCGATATTAAAGACATCTGGCTAAGATCTATAATAACAAAAGAAATAATTTAGCTTTATTGAATCCTTCATATTCTAAGAAATTTACAATAACATTTTATGTCTTACAAAAAAAATGTTGCTTTAACTAATAAATTGAAGCTTTAACTTGCTAAATATTGATAAGAAGTACTAAAAAATAATTTTAGAGAGGTTTCGAAAAGTAGTAAACTACAAAAATATTTTTATAATTTTATATTGACTTTAGCAAGATAATAAATACTTTTTTCAAAACTGAAGTTCTTGAATTTGATATGTTTGGCATGCGGTTTGGATTGTTAAATAATCTTTATAACATAAGTATTTTTCTAATCCTACTTTAACAATATCTTTAAATAGTGGAATGTTCTGATCTTTATGTATGTTTAAGTTTTTATGTACAACGGGGATTCGATTTCAATATTTGAAGAAACTGCTGAGGACCATGAGCTACATAATTTCATAAGTCGATATGGGTTTTATGATGGAATAGTGCAGTGGAACTTGGTTTTTGAGACTTAATTTGTTATTTCGATTCATAAACTACTCATATACACTGTGAAGTATAATTAATGTTTACTTATTATTTTTAACGCAAATACAATATTCTTATAAATTTGAGAACATAAATACTAAGCTTCCTTTATCTTTTTTCTCTGATTACTGGGATGATATCTCAGCCTGTTATGTTTCAAAGTTTTTCAAAACTTATAATACAGTTCCAGAAATATTTAACTCAATTCTTTTCAAAAAGTATAGTTAAGGAATTAAAAATCGCTGGTAAATTAAATTGTTCTTAAATTTTTAACTTCTATTCAATAAAGTTGTAATAATTATTTGGGATTGACCGTGAGGAAACAAATACTATAAGAGAAACAAAATTTCATAAACCCATCTATTTTTCTGTTCGGTTACCGTTTTTGCTTCAATAAAAATATCGACCTTTTTCTTTTTACGGAACAGTTCCGGTTCAGAGCCTTGTACATAATATAAAATTATTATTTGTTTTAATAATTTAACATTATTATTAATAATTAATATTATAAATTTAAAATGTTTTTCCATTCATTATATGATTTTAATTTAAAAGATGGTTAAATTGTTAAAATGATTTATTGATAATGATCGCTAAGGAGAAATATTTTTATTGGAGCCAGTAGCTTATCCATTTAAATTATTATTATAGATATATTATTACATATATAGAAATATAAAGATATTGTTTTAGAAGTTTTAAAATTTGTTCTAAATTAAATGCACTTTCACTAGTATTTAATATTTTTGCAATTTACCCAAGTTGTACCAGACATTATTATTGGTGATGGTGATGACAATGATATTATTAATAAGAAAAGTAGAGTTTTATTTAAAATCTACTTCAATTATATATTTCAAAAATAATAACAAATAGAATAAGATATATACTTCAGGTTAGAAAAGTCAGTTAGTATTACTTTTATTGAAGTATGTAATATATAAATTAAATTGCATATTCTTGAATTCATTTTCAGTCCACTTCGAAGCATTTTTATATTTTGATAAAAGTCAAGCTGATTGAAGTTAAAATAATAAGTTAAGTTTTAAAACTAAAGGGCAAGTCAGTTATTAATTTTTATTTTAGCAATACATTATTAGACTTTTAAATAAAAATAACAATCTTTATTTTTTCATATTTTTGCACAAATTTTGTACCTTTTTATATTATTTTATTCAATTGATTGAAGTTGATATAATAAGTTTAATTTGAAAATTAAATGGTCTCTATCTTTAATTTTTCATAATTTTTATAAAGAGTTTTTTTTCAACAAAAATTTATTTTGTATTATTTTATTTAATTTAATTTTCGGCTGACTAAATAGTTGTTAGTATAGTATTGCCAAATACCTGTCATCAGTGATCTTGGAAATAATTAGTATATTTAATTGTTCGTAAAGAACTATTGCAAGTAACAGGAATCGAATTCGTGCCCTGACAAATTTGAAGCTCAGAGTCAGCGCTCCTTAACCAACTGACCCAAAGCTGAACTTGACTTTTATATTCGCGAATTTTTTTTGAGTTTTTGTTAATTTACTGTGAAAATTTTATTAACAAATTCACTTGTTGTGTTTATATTAGAAAAAAATCCTAAAACAGCTGTAGAGTAATGGAATTAATTATGTATATAGATATTATTATAATTTTATTTTTAATTGTTAAATTTGAACACTATTCTTTTGTAAAGGTATTATTTGTTGCATGATTTATATTCTATTTCTTATCTATAGAAACTAATATAGTCTATTTTATATATCTAGCACTTCTTGTTTTTATATATTATTTTTTTTCAGCTTTCGATCTAACTTTTCCCATTTCAATACGCAGATTATTAAAAAAATTATATATTGTTTAATTTCGTATAAATATAATTGTTTTTCCTCTTAAAATATTTTTTTTTATATATTTTATTTCTTTTTTTTTTTGATTTGGGATTTTATATAAATATATTTTCTGCTTATTAACTTTATGTATCTTTCTACGATCTGATCTTGTCTATTTTGCATTGTGCAGTACACTTAATTGAATACTTTTACTTTCTAATAGCCTCCCACTGTGGGGACTAGCAGTACGTGAACTATTTGGGTTAACAGAAATATTTCATGGTTAAGCATGTTAAATTTGAAAATATTATACTCAGACTTTTTTGCGGAAATTAAGTAAAAGATACAATTATGCTAAGAAACAAAGCACAAAGTTGTCCCTGACATGCGCCCAATGCTGGGCGTCAAAAACTCATTTATAACTTCTGTAAACAAATGATTGAGTTTTTTTTTCTTTTAATTTTTATTTGAACATAATTTTTTGAATATAATATTTTTTTTTTTGGTAATTTCGCAATATAATTTTTGGCTGGAAAATAAACAGTTTTAACTCATAATTGCTCTGAAGAATGTTAATGAGTTTTAAATGGAAAAACTGAAATTGAATTTGCGATTTAACCGGATTCATGGTTGGATTTACAAAGTTGCATTGCGTGCAAATGCAACACTAGACGCTAAATACAAGTGCATAAATGCATAAATGCATTCATACATCAAATGTATTAGATGAACTTATCCGTAACTGTAAAATTCATATTAAATCAATCAAGTAAGACATAAAGTGAAATGTTTTAATTGTTGCAACCACGCGACCAGCTGGTCAATTAAGCCCAGTTGAGCTCAGTTAGAAGAGGCCAAACTGCCGTAAAATGTATGTAATTAAGTTGAGGTAATTAACGGCAAGAAATACTAGTGCGCGTAAAGGATTTTGACGAGCTTCAAAATATCATTCGTGGTAATATTTCTTGCTTATTTAATGTTAGATACATGTTTTCCACATTTTCAAAAATACAATACATATTTACATATAGGTATATGTGATTATATACATGCGCTTACTTCAAACTCGTGCTAATAATTTAATCTAGTTGATATTAAGTTTAAGTTGGAACCAGTCCGTTTGCTACCTAAAGCCCACATAGTGAAGTATTTCTTCATGAACATTTTATGCATTTTTGTAGATATTTTCTAGTTACATTTATAGGAAGTTATATGTGACATACTTTAATCTTCTGGTATGCTAATTCAAAGTTTAGAAAAATATTTACCTCAATTAATCATTTCACAATGATTGTGAAACATTTTTAGTGGTTTTCAATTAAATTATTTTTAATAATTTGATTTTTGTAAATAAAAAATTTCGTTATAAAAATATCAAGTTTTACCTGCAATCACGTGTTGCTAAAAATAATATAAACGACACCACAGTATCTTAAATAAAAAACGCCGATTTTTTAAAGCTTTTTCATTAACCAACTCCATGGAAACTCCGAATGGAAACAATTGCCAATATTGAGGAATAAATTTAAAAGAATTATTACAATTCACTTCCATGTCTGCAGCTCAACATAAGAAAAAACCACACGCACTCAAGCCAGACAATATACGAGTATCTTAAGGTTTGTTTATTAAATTATTTACTCCACTTTAAGCAGCACTTAGTGCGCTATGAGTAAAGGCCAACATATTTTGATTTGCTTTTGTTTTTTTTTTGTTTTTTGTATAAAAGATACTTTTACGTAACACAAGTTATTGTCTACTGAATGCACGTTCACTTCAGATACCGAATTTTGCATGCGTAATGTTCATAATTTAATTTGTTAATTTGAATAGCTTTCAGGTTTTCAATCACCTGTGTAACTTTTGTCGTTCGAACACGTTGTATCTGTCAGATATTAGTAATTATGTTTTAAGCAGTGACAATTTATTATACCATTAGAGGCAATTTTGTATATCAGATTGATTGATAACATTTTTGTTTCAAACTATGTATAGGAATGTGGGGAGTTGATCAGATACTTGGCGACAAATTGCTTTTGATAATTGGGGCTTGTGTCCCTAAAAATATAATTACAATTAATAATATATAATAATATACTTGAGTTATTTTTTATATGAATACTTAAAACATAACACCTTTTTTTTAAATAAAAAAAAAATTTACAAATGATTTTTATATCACGGAAATAATAATTTTTAAGTGTTACTGTTTTTTTAAATTTCATATGATTACATTGAAGGTGTTCAGATATGCTATTAGTTGATTATTACTCACTTGATTGAGTCTGATATAAACCATAGCAAGTTAAAAAATTTGATTTATAAGAAATTTGTATTGTTCACTTACTTATATAAAATTTAATGATGTTTTTTAAGTATAGATATAATTTTGAATAACTTTTGAATCGAAAGCATATATTGAACATAATGGATTGAGAAACTAATCCATAGGTCGGGTCAAATAAGCATTTGTGTATCAGCGCTTGACAGGCATCCATCAAGTGTTTTGTAGTGAAATATTTTTTCTTTTGAAACCTAAAACTTCCATTAGAGTACATATCTTATTTTTTTATGCGATAATTCAAACTACTGTACATTGTGAAGTATCTGATTTGTCTGATCTAACAACCTACGTAAAAGCGGTGCAAGATAACTACAACTACAAAATTTTTAATAATTGCTGATAATAATAGTATAATATATATAACATAATAATATAATTATATCAACATATATTAGTTATTAATGTAATAATCTAATTGTAATTATATTATATTATATTACTAGGGACCCGACAGACTTTGTTCTGTCAAATAGATTTGGAATGTGGCAGTTTTTTGTTCCTACCTATTTTATAGTTGGGGTGAAAAAATCTTCTGAACAGAACAGTCACCCTGGTGTGTGGGGTTCAGCCCGGGTGAGCAAAGTATCTCTTCCAAGAACTTTGAGCACCCTTCTGGGATCCAATAAAAAACCCCGCCTGGGATTTCTGCCAGAGGGTTTCAAACTAAGAGGCGAACTTAGGGTTCAAATCTGATTGGAAAATAGTCTAAAGGGACAGTGGAAACCTAAAGGTGACAAATATATAAAAAGTGGATGGCTTGCTTGGATAGTTGAGATAATGATCTGTAAAGAAAGTCATAGGGATTTAATAAACATACCTACAATAATCAACAACTTATTACAACACATAAACTCATTTATTCTGGTTATGTTTTTGTCTTCTTATATGTAAAAATGAATCGAAAAATGTGTTAGTAAGCGCATAACTCAACAACGCCTGGACCAATTTGGAATTAGCAATAATTCGATTTTTTTCTCGCCGTAGAAACCATCCTTGGACTTCAACGAACATTTAAAGAAAAGAATTGACCAAATTGGTTCAGGCATTGTTGAGTTATGAGCTTACAAACACATTTTGCAATTCATTTTTATATATAAGATTATATTATATTATACTATTATATATAATATATACATTATATGAAGGGAAAATTACTTGGAAAAATTTGTATCATATATTAATATAGTGATCTAGAGATTTTTGTTTTATAAATTTATTGAATGATTAATGCATTAAACAGTATAATTCACTAAAAATCTTTACCCAACTATTGTATGCATATATAAACCCAGCTTATTAAATTTTTGTAAAGCCCTTATTTTGTTCAAAAAAAATATACTACTATCATGACCAAATAATATGAATATTAAAAACTACAGAACAAGAAAAAAAAATTGCGCCGTACTCCTTTATTAAAAAGAGTACGGAAATTTTTCAAAAGAAACGTTAAGTTTTATAGGTTAAGTTAGGCTAGGTTGTACCAGTAATCCAAAGGGATAATATTCGACCATTGTGGTACCGTATAAAAGAAAAACTCAGATGTTTAAAATCACTTTGAACCTTTACTTACTTACTATGAACCTTTAGAAAAGCTTAAAATGCTATTTAATGAGAGGTCTTGCAGTTAGCAAATATTTTCACAGAAGGAGTCCCATGTAGTAGTAAAGCGCCGGTGAGCAGCCAGATGAGAGGCACTTTCATTCTCCTACATGAAAGCGCCTCACATATTCAGTTGTCTGCCTCTACAACTACGACAGATGTAATTGAAAGGGCGATTCAATCTTCTAGTATAATTTCCTAAATTTATTATAACATAGTTTATAAATATTTAAAGTGAAAATAAAATCTAAGACCTTAAAATTATAATCTAAGATACATAAGAAGAAGAGATTAGAAAGAACATTCAAATTACATTTGAACTGTTATTAACAGTATTGTAAGGTATGTAATTACATTACAACAATTATTTAAATGTTTTTTTAAATGAAGTTGTATAACATCGTTTACATGATATTTTAAATGTAATGTCAAAAAATATATTGAATATACCTTATGTATGCCTTACTTTTAGCTGAAGCACTAGATAATTGAAATAAAGTGTGATTCATACTTACATCAATGCTATTACCAATATTTAATACATTCGATCTGATGTTAATACGAAATTAATACGGGATTTTAAAAAAAAATATATATTATGATATTAGGAAGTTTGTTAGCAGATATATTATTAGTATACCTTGCTATTGTTTCCATTGTTTATTGAAAGGATTGAATATAACAAACCTACTAGCTAAATATTTCGATATTGATAGTAATGTAATAATAACTATGTGGAATTATATAGAACACTTCAATTGCAATAGACGTTTTGTCATAGTTTACAGTTATATTAAAATCTAAGTAATATGTGAAGGATCATTTTACGATATATTATTAAATGCAGAATTAAAACTATATATGTAATATATTAGCACAGTTATTTTTTTTTACCAAACAATAAAACAAACAAGTTAATCTCTACAATATCCAAAAATAGATATTAATATTGAATTGGTTCTATTAAGCAATATTCTCGATGTAATATTTAGAATGTGTTACTTCTAGAAAAGCCTTTAACAGTTTTACTATCTTTTTTAGAGTAAATATCGGTATTGTGCTTATACTGGCCCAGGTAAAATCAAGAAGCAGTTATATTTTGAACATTTGTTGATTGAACTGTCTCAGTGAGCTATCCAGATTTTGACAGGCGGATAAAGATATATCGGAGGCTTTTAATTGTAATGCTATACCATTTTATTATGAATTTGAAAACATTCTCTTTGCTCTGACTTAAAGATATGTGGTCTGAGCTAGTTCAACATTTAGTGTAGTGCTTTAAAACCTTTATGAATTCCTAAAAATTGAACAGTTTCAATACTTTTAGTTTCCAATCTTGAATTTTTTTTCTTGAGCATAACTAATTAAAATATTTTCTGTTTTATGAACTAAACCTAAGCAATATATATGGGATTTTTAAAAAAATTTAACAAATACGCAAAACGTTTCCCTAAGGGATCCTTATTTTATAAATCTAACGAAATATGCCACGTATATTTCCTTACACCTTAAACAAACTTAATATTATAATATAACACTAAAAAGGAGATTGAATAATTTAAAAAGTGTTAAAATGGAAAGCATATAATAAATAATTGTTGACTAATTAATTAGCACATTAATTGCTGTGTCCCACCTTCAGTGAAACGGATTGTATCAATATTTTTATGAACCATTCAAGCACTAAAATAAAAGTTTTCGCCATCAACACCTTATAAAAATTGAAACTTCAGTGAAACGATTCGATCAGTATTTTTATGAACTATTCAAGCACTAAAATGAAAATATTGGCTATTAACACCTTATAAAAACTGAAATAAATTAAATGCAATTGGAGATGTTGGAAGAGAGCTAAGTTATTGCTGACAACACGGCTATTTAATATGCCAACTTAAAGCAAACAAATCTAACATTCAATTGTGTATCCAGATGACTGGAGCAAAACAGGAATAAGAGTTTAGTTGGACAGGTGAGTCGTTTGCTTGTACGATACACTGGACAGGCAAATCTCTAATGAGCCATGATCAATGACCAATTGCCGGTAATAGCGATGGCGCATAAACAACGACAATCGTCTTTATGCACCGAGCATTTCCATGAGTCGATGTTGCTGGCATTGCATTTGCTGTTACTTGCAATGCCACTTGGTGCAATTTTATTGGCTTGTTGACTTATTCATGTTTTGAATGGCTTAATTGATAAGAGTCTTGCATGTGCAAACTATGTTTTTCAAATGATATATTGCAGTATTGTTTTAATTTTTTAGTGATTATTTTTCGTTAACTGACGGAAATTTTTTAACAAATAAAATTATTTCTTGCTGAAATGATTACGTGTATAACATGCTTTTTTGAAATTGAAACGGCGTTTAATTGTTATCGGCAACAGGTTGTTGTCGTTCATTTTAATTTCATCACAGTTAATCCGAAATGCATAATATCCTTAGTAAAAGATATTTTCTCAATCTTTAATGACAAAAACTTGGAAGCATATTTAAGGCAGGTAGTCGCGCACTCACTCAACAAACTGCATTTATTATGCAGGAATGCAATGAAGTGTAGGCAATGCACTGCGCTCGATGGAGCAGTGCATTTTAATCACTTTGAATGTTGTTGCAAAGTGCGTTGTTGATTGAAAATGCCATTCCATAAATTAGGAAAAATATTGACACTACTTGGATTTGGTTTTAACGCCTTAATAGAGTTAATTTGTTAAATCATGAGAAAATATGAACAGAAACAAACTCACTCGTATAGTAATTAAAAGGAGAATAACATTAATTAAAATTTTATTCCAAAATATTTCAAATATGTGTTAAAAGTTTCCATTTAATGCTTGAAATATCTAAAAGTTAAACGTTTTTTTGGTGCACAAGTAAAGCATTAATTGCGGCTCTAAATTTTTGCAATTTTAATAGATAAATTTGTATTCGTAATTCGAAATTTTAGTTAACATGAATTGCAATAAAATATGGAATAGAAAACTTTGTTTTATAAAATGTTAAATGAATGTTTTTGAGTTGTACTTACCCCGAAGTATTTCCATTATATGGTCGTATAATGGGCCAATAGGCCTCAGTGGATCCTTTTGGATCACCGGAACAACCTAACATAATCCAACCTAAATGCCATTGCCATCATTAAAGATATTTGAGAAGTAAGTAGTACAGTGTTACTTATAGGTATTAGGAGAACCCATCTATTCAACAATAAAAAAGATAAAAAAACACAGTTTAAAAGTATTTAAGTTGGTAGTGCCCATCATTAGCTCAAATGGCTTTATGTGTCCTATTTCGGCATCCTTGGCAGATACAGCCAATATAAATATTTAATAAAGGTAAAGTGAAATTGAAAAGCATACATGCAGTAGACTATAATTATAACCACGGTTGCCACTTGAAAATTTTTTTCTGTACCAAAATTGGTTTAAAAAGGTACCATTTCTGTAAAAAAAGGTCCAAAATTTTTCTATTGTCTTTTTATAAGAAAATACAATTTATATAAAATGTACAAAAAGTGTAAAACAATACAATATTCACAATAAAGTTGGGTCGCAGAAAATGTACCATTTTTTGAACATGAGTACCAGAGTACCAAACGGAAAAAAAAGTACCAATTTTGGTACTAAAGTACCATAAGTGGCAACCGTGATTATAACGAAAGATATAATGAGAGTTTACTATAATTCGAGTTATTTGGTTCTTCGAAAGGTTTTGGTTTTTTATAGCTAAGACTGTAAAGTATTACGTACTTCTAAGGCAATATAATTTTATAACTTACACTATTTTACAGCAATTTAAAATTGCGTTCGTTTAGTTATTAGTACTAATAACGATTATATTAATTGTTAGATATTGTCATTATCTATATATTATATTGATCACTATATTATTTTTTGTATTATCTATTGAATTGTACATTATTACAATATTATTACAAATACAAAACAACTTGACACCAACTAATCCATCACTTTCTTAAGTTATTAATAAAACTGAAACAAATTAGAATATATGGATTATCATTTTATATGCAGAAATAAGTTATTCATATTAATGTTTATTTAAGTACACACATATGTTTTGATAATGTTTTTTAGAAGTGAAATAAAACACATGGAAGTTATATAAATATCTAAAAAAAAAGATTTTAAAACAGTAAAGAAAATATAACACCCCTAATAATGATATTTGGTTTGTGGCATATATTTACACCCTGACTGGCTCGAATAAAACGCAACCCATAAGTTGTTCAATTTTCAAGTAAATTTCTGAAGACTTCAGGCAATAAGTTTCTGATTGTTGTCTTTCAACATTGGACTGAACCAATGTTTACAGCTTATTAGAGCGAGAGAGTTAAGCGACTTTACATATATCCCCCTGTAAATAATCCAGGCAATCCTCACGTAAATAAAGTACTAAATTTTAAGAGTTACTAGTGTAGACGTGTTGCTAATTTAAAAATCACAACACACCTCTTGACATATATATGAATTATTTCGCTTAACACTGTTTAAAGCTATTACATTCTCCGTATTAAACATAAAAAGATTACAATAATTGAAAAGATATTTTATAACTAAAGAACGTTCATGGCATAACATATGTAAATTAATATTAAAATTCTTTCTTAGCCGCTTGCGTAAATCATTAATATATTAAATTTATAATCTAGTACATTTTCAATTCAAAGCTATATATATATTGTTAAATTCAAAATGAATGAGAATTATATACTTCATGTTACAGTGTTTGGAAGAACATTTTAGTGTTGCTTTTCATTACTGTATAATTCTCATTTACTTTAAACGTAGCAACAGATTTAAAACACCAATAACAAAAATGATGTATTCGATTTTAATATGTTGGTTGCTAAATAAATTGTTTTATCTCGTATATTAGAGCTTCATATGTTAGTTTAAAGGATAATAAGTTGTTGGTTGGTATTCCTTGAAAGAATTATTTATTAATTTTTAATCAGATTTTGTATTATTATTGAAATAATTTTAGTTTCTTACGTGCAGTTGTTTATATATATGTTTTATTGTTCCTATTTTTTGTTTTAGCTTGTTCACTTCAGGTACCGACCGCCAACCATTAATACAACACTTTTTACTTCTTAACTTTTAAAGAAAGGCTGGTCAATTAACTACAAAACACATCAATAATAAGTGAAAATCTGTTATTTAATTGTCAGTAAAGTGGCAATTAAAGCTGAATGGAAAAAAATTAAAAACGAAAAGTTTACCTTGACTACGAACTTTATGGACGTGTCTCTAGAAAATTGTTTAGAGTATTATCAATCTCCACTTTTTTAGGTCGCTAATAAAAGGCGGAAGGCTTATGTTGTAGTTGTAAGCAATATTGCGATGGATAAGTCTTTCGTATAATCAGAACAAGAAATTATTTAAAATAATCCTGTTATTACTGCTTCGTTATTTATAGATCTCTCAAATCACTAGCTTACAGGAACCCACAAAGAACAACTGCACACTTTTGTATTACGGACCACATATTACTGCAGTTATAAAACTTAGTGGGAAAAAGAAACAATTTGGTTTTTTTCTCAGTTATTATTATATCTATTAAAACCTAGTATATCTGTATCACTCTATACACGAAACAAATCCAGACAACCCAGACAAACTCTACACAGATAAAGGATCAACTTTTTAAAAGATTTTTACTGTGTTGGAATTTCTTCAACAGCTTAAATTCTTGAAAGATCATCACTTTGCGATTTACGTATAGTTGGCACAACCACGGTTGCCACTTATGGTACTTTAGTACCAAAATTGGTACTTTTTTTTCGTTTGGTACTCTGGTACTCATGTTCAAAAAATGGCACATTTTCGGCGACCCAACTTTATTGTGGATATTGTATTGTTTTATACTTTTTGTACATTTTATATAAATTGTATTTTCTTATAAAAAGGCAATAGAAAAATTTTGGACCTTTTTTTACAGAAATGGTACCTTTTTAAACCAATTTTGGTACAGAAAAAAATTTTCAAGTGGCAACCGTGGGCACAACTTTATCGGTTGATTACGATAAAGGGTGCTCGGAGTAGGTGGTATAACAATGGGGTTTTTCCTTTTGTGAGACCCAATTCCTTTTGTGTTAGAAGTGCTACAAAAAGAAAAATGAAAACGTTCTGGTTTTTGTGTATTTTCTTATCAGTTATTTTGCATTACAGTTAAAAAATAGTTTAAAAAAGAGGTGCGGTAACGAATTTCGAAGTAATTAAGAATGAAATAATTTTACAAAATCGTAGATCCTTGTTGTTATTGATTACAGTATTAGTAACAATAAATTTAGAATGTAAATTTATTCTAAAGCAATGAATATATTGGTATATGCATTATATATATATATAATGTATTTATCATTTAACCAATAATATAACGTAATTAAATTCTTTTTAAGAATGGTCATTTTGGCCTTGGATCTATTATATACAAATAAATTGCTTATGTTAAAATACCACATTATTATTATTTAAAAAAATTAATGAGCTTATTAGATTTATTTTTATTTTATCAAAATATCTATATGTTTTTCTCATTGCAAGTTTTTTTTTCCCGGCTTTATTTTACTTAACTAATATATTGCAATTTAATTTGAGAAAAACAAATTGCAACATACTTGGTAAGAGGTATTTGTTTATTTTAATTAAAAGTGAACTAAATAGATAACTCATTATGTATAGAACATAAGACAAAAACATTGTATTTCCTAACAGAAGTTATGTGAAATTTACGAAATCTAAAATATATACGGATTAGTATTTAGCAAGCCGACTGTTTAGCATTATCATTCAGTTGCAAAACTTTTAATAATCTATTGATCTTAATTAGATCTTATAAAAAAAGTTTTTAAACATGGTTAATTGACAAATGTGAAGTTAGATTACTGAAAACGGAATCACATTTGTCATAAAATCATATCTGCACTGTTAAATCCCCGTTGGCCAACTGCTGAAATCAATAAAAGCAGAGACCACTTTTTTACTGGTCAGCTCTAAAATAAGTTGACCAAAAGTTAGCCAACAAAATTAAAGCCGTCAAGTATAATTACTCCAAGCAAATTTGATGTCGGTTGAAACGGAAAATCGAAAGCCGAAAGCGGAAAACAGCACGCGCCCGCGAATGAAATGGTGTTGCTTGTGAACGAGTAAGCGAAAAGTTCACACTCAACAAAATTAAAGCGCCGCTCTCATTTAAACTTCCATTGATAATCAATTAATAAAGCAATTCATTAATAGAAAAAACTGTTCAAAAGCAATTTTATTAATACAATTTTTATTGCTTTTTCCATACTTTAATTTTTAGCAATAAATTTAAATATCTGGTGTAAAGTAAGTTGATAGGTGTTAACGAGTATTGTGAGGTGAGCTGAATGCTTATTTTCACACCTCTTATTTCTTTCAATGAAGATGTAAATGCAGTGCTAGTTTGAAAGATTAATAGGAGTCAACAAATATTTACACAAATACCTGACATGTGCTATATACCAACATAGTAATATAATATCACTGTAATTAATTATATTACATTTATTATGTCAAACAAGCAGCAGGAATTTTAAATTAATTTTTGCTAAATTAAAGTGGGTGCTGATAAAAAATTTAATATCTATTACGTGATATGAAAAGTAACCACCGTTTTTGGTACATTTTTGAATAAAAGTTTCCTTTATTAAAAATTGATTTTAATGAAGTTTATATTGACCTAAATAATTTATGATCTTTTGCTATTTTTCGGGTAGCTTCATAATCCCATTACTGTAAAGCTTTTATTGTTTATTAGTGAAAAAAATGGTCAATTGGTTTTTAGTTTAATCAGAGAGTTTATCAGTGATCGCAACAAGCGATAGTCGGATGGTGCTAGGTGTATAGTATATGATGGATGACCTCAAAACTTCCCCACCAAGTTTCGTCAATTTGTTCCATGTCATCAAAGATGTGTGTGGCCTGGTATTGTCATGATGGAATATGACAAATCGAGTTGTGATCAGCAGAAGGTCCAATTAATTATTGGAGCAGCTCGTAACAGACAATTCCTTTCCTACAAACACATAAAGTTGCCCTGTTTGCAGTGAATTTCGACTTTGAAGTTTTGGTCAGTGGCCTTTAATCATTATCGTTTGAATTATACTTATATGATCGTGAATTATACTGAATTATACTTATATGACTCTCTAGAGGGTCGAATTAATCATTGAAGTAGCTCGTAACAGCTCGATTATTGCTCGTAGTGATTTGCTTCAAAAATGGTTCGATTACGTTACGGTTGGGCAGAATTTCACTGATAGTAATTCGGTCAATCAAATTTCTTTGCATTAATTCAAGCGATATGCAAATACCAATCATCTATGCGTAACTTGCAGTTTTTAAATAATTCCAAACTGTAACAAGGTTAATGTATAATGTCTCTGCTATCACCGACAACATGCGTGTCGGCTTGGCTCCAACAGTCTAAACATTTAATCGATTTTTTTTAGTGACTGGCTAACCAGTGCTAGGTTCAATTTTTATATCGAAATTTCCGAACCGGAATCGAACAAAACATTTCGGGTTCCAACGTTTACTCAGTATATCCTCACCATAAACCTCACAAATCTTTTGACATCTTTTTGTAACAGTCTAACTTTTTTATAGTTATAAAGCATCACATATCGTACTTCCTCAGATATTTTACACAATTTCAAATTAATATTACTTCTTATACGATTCATGAATTAAACAACTGTCTTCACAAAAAATGGGACTTTTCAATTAAATGTTCAATAGACATAATAGAATTGGTGCTGTTAGATACAAGGGTATCAACATTATCTAGTGACAAAGTTTCAAATATGATGAATTCTAATATATGACACATTCATCACAATTATATATATATGTTTTTTTATATTTGTGCGAATATATCTGGAATTTTAATAAGCCCACAATTTTCCGATACCCGAATATAACTAAATATATATACTATATAGACCTACCATAAGCATAGGACTAAATTTATGACGTTTTTGAGTGATAAATTTAAGATAATTTTTTCAATCGAGGCAAAATATATTACACTCGAGATTACCTTATAACATTCTATATATTTTGCCAGAGTAGCAAGATTAACCTGAAATTAATTTGATCCGATATGAATTAATGAAGTATATAAATATCTAATAACACTACTACAAAAATTTAGATTACTCTAAGAATATTTGATTGGTCAACAAAATTTGATGGATCGAGAGTAAATCTAGATTAAATACAGATTTACCAATCGAAAACATCATTATAACGACTTCGTGGAACAAAGTTTAATATCTTTAAGATGTCAAGTGATATTAATTATTACATTGAATTGTATTTTTATACAAATCCTCGTATGTGCTCTTTTCTGAAGCCTTCTACTGGAAGTATAAAGTCTTCGCTCCGTAAATAATAAATTTAATGTTTATTTGGAAAATAATAAAATATTTAATATATGTGGGATTTCATAATAGACAAGTCGGTAATTTAGATACGGTTAAGTGAAACTAAATAAATGTCAACTGATTTTTATCTCAATTCGTTTAATAATTTACTCCAAGTTTCATTAAGTACAACTTACCAATAACTTCAAAATAAAATTGGTAATATGAAATCCATAATTTAATACAATCCAGCTCAACTGAACAATTTTTTCGTTGATTGGAACAAATTTTTTTAAATGTTTTCGGTTTATACATTTAAATTTTAATGTCCAAACAGAGGATAAACAATTTAAGCGGAAAATCAGATTTTTATCTTTTTTGCAACTCATATATGCACTGGAATGCAAACAAATTTGCTTTGAACAAATTGTCGGAACGTGTAAACTAGACAGATTGGTGTGGTTTTAGGACCAGTAACAGATGGAAATTTCAACTTGTTTAATGGAAGCTATGCATGAAGCTTTTATATCAATATTTAATGGTTATTATATTTTTATGGCACATAAATTGATTTTATCTGCTTTCCAGTTTTCGCACTTTTTTATCTACTTTTTAATAATCAATATAAAGTTTAAAAAAAGATTTAGATAAAGAATTGGTTGTTAGTTCATCGTTCCATTATATGAGTAAAAATTAACTTTCTTCTTTAATTCATTTTTAATCAACTTTGATTTCTACTACACCGATTTGACAATATATTTCAGTAGAATCAACATTTTTGAATGAACTTTTAATTGCATCAACTTTTTCTACTACGCCTACTTATAATATCCCGAAAACCGAACTATATTCATATATACTGTATTAGAAGGAGTTGGTTAAAATAACTGTCATTATTTAAATCCATCGCCAAATGTTCATACCCAGGAAATCGGAATTGTGTCCGATTCTTATATATAACTTTACTCTCTTAAAACTATAATTAATTAAAAAAACAAAAAATAGGTGCATTTTTTAAGGTAATTTACTGTTTTAGTGTTGTAGTAGCTCTGATAAGCTTGATTCTGTGAGCACTTATTAGTTCAATTTGCTAGTAACATAATCTTTTTTTTTAATGACTTTAAAATAAATATAAATATTTATTTTAAATATTGTATGTATTAAACTGTATATATCTTTCAACAAGATATTAATGAGCCTGGAATTTATTACCAGTGACCCCGTAAATGCTGTAACGTATATTACAGTCCTTTCTGGTCACTGCTGTAGAGGAATCGACACGGATTCTTCAGATTCCGGCAAAAGAAAATCTGCATTCCTTTTATTTCTCAAAGAAACAATTATGCATTTCATATGCAAGTGCTTAGCTTTGATTTCCAGAAGAAACAGCTTTTGAGGGGAGTACACTTTTGATGGTTTAATCTGAAAGGACGAAAGACACGCTATCTATGATCTAAATTAAACGGGATGGATCTAGTTTTCATCTCATTAGGTTTCTTAGAAGTAATTTGGTGATGAAATAAACACTATGTATGAGTAGCGGAAGAATATCTGCTGACCAGCCCGTATAATCAACCTACCAACTTGTAAAACTTTGTAAAACTGCAAATCTGTTTTAAGGTGTTTGAGATATAATTATCTTTCGTTCATGGTAGAGCACAAGTTATTTTTAAAAGTGCATTAGGAAGTATATTCAAAAGTTAAAAAGAGATTTTTAAGAAGAAATATTTTCAAGCGGCAGTATATTCGTTAGGTTGGAAAAGCGGTATATCCACGGTTGTTATATTTTTATTGTTTGAGACGATTTTTCAACTAATGCAATGATCATTTTTTGTTAATAAAGTAATGACTTCTATTAACTTTATAATTTATCTTTTAATATTGCTAAATAAAAATGTAAATTATTTATTATGTTTATTTGCGTTGCTTAGCTATGGAAAAGCCGCAGGTGTACATTGAGCTAAAGCATCCCACTTATTATGAAGTCCTTTTAAAATTGATATTGATGGATTCATTATTTTACATATTTTTCTATCTACAAATATGTATACTATATTGCACAGTTTAGCAAATGTGGTAGCGACAGAGACAGTAAAAGAGATTTTAATCAATGCTTTATTAATATACAACGTCCTTGCTATTGTCATGTTTTTGCAGTAGTTATGTTAAACTATTTTAACATTATCTGTCAACTTTCAAACATAAACATTATCACAATCTCAACTGGTCAACTTAGCACCAGATACAGATGAGGCACACTCCAAAGTTGTTCAGTGTTATGTCAGGAAACAATTATTAGTAGTCGGACGACTTTTTCTGTCCCTATTAACATTGGTTTTAACTTTCTATCCCAATGAGTTATTGCATATGTGATATCAAGCTACACAAATTAATACATAATAATATATGCACTTTTCGCACGAAAAATCGCTCGCGGTCTTTGAACAGACTTGCGTTTTATTTTGCATTAAAATAAAATTAATTGAACTACTTTATCTACAAGTTTAATCCATCGATTTTGGTTTCAAGTTTTAACCTGTGTCAGTACTCCATTTGTTTAAAAAACTCATTTATTTAAAACTAAAATAATAAAACTATTGTCAACAACTTGTCCACTCGTTTTGTTTCCATTAACAAATCTAAGCAAATCTTATAGCAAATTTCACAACAAATTCAAAAAAAAATATATTTTTATTAAATTTTCAATATTTCTTGGGCTATTCATAGGTCCTTCAAGTGTTCGCTAAAGCAACTTTCAATGTTTCTGGCAGTGAACATTTTATTGTGAAATGCGTCTGGCCACAATCTTGTGCAGATCGCTTGCTTTGTCTAACTACATTTCGATATGGTTTCAACTTCAATTCCAAGAGGTTGAATGTAAGTTGAATGTTGGTGTCACTGATACAAAAATATGTTATCTGAGCCTGATCTGCACTCCAAATTGTTGTTTGGAAGTTTGCCTGGTAGCAGTGAGTGCTGAAAAGTAGTATTGTTTTTGGTATAACATAAAAACTTGTGACGATTAAACCAACGACATAGTGAAAGGCTCTAATATTTTAACATAAAGTTTCTTAATATTTTTTTGTGACACTTAAATGTCGCAAAAACTGCACAATCAACAACATAATTAAATATGAGTAACTTTTAAATGATCATTGAAAAACTCTGGAATTTTAGTGCAGAAATTTCGCAACTGCATTCGCCTAGAGCAACTCCTCAGAAAACCTGTACCATTAAATATTTCGTTAGTATTTTTAACTTTTTTAATATATAATTTACTAATGAAAAAGTACACATTTATTAATTAAATGTGTGCAACTTCAGTTAATTAAATTATTTTTTAATATTTGCTAGATTTCATTGAAAAACAAATATCAAATTTAAACTCCAAGTTCTTTTAGTAAACAAGTTATTAATTCCAACTGTGTTTGTTTTTTTGCAGGCATACCGGCAACTTTAACTTACATCAACATGGACCACAGCGTCACTGGTTCACCTGAACTCATACCGTACCCTGACTGGCGCAGCAACACAGCTGGCGATTGTGCTAATAGTATTACAACAGCTTATCGCATTAAAGTCGATGAGTGCGGTCGTTTGTGGGTTTTGGATACTGGCACTGTTGGTATTGGTAATACTACCACTAATCCCTGTCCATATGCGGTGAATGTATTTGACTTGACTACAAATTCACGCATACGTCGGTATGAATTACGCCCAGAAGACACGAATGCGAATACTTTTATCGCCAACATAGCTGTAGATATTGGAAAGAATTGTGACGACGCTTTTGCCTATTTTTCAGATGAACTTGGTTACGGTTTGGTTACATATTCATGGGAACAAAACAAATCTTGGCGTTTCTCAGGTCATTCTTACTTTTTCCCGGATCCTCTACGTGGTGACTATAATATTGCTGGTCTCAATTTCCAATGGGGTGAAGAAGGCATTTTCGGCATGGCCTTATCGCCCATACGTTCAGATGGTTATCGTACATTATATTTCAGTCCATTGGCCAGTCATCGTCAATTCGCGGTATCGACACGCATCTTGCGTGATGAGAATCGTGTTGAAGACAGTTATCATGATTTTATGCTAATGGATGAGCGCGGTCCAAATGCACACACAACTGCACGTGTCATGAGTGATGATGGCATAGAACTCTTTAATTTGATTGACCAAAATGCAGTTGGTTGCTGGCATTCGTCGATGCCATACGCACCAGAATATCACGGTATTGTTGATCGTGATGATGTGGGCTTAGTCTTTCCAGCTGACGTAAAAATTGATGAGAATAAAAATGTTTGGGTGCTGTCTGATCGTATGCCAGTATTTCTTCTATCTGATTTGGATTATAAGGATGTCAACTACCGCATATATAATGCACCGTTGAGTTCACTTGTGGAAAACACCGTTTGCGATATACGTAATAATGGCTATGTACCTCAACCTACTGTTGTTATTCCAAAGCAACGTCCTGTGTATAAACAATACGTCAGCGACATCACTAAAAACACAGTTACTACACCTGTAATTATAGGCACGCGTTCATATTTGCCACCGTCTTCAAATATTGATTACGGCGAGAAGACCATACCAAGTGCTTATGTCTTCAATCAGCATAATGGACTTAGTTACGAAACCAATGGACCACATCTATTTCCATTGCAGGACAAAGAAGGCCTAAAGAACTATGTTACCTCTCGCAATTCAAACTGGTGGCGTCATCATCACTTGAGTTAAGAATAGCAATGGAACATTGTCTTAGAAGTCTTACAAACTCATTTCATTTGCATTAAATTATATTTAGAAGACTTCTCTCTTTTAGTCTACAATTTTCTTTGCATTTTAACCAAATCTTTTATAATTAATACAAATATTTCAATAATTGTTAAAATCGAAATTTATATAACAAGTCCGAGTCCTTAACAATCTTCATATCAAATGACTATTTATGCTATTCATAATCTAAGCTACATTTTACGTGTAAATACTCAACCTAATTTATAAACCAAAATACCTGTAAGTGCCTTTTGCTCTGTGCTCATCAATAAGTTAATTTTTGTGTTAATTTAAACATTTAAAAATTTAAATAAATAAAATAAAAGCGTTAAATTTTTTTTTCATTTATTATCGTTTAGGATCCTAGATATTTTTTCAGGCACTTGAAAGTAATCGTTATTACAAAGTAACGATCTTGGTCAGAATTAGAGATCTATGAATAAGAATATAGTACTTTTACTTTCTTACTTTGGTTAAAAATTTAAATTGAAGATTTAAATATTAGTTCAGAGTAACAAACTTGTATCTTAGTATAAGTTTTTATGTTTAGTGTATAGCCATATATTCGGAATCAGTAAAGTTCAAAATAGTAATCGAACATTTATTAGAAGTAATATCTAACATCGATCAGGACATATTTATGTATATACACACATAGATTTGTCTCATGTCACAAACTTTCGACAGCTGTACTCTTTGCTTTGAAATTTAGATTGAGAAACCACAATATATTTCGTGATTTGAGATCTGAAGCAGTGATGAAAATGCGAGCTCTTTATGCTAATCTACCATTCAGGCAGATGCTCAACTATTTATATTTATTATTTTATCATTAATTTATGAAAGCACCAAAATCTTGCATTGAATGCAAGCCTAACTTTGAATTATTAACCCTTTGAAGAGAATGTGTACGTGTTCCAATAATCGCGAATCCACATACATTTCTGAAGAGAAGTAAATATAAAAAGAGAGATTATAGTGAAGTACCATAATTCCACATCTTTAATTCAGAATTTTTGACTTAATTTAGTCTAAAATTGACTTAAAGAATATTTTTTTTTAAATCAAACTGATTAAATCTTAATTAACTTTTGCTGAAAATATTTTCTACTCAATAAAAAGTCGCTAAGTATAAACTAAACTATTAAATTTTAAACGAAGATTAGACAGGTTTTAAATTTAATAAAATTTTTTCTTACCTCTAGTAAATTATTTTAAAAGAATTATTAAACTAAAGTAATTGTTCAGTATTATTTAAGACGAATAGTCAGATTTTTAGGTCTAGTCGTGGATATGACTTAGACGGACTAAGTCACATTTGGATAAAAGACCCACATGACAATATTGTTAAGATCCCTCTAGAGTTTCGCCGGTACAATGTATGGGTTATGTACTCGTTATATTTCTTTGGCTTGGTGTATGTAAAAAGATAAAACATTGATACCTGGACATATCCTGATTCATAGTTCATAGAGTTTTGTAAATTCGTTTGTGTATGGATCAGAACAGAATGTGATAAGAATGTGAGAAAATTTTAGTCATTCGCTAAAAAAAGGCTTTTATACAATACCACACCAATCAAATGTCTGTCATAAATCTAGCATTGTATCAGCATCCATCTTAATACACCACTCTGCTGTTATATCTGATTAGTTTGTGAATTTGCATTAAAATACTATAAAATACTAAAAGCTGTTTTTGTGATTATTAAAATCGGGTAACTAAAAACATATAGCTGTTAAGTGGGCCTTTTAGATTATTTTAACTTTTAAAACTACACAGTATATTACAAGCATGTGGTCCGCCTTTTAAGTCTTGCGCCCAGGCAATACTAAGTATTGCCAGATAAATTATGACATTTTTATTTGAAAGTTTGACATTTTTAAGCAGAAATGTTATTATAATGTTTTAGTCTCTGTTTCAGATTCTAAATTAGGTGTCTGCGAAAAAATCAAATTAAATAATGAACATTTACGTGTAGTGATTTTTTATGATTTTTAACGCGAAATGAACGGAAAAGAATGCATTGATCACGATCAACTTAGTTCGACATTTGATGAAAGAACACTACATGCAGCGACTGTAAAACGTTGGTTCAATGAGTCCAGAATCGTCGTTTTCTCCACGAAGAATTTCGTGAAAGTCGTCCAAGTATGGCTGTGACCAGAAAACATCGATGCAGTACAAGAAGTTATTAGGATGGTTTGGCATGCTACACACCGTAAGAGATAGGTGTCCTTGGACATAAGTGGAACCCGTATACATTCAATTTTACATATACACTTAACTGCCAGAAAGATTTGTTGCAATAATTAATAGAATTATCTTATCAACATGACATTTAAGTGCCGGTTAGGCCCGTGTTAACAGTCCAAATTATTGGTTATTGCTTTAACCAGCATAATTCCAAACCGGACTTTGTTTTGAATAAATCTTTTTTTGGAAAAAAAATTGTTCTGCAAAGAGTATCTTTTTGGCGATAAGTAACTGCAAGACTTTATTAAACACTGACAGCTTTTTTATTATTAAAGTATAGTTAATGATTGTTGTCACAATGTCTATAATTTCCAACTAGCAAAAATTTTATGGTGGATTTTTTAAATACAAATGTTAAAAAATTAATATTAGATCGCAGTTTCAGAAGAATGGTCATCTTTCTGAAGAACATGAAGATGAGAATAAATAGTAACAGTAAGGTTAGAAAAGGTTATAGAAAATTAGTTATTTCGGAAGGAAAGTACATGTTAAATAATTATAAATAAAAAAACGGATTAAAATAAAAAATATAAATAGTAACGACAAACAGAATCAATATATATTAAAAAAATATGAATGATTTTATGAACAAATTGTAAATAAGAGATAAGTGCAAACATAAGTATGTTTATATATAAATTTCAAAGGCAACTTAACATAATTTATAACTGGATAATATTGAATAGTATAAATGACTTCTACAACTCTGAAAGCTTAGTAATAATGTAAAAGTATCAAACCAATTAAGCCTTTAAAATATCTTTGAGCTTTAACGCAACTTTAACTTCAACTTGGTGCTGATAAACACGAATTATGGAAAGCATTAATGGATATATTTGTTTACTCTTCTACATATTTAACTCAATATAATTTGGAATTTTCCTGTTTCTCCACGTTATAAATCAAATTAAAATTAACACCTTATAAAAAGCTAATCGCAAGACAAATTTAAAGATTTTAAAAACTATATCAATCTAATAAGGACAAAAAATATTGGATGACTTAAATGGATATGCTGTATTATAAGAATTAATTCCATATATTAAAATTATACAAAATTTGGTTTTAAGTTGTACTTTATTTAAGGCAATAATAATTTAAAGTACCTTAGAATTATAAATTTAAAAAAATATATATAGTTTGTATGTGTACACATACTTACAATTTTCATATGCTTTAAATTGTGATTAATGTAAATAGCCTTATCTATCACGACCACCTGTCTAATTTTAATATATTGGTTTGTGTTGTGATGAAGTCTGTATTTATAGTGCCTCTCCGAAGTTTTGAAGAATTGCCCTACATATATTTTTTATAGATTTTTGATTCAATTTGATTTATAACTTCAAGTAGAAAAAAAGTATGGCAAAACAGTAATTGAGCTAAACGAATTATATGGAAGAGTAAAGAAATAAATCGATACATACTCTTCATAATTCGTCTTTATCAATATCAGGTAGAATTCAAAGTTGTATTAAGGCTGAATAATGCTATTTATAAGGATAAGTGGTCTTAAATTTGTATATAGTTGTGTTTTATATTTAATATATTTTGACATAATACAAATTAAATAATTAAATTTAAGATATTTTAATTTAACTTTGTATATTTTATTTGAATAACTAATATGTTTAATTAAAATATTTCCTTACCTTGTGCTACTTCACTTTAGAATTGGTATACTGGAAAATATGTATGTGGTCTCAAACTTTTGTACAGCACTGTATGTGTACGATATATAAATGCAAAATAAATTAAAACTATCATATTTCAATTTAATAATTTCCTAATTTTAAGAATGTATGCTAAAAATTAAAAATAAGTATATGTTAACTATTTATAATATTACTTTGTTTATAAAATTTTATCAAATGAATAAGTTTTTATATAATTTTTATCAGATTAATGTTCAAAATGAAGTTTAAGTTTATTTATATTATTTATATTTTAAATTTTTTAAAAATATTTTTTTTAATTTAAAAAATTATTATTCTTATTAAATTAATTAATTCTTATATCACTTTTAAAATTTATCCTGAACTTTAATATTAGCTATAGATTAATTATTAATAATATTAATAAATATCAGAATTAATTTTACTAAATCCAGAAATTCTTATATAAATTTAAGTAATCTAATGCTAAAAATCAAAATTATATATATATATTAATAATTTATAATATTTTTTTATTTACCAAATAAATTTTTATTTTGAAATATTTATATTAATATTTGTATTATATTTATCTTTACTTTCTAAATAATATTTGAATTATATTTCTTTATTTTTCTTTATATATATTTATATTTATTTATTATATAATATATTTTTTAATTTAAATGATTTAATATTTGTATTAAATAGGTTCTAGCAATTAAAATAATAGCCACAAGTTTTTCTTTCAGAGTTGTAAAAAAATAACATTAAGTCTGGTTGAAACAAATTGGCGAAAAATTGTGAATACTAAAAACTAATTAATTTAATTTAAATAAAAGAAATTAAAATGAATCTTAGAAGGACAACGGAAACAGTTTTGTCTTGTACATATATTTAAATTAATTAATTTATTAATGTATTTGAACTTATTAGTAATGGATGACTAAAATTTTGAACATGTTTCCAGAAGAAATTCACAATAGACTGATTTTTGAACTTGCCTGCACTAAAACTTAAGATGTAAAAGTTTTTGCGAATAAAACCTAACTTTATATGTATTCTTTTGACGTGAATGCTTCAAGAGAAGTACTTCAGAATAATTTGGCATCACTGCCTAAACCAGTAAACATATGACAAGAAAATTTCAAACAAATTCGCGGTTGAATTTTATAAAACTGTTTTTTTTTATAAATATACATCACTAGTAAATGCTAAATGAGCAGTGGTCAACACTCTTTTATTTTTATACTAGGTGACCTCGCGAACTTCGTGCCGCGTAACAGTCAATGAATGTTATATTAAATTTTAGGTAAACGCAGTCTTGAACAGCCTGACCAATGCATAATGTTCATGAAGTAGTTGCTGCTGATCTTGAAGAATTGCTATATTCATTGCTGTGTTGATCTCTTGACACCGCTCAAATTCTTCCGTCATTTTGCCCATGATGTATATTTGCAAGAATTTATGTTGTGCATTTCAACAGGTTGCAATAATCCAATTCGATATTGGATTTGGTCTTGAATCTAAGGAGTCGAAAGCGAAGTCAATATTACTAATTTATAATGCCAATTTTTTTAAAATGTTAACATTCTTTATTTATTTTAGACACAAATACAGGAATATAACAAAACTAAATTTTTCACATATATTTCACATTTAATCAAATTTTTTATCTTAAATCTAATCTCTTTAAGAAAATAAACATTTGCTCTTTTCAACATAAATTACCTTGAACATCGGATTAAATCCATGTTCTTCGATAATGTCTGCACCGAATGAATTCATTTGAAAACAGCCATTGTACTTTTGAGGGTTAGCTAGAAAATGTCGTGATTCTGGTGTTTCACCATAAAGCAATGAATGCAATGGCTCAGGTGGCGGAGTCAATAATGGCAATTTCACTTTGCCATGAAGGCAGCACAATCCCGGCGATTCTTCAGCAAACTTTAATGCCTCGCAATGTTTGCAAGTAACGTTCATTGGACCAATGCAAACGAAAGGTTGCGAAGTGTAATCATTTGTGCAATTGTGTAGAAGCGCTGTTCGATACAAATCAATAGTTGAGACATTTCTTCCTGATAGTCGTATATTTTTTCGTTGTTGATGTGTGTGATATGCTCGACGATTTCTCATTGCCAACCGAGCCGTT
>NC_051846.1:144948040-144956116 GCF_002237135.1 Teleopsis dalmanni | reverse complement strand
GATCTCAAAACCAATATATTTTGATATAAATTTTGCAGAGTTAACATTAAAGAACATATATTTTGTATATATTATTTATATTTCAAGAGACTACATCTCTTTAAAATTTTATGTCAAAGTCATTTACGAACCTCAAATTTATGTGAAATTCTTTAATGAAATCGAAATTAATTAAATGTAAAACAAAACTCAAATGTTTACTATATGTATAAATAGATTACTAGAAATTAACATAGATTATTGTATTGTGCTGAAACCTTCCTTTACTAAAACTGTTTACTTAATTTTTGAGTTAATAGAGTGGGATTTTCTACATAACCATCTTAGGAACCATCTTAGCTAGGTTCTTAGCTAAAAATTGTAACTCATTTCTCTTCACTAGGTATAAAGATATTTACTTGAAACCGTAATTATATATATTATTTATTATCTTACACATGAAGAGTAAGATGATTTTTTACCAACACCGCGTTATTAAATCTCAGAATGGTTACACGCTCCTCGGAGATGGATACAGATCTGAGGTCAATTATTGGTTAGCCTGATGAAGTGATAAACAATAATCCAGTCAAGGCGTAAAGCGGGGTTTTAAAAATACCTCGAGTTAAGAAAGAATAAAAGTGGTAAAGTGCACTGGTTCATATAGAAATAAATAAATAATAATTTTTTTATTGGTATATAGCCTTAAGGGATTAAATTTAAATTTTTAATGGAAGAAATTATATGATAATATAATTTCATAGTATCCTGATGGTTAATAATAATGCAAAACAATAACAACAATCAAATAATGTAAAACAATATTATTTTCTTAAGGAGAGATTGAAATATTAAAAATTTTGTACATATATGCATAATGTGCGCTTTTTCGATGAAGGAATAAATCAGAGGCTTGCTTGTTATAATTTAGGAAAAATACGGTCTCAAGAATAATACATTTAGGATCAACATGTGGACTTTTCAAAAAAATTAACAAATATAAAGTGAACTTAGTTTCTTGTACATTATTCTATGTTTTATAAAATAACGAGGTTGTGTTCCGATTTGGTAGCAATGTTTTAGTGATATACCTTTTGCTCAAAAAGTACTCGGGTTTTGTAAATAAAACACACAAATTTAAATTTTATTCGAAATTTATTTTATCTCATCAAAATATGCTTTTTCTGAAGCGATAGACATATGCCAACGCTTAACCCAATCTTCCATACACTTTTTGTAGGCCCGTGCAGGTATGGCTTTTAGTTCCTTCAGCGAATTCTCTTTTACCGATTCAATCGACTCAAAACGCTTACCACGAAGGGGCAATTTGAGTTTCGGGAACAAAAAAAAGTCGCACGGCGCCAGATCTGGCGAATATGGTACCTTAGCGATGACAGTGGTGTCGTGTTTGATCAAAAAATCGCGTACAATAAGAATTTTCAATAGTAAAAATCGCTAAATGCACTTGAGGTAGTCTCACATTAACAGCTGTTGTAAACAAACTAATTGACAGATGGCGCTCAAATTTGTATCATATGTTAAGAAAGGGTGTACCAACATAACAAAAAATTTTTTGAAAAAGGTCTATTACTTAAGGAATAGAAGGCATATCACATGTTTAGTTTAACTTTTTTTACAAAAGGGACGCCGATTATTTTAAGAGATAAGAAGAGGTATATATTGTTTTCCGCTTGGTGGATATGTTAACAAACGAAATTTTCGAATGTGGGGAATTCAAAATCCACAAATACCCATCCATTGCATCCACAATATATTGTATGGAATTTAGTCTGTTGGTGTGATAGGCCTATACGTTTTTGAAAATGACGAAAAAGTGAAACAAACTCTCGATTCTGATCGCTATAGCCACATGATTGCTAATATTTTTTGGTCCGAATTGATGATACGTAATTTCGGTTTCAGTTTTATAGCGCAAGAAATTTTCCGGACGTATGATTTCAAAGTTTTGGTGATAGGAATGGCTACTAAGATCATGCGACGCTTTAAAAATGATTATTTAACATTCGTTCAGTTATAGTCGAGCAATTTCCAGCTTTATGTCGACAAGTTAGCGAAAATTACCATAAAAGAATCCAATACTTTACGGAGTACTGTGGGAAGATCATTTGAACGATGTCGTATATCATGCTTAATGACAAGGTTCATGCAATTTCTAATTTTTAAGTTACCTTTAACATATATTGGCAATTTTATATTAGCAAGTAATATTTGATTAATTTCTTCCAGGTTTTCATTATTAAGGATCGTGTTTACTACTCAGATCTAGTGTCATTTCAAGGTCTTTTCGACGCTGCTGGAAGCATTTTTATATATTTATTATAAAAATTTATTTAAAAAAATTTATTTGTAAAAATTTATTTATAAAAATTTATATTTATAGTTATTTACTTTTTATATTTTTATTATTTTATTATTAATATATATTATTTTCATATATATTTTATTTTTATTATTATTTATTAACTAATGGCTTTGGTGGCTAGCATTTAACATTTTGAAGGGTTACTGCTCTTACTTTTAATGAAATTTTCTGATCTGCTGAGTTGCTACTGACTGATAGTTAACTCTTAATAGTACAACCAATACACAAGAAAAAAATAAGATAAGCAATATGCAATGCGTACAATTTTATTTAGTATCTGCTCACACTTTTCAAGGTTTAGAAAAATCTTCATAATTTACAGATGAAATGAATTAAAATTTTCTAAATTAACAGAACTATACATTTACATTAAAGTCCCATACAAAATCAAACCAATTTTAATCAATATTAGTACTAAAGCTTTCAGATTGGCAGAATCTTTATTAACAATAAAGCATAGAAATTTGATCTCTGTATGCCTATGTAAATAGCTTCATTTAAATGTGACCATTTAAAGACCTTCACAATTAGATTATATCACCAAAGATGAGTACAAGTTTTGAAAAAAATTAACACCTGTTAATTTTAATGAGTGGAGATCTGTATATTCGGATTGTTCTGTTTTCAGTATTCACAGACTCTTTCAATATAAAAGATCACAACGAGCGCAAAGGTCTGTAATTTTCCAGTATATAAGTTAATTTCTTCAATATATAAACAAAATATGTTTTCTTTCTTAAGCTAACACACACGTGAAATATTATTGCAAACTCTTGAACATGCTTGACCTTGTATCAGAAAGTACTAATGATCCATTTCTAGTATAGATCTATCGCTAGATGGAATGCAACTGCTGAACAAATTTGCTTTTAATTATTATTTGCATGTACATAGTCATTATAATCCTTACTTTTTTGATATAGTAGCGTGTTACAAACATTATATTCAATACTCTCCCCTCCGAAATAATCCAAAATGTGTGAAAACGCGGATTAGAATTTAAAATTGTGCCAAAATTTGAAGCGCGTGAGTTTTTATCTTGAAATCAACGCAACGCCATGTAAAACTTCAAGGTTTTCGTTTGGCGATACCAACGAAGTTCAGATACTTTCATATGGCTAATTATTTTTTATTTCAATTAAACTATGTCGGTGTATAATAATTTATCTTTTGTTATTTGTGTAAATTATCGCTAATTTTTATTTGAAATTTCGGCTATTGAAAGTTTAAATTAGTTTTGCTTGTGTGGGATGTTTTTGCCTGAATTTTAAACGATTATTTACTCCGAGGTGTTAAATTTTTAAAGTTGTTAATAATCAACGTGAGTATTTTTCAATAATTTTATAATTATATTTTTTTTTAGAAAAGTAATTATTTCGTCAACGAAAATTAAAAACACCCAATTGATAGAATCCATTAGATTGTATCGACCCGCGTAAATGCGCTTGTTCAAATGCGAGTGCCAGTATCGGTATCAGATATGGTTGGGTGCTAAAAACTCAATAAAAATGTTAATAAATAAAATTGTTTAGCTCATAAAATATCTACTGGTATTACATACACATACTCTATGGATTTATATACTAGTTATTGACACATCAACAAAACTTAATGACTCCCATTAATTTTAATGTGCATTTCTGTTTTTCTGGCCTAGGAGACCACTGCGCTCGATGTTTACAAACATTTGGTTGTCGGCTTAATAGACCCACTTTAGTCTTTGTTAAAAGATACATAGATAGATACAACAGCTGTGCAAAATCAAATATTACATGTTTGCAGTTATGCTATTTCAAATATTTTTAACATGTAAGGATATAATTATATGTTCAATAATTACGATTTAATAACTCATAAGCAAATAATTTCATTATAAATAAAAATGGTGCAAATAAGCTGTTTGCGATGTACTTAAAGATAATGTGTGTTTGTGAGAAATTATAATTTTAACCTTCAAATAAAGATATATACGTACGCGTTAAGAACTACCATATATAATTAAAAGACACGAGTACTATTTAAGTCCACTTGTAATTGCAATGTCTTTGATATTTTGCATAAAAATTTAAAAAATATTAAATCGAGATTGATTATAACTTAATGAAAGTATGCTACAAAACTCAAATGAATACATTAAATTAATACCAGTCAATAAATAAAATGCGTGTAGAGAAAAGTCTATGGGGAGTTTAATCAATAGTATTTATGCCGTTTATCGCATATTAAAAAATTAAGAGAAACACGATTTCTTCCATTCCTGTTATTATCATATAAACTAATTTGCACTCTATGCTTCCACTAGGAGTGCCACTGCATAACATATATCATTATCGTTAATAATATTTTTATTATTTTTTTAAATATAAGTTTTGTTTTTACTTTTGTATGCAAATAAAACTTGTATATAAAGCCATTAGCAATAATAATTGTTTTGTCCTGTAAACACTGGCAAAGCTGTTAATTCAGAGCTTCTAAGTTATATTTACATCATCTAAATTTAAATAGTTGGATTAATACTCGTACACTGTTTAGCCTCAGGCAACCTGTTTAGCCTCCAATCTATATTTAAAGACAGAAAAAACTATTTCCGATTTTAAACACATAAAAACTGTGAACAAAAAGAAGGCGGACTTTTTAATTTTAAATACACCAGCTTTTTAATTTCAACCTTTTTTTTTATATAAGTAGTACTGTCATTTAGATTTGTGTTAAATTTAATATAAATATAAATATAATAAATAAATAATATAAACAATAATAATTAATAATTAAGATTCCTTGGTATATTAAAACAACAGACATGCATAGAGATCTAAGAATCGACTCAATGAAAATGTATATCAAGGACAGAGCCATAAAATTATTCACAAAAGTTGATACGTTGCCCAACCCTGTCTTAACAAATCTTAAGTCCACCTCAGGACGCACAGGAAGATATGCTGATCTACGGTCCGTCATCAGTTAAAAGATAAATAAATGATAATGATTCTAGTATAGTTAAAGTTTAGTGTGGGGCAGGGATAAGCCCCCCAGCCACAAAAGAGTAAAAATGCGCAATAGTACTAACTCAAATTACAACAACAACAACAAGAGAAAATACTGAAAACAAATTTCGCTTTGGATACATTAATATCAAGTGATAAACAATATGTCAAGAAAATCAAAGATTTGGTGCACAAAAAACTTCAATTGAAAATCTGTTACCGATATTCTTAATATTATAAAAGATGTTTTGTGCTTAAAAAGATTGAAATCTCGTTTGGTGTTAAGAATATTCAATTTTCGAAAAAATAACGTTGCGTTGAAGTCTGTGACACAATGCATATCAGGATAAAATACAACTGTAGAAAAAGTTCGGAACTATATATTCGATGAGCTAAGCCGGTTGCATGCATCCAATCTTCTTCAGGCACCTTCAAAACATGATTTTTAAATGCAACAACGGCTGCTGTCGCCGACAAAAATTCGATTGTCGATTATACACACAATTTATTTTTGTTGTTCGGTATGGCGGATGATACATCAATTCGATTTTTTGAATCTTCAAATAGTCGGTTGTTAGACGAGGAGATGGAGATGATGGTGATGGAGATGGAGAATGATCCAATAGCGCTTGTTTATTTTCCGTACTTCACTGAAGACTTTCGTTAAACAAATGGTTGTACACCATTCGGAATTTGCTGTTTTACGTTTCTATAATGGTATACTCATGTAATGGTAGGATGGAGCTTCATCGTTAAATGTGGAAGTCGTTGATCAATGTACTCTTGTCCCGATAATCCATGTCGAAAGTCGTAAAAAATCATCGCACGAAAATTTTCTCGCTCAACTTCCGAATCACTGTAAATAATAAATAATCATAACGCTCTTTTGACAAAAAGTATGAGCTAACATACATAGGTTATGTTTAATAATGTCAAACTTTCGTATGGAAACGTCAGATGTTGTCAAGGCTCAAAATGTAAATAGTGACCTTCGTATCTATTGTTTAGATAATGAAAATATTATAGCTTGATAATTTCTAATATTTCTAAAATGTCATGAGACAAAGTCAAAAGCGAAGAGAACACCTTAACAGTCTAATGCTAAATCTAAATTAAATAAATCTAAATTTTTGTACAGATTGAGTATTTTCTAATCATTAAAAAATTGTTATTTTTGCATATTTTATTTAAAATAATTAATTCCGATTATATTTTACTATTATTGAATCATGTGAATCATGTGAATCATATTATTTTTTATTTTATTGGCACAGTTATGTGAGTGCGTTTACTTATGCACTTCTTACAAAGTTTATTGCCATGCATTGTGTCATCGGCTCACGTTACATTAGGTAATAATGTATTTATTTTTTGCATTAGTATATAGACACACTATAGTGGTTTCCGTATTGCAAAGTTTTGCTAGACGCTTTCATTCAAGTTAAAGCAGTTTTTTTTTTGCAACTTTAAATCGCAGAATCATGGCTATTAACAAACATAATATATTTTTATTTCAAATATAATAAAAATAATTATTTTTCGCTTGGTGGATAATGTAAATACGCAAAATTTTCTCATGTGGGACTGTGAACATTTATAAGTAACTATCGAAAGACTATTACATCTATGTCACTGAACAAGTCACTGCATCAGGACTGGCAGTGTGTTAGACCCGTCTTTTTTAAAAAATGATAAAACTGGGATACAAATAATCAAACCATCAATACTAATCCCTATATCCGCAAGTTTCATTTTAAAGTTATCAATATTCTGAAATTTTCTTTTGAAGATCTATAAATAAGTTTTATGTATACAATCTATACTGTGTTCATATGACTTTTCCAACTGTCACAGCAGTATTTAATAATGATCCAGTTAAACAGTTTTTGCTGAAATCAAATTAATGTTTTTCTGATGCTGTAGTGGCAAATATATAGTACATATGCCATGAACGTCACAAGTGATTAATATCTTTATTTTTGTTTTTAACAGAATTTGCCACCGATATTCCGCTATTCCATTTGCAAAGTAATTCTTCGAAAAGCGATTTGTGTTCATTTAATTTGTGGTCCCCAAAGTAAATATAAAGTAAATACTTTTGTGATTGAATGCAATTGGTAATTGCTTGGCTATAATTTGACGGATGTAACATGACGAAAATATCCAATGGCGGTCAATATGTGAACACGATCCCAATGGCCAATTTACATTATCATAACGTGAAGTTATGAGTTCGAGACATTTCTTGCGTCACAAAGCCAAAACGGGACGTATTATATGACTTGTGGTACCGATATATATTTCGAATCACATATTTTCCACACCGATATCTTCAATTTCATGCCAAAAAATTTAAAATCATGTAACAGTTTTTTAATTAATGAACAAAAAACTGTACAAGTTGTGTACACGACAAGAATTAATTATAAAGTACAACATCTGGCATAAATAATACCAATATCAAATATGACGCTGGGGGCATATACTCGGGTATGAGCATAGATAATAAACTAATATGGTAAATTTAAATTAATATAAAAGCAGAACAAATTCATATTAAATTTAAAAAACTACATTGACTATTTAATATAAATTCTCATTTTATTATTAAAAATAAACTTTTGCTCTACAAAAAATAATTTGACCGATATAGATATATTGAATCCTATTGTTGGGTAAAAATCTGATTGACACATCGTGCAAAGGCAAGAGTCGAAAATATTACGTGTT
>NC_051846.1:144944447-144947940 GCF_002237135.1 Teleopsis dalmanni | reverse complement strand
ATCTTAGCTTTGCAGTTCTTGAGAGTCTTATGCTTAAGTTCACGGTTCCTGAGTTATATTCTTCCCTATCTAATGCGACTGCTCTCCCCTAACAAATACCAATTTCAATACTTTGCAACTGATGACGGTCATTAATTTTGTTAAAATCGCCTGCTGCACCATCACTCCATATTTTGCTTATCCTGCATCTAATACGCTTACCAATAGATAGCCTTAAAGGAACTTACTTTGCCTGCTTTATATATACTTAAGTTATCTGCTGTACTAAGATTAAATATATTACATTTTATCTCTCTATTATACTATCGAATTTCCGATTATACTCGTACCAGATTCGATTAGACTCATCGTTCAGTAAAGACTTTCAATTAGCTATATGTTTTATTAGATTTATATTTAATATACAGTTATCATTTTTATAAAGAGGTTTTTTTGAACAGTAGTGAAATACAACAACAAAAAATTTTTTTTTTATATTATTTTGATTAATTGAATTTTTGGCTGACCATACACAGCTGTACCAAATATTGCCAAATACCCATCATCAGTGGTCTTGGAAATAATTCTTGTATTTAATTATTCGTAAATAATTATTTTTGAGACTGCAAGTACCAGGAATCGAACTCGGGTCCTGCCAAATGTGAAGCTCAGAATCAGCGCACCTTAACCAACTGATCCAAAGCCATACTTGACTTTTTTGTTCGCATATTTTTCTGGAATTTTGTTACGTATTACTATGAAGTTTTTATTACAATTGTTTACTTGCTGTGTTTATATTAGAACGAAATCATAAACCAGCTGTAGAATAATTGAATTAATTAATTAATTATATTTTCATTTTTAATTGTTGAATTTCAATACTATAAAGAGTTTCTTAAAGGGTTTATAAAGGTTTATCATTTTTATCTATATAAAGGGTTTCATGAAGTTGTATGTAAGTAATTTCTTTTCTTTAAATATATTGTTAGACGACTAGACTAGAAACTTCTAGAAATACTAGTGTAGATAACATAAAACGAGATAGACCAACTAAAAATGTAGCGTAAATTTGTATAAACTTATAAATCAGTTTATTTTTATTTTTATTCTGTGCTGTTTTTGATTTTGTTTTTTTTATTTTATTTTTGTATGCAGTCATTTATCGCATATAAACGAATATTTCACACATACAAAATTAGGAGTGTAAATTACTTTGAAGTCAGATAGACAAACAGTTAGTTTACAAACGCCGGGAAGCATTCAAGAAGTGTAAATATATAAAACTAAAATTTGCACAAGACACATGTATGCAATTTTGTTGCAATAGGGAAGGGCAGAGAAGTACACATTCATTGCAATTTTGGTATCATTGAACTCAGAGCAATTAGTTCTTTCAAGGTTAGGGAGCGTATGAGTAATAGAAAATTAAAAAGTGCTCCGAAGGCGTAATGAAAGTATATAGTTTGTCATAGATATATCATTTATAGAGGAAATGTTTCACTAATTTTAATTAAATTAGATGTTTTTTAGAGAGGTTTCAAATTTAGATATTTTTAAATTAAAAATTAACATTTGTTCTTTTTATTAAAAAATAAATTAAAATAATATTTTTCTTTACACATTTTTCTAATTAAAGTTCATGTTTTCTTAATTATAAAAAGAAAAAAAAATTTTTTTATTAGTAACTAAAATTAAATTAACTTATTATTCATTATATAAATATATACATATATTTTTAGGAGCAGCATAGGCCATATATACATATATACATATACATACATATATACATAAACATTTTCATTAAATTAAATCAATTTCATTCCTTATAAAAATTTTTGAAATTAACTTTTAATTTATGTCTTCTAAATTATAAAATATTGTGAATATGGAATCTAAATAATCGTAGAAATATTTTTCTAAAAATGTCAGTTACGTTAGAAATAGATTGTATTATGTTATAATTATTAGAGAAAATTGTGTTTACGTTTGATAAAACTGAGAGCAATAAAAACGGTTATTCAAAACTGGAGCCAACTAACATATTTAATTATTTATCGGGACCCAGTGAGGCTGAAGGACCACGAAGGACGAATTTTGGAACGTACTCAGCAATATATTAATTTTATATTATGATGTATGAAATATATCAAATTTTTTATTAATAATAGTTTTTATATATTTTTTAATTCGGCTATAGGTCCTTTTTTGTTAAATAATGCAACTTTTAATATTTTTTATTATACTCTACATATATTTCGACTCTCCTTGAAAGTCATTATCAGAATTACGATCAAACATAAATTAATATTACTAAAACTATATCTGCGTCATCCTCTTTATTCTATCGTCTATATTATTTCTACATAATATAGAGTATAATAAAAAATATTAAACTTTGAATTATTTAACAAAAAGGGAACCTATAGCCGTGCGCGAATTAAAGAAATATATAAGAACCATTATAAAAAAACAGGTCGATAAAAAAAATTCAAAAATTTTATTTTATTTATTTTTTATTAATTACAAAAAATCAAATTAATTACTTTCATTATAAAATTTTTAAATTAAAATTCAAATCATCTAAATAGAGAGATTGTACATTTTAAAAGAATAAAAAAAATTCACACCAAAACGTTTTTGTATTGAACCACTGTTTTGTTATATTTATATTAATTTGCAAATTAATAAATAAATATGCGTTTTGTTTATATATTTATATATTTTTTTTATTTGTTTATATTGCTATTTATATGTTTTATTTTTTTCTTTAAATGCACTGCACTTGAAATTTAAACGCAGCTGTCCTTCAAATTGACTTTGAAGAATTTGTACATTCATTTCATTAGATTCATATTATATGCATGTCCAACATACAAATAAAATATATAAATATACAAACAAATATTTATAGCATACATTAATTTTTATTTAATCCAAAAAATGTGAAAAAACTATTTCACAGTTATGCACTTGGCTTACTTTTGAAATTTGTATATTTTTTACGCTGCAGCTGCCGGCGCAACTTTTTGACGTTAGATGCATTTTTTTAGTCAACAAACTTAAATACAAATGATGACGTCAGCACCAACAACGTCTAAATCATAATGAATTCAATGCCAATGTGAAACTCAGTAACGGTCGATGTAATTTATGCATATTTAAATAACCTTAAAAAAAATTTATTTTTATTTTGTTAGATACTGCAAGTGATAGTCTGAGATGCAATCTGTGAGGCAGGAACACATGGTACATTAGTTTTGGTTTATTACAGTAAACAACAATTTTTAGTCACTTTATATTTAAAATAAATATATATATTTTTAAATAAATAAATATTTATTTATATTTATAAATAAATATTTATTTATTTAAATATTTCATAATTTACTGAAAATGAATATTCATTGCAAAAAATCAAACTAGTGAAATAAATAAATTAGTAAATTAAATAAATTAATTCAATTATTCTACAGCTGGTTTATGATTTCGTTCTAACATAAACACAGCAAGTGAA
>NC_051846.1:144924541-144944347 GCF_002237135.1 Teleopsis dalmanni | reverse complement strand
TATACAAGATCAAATTTATTTTTTTTCGGTATTCCCTAATTTTCAAGAATAAATATTTTGATATATTTAGCATTTCGATCTTTGAATTGAAACTCTACGTCACAATGTGAAGCTGTTAATATTTTACAATCTGAATAGTATTTCCCGTGAGTCAGAAATGTATCTCGTCGAGCAAAGACTTGCTGAGTGAGTTTATAAAAGATTTTTTTTATTTAAATTCGATTATTATTATTTGTTGTTATTATACAACACAAATAATTTATATTTTGAAGTCACACTCTTCAAATATTTAGATAGATACCTGAAAATACAATTTATCTTAAATTTTACTTTTCTTTATGCATATTAGGAATGTGGAAGTTATCTAGTAATTATCATATAAAAGTTTAGATTTATTAAACAATAAAAGTTTAATTATACATAAATTAATTTATGTTTCATGCCTTATTAATTTTAATAAAAAAATATAAAGAATAAATGTTCATAAGAATACAGACTTGTTTTCAAAAACAATTCAAAAATTACCGAAAATAAACAAAATTAATTGAATCAATAAACATAATATTTACAAAAATGAAAAACAATTGAGATATTTGTGAGATACGAATAAAAATAAAACTGGTTTCATTGTTGTGAATATGAAATTAATTGATTTAATAAACAATGCGTTTCTTAGGGGAATATAGAATTTCAAAATAATTATAAAGAATTGCAACGTCACATACTAAGATTACTTTTTTTAGTTTTATATCACTTAGTAGTTTATAGTGATAATTTCATTAATTAAAACAATGTGTTATACTTTTAACTTATCTATTATCTATCTAATCATTGATTATTCCTTTCATTGATTAAAAAATATCTGCTGCTCGTTTCTTCTAAAACCACGTTAAAGTGTATAAGTAAAATTTCAGTTCAAATATAAAGGAGTTATTTTTGTGAACTTAAAAGTTTATTTCCTTCTCGTGTCTTGTGAAAGATAAATTGCAGAGATTTGAGCAGGAGTGAAGTACTGGAACCATCAGATATTTTATACTGCTATTACGACTGATTAACATCGTCATTAGAATTATTGACGCTACTCTTTGGTTTTAATCTGCTTTGTTAAGTCTCTGTACCGATCCCAATTCAGAGTCAATGTCATCCAATTTGCACGTATAGACACTAAGCGTCTTGATCTACTCTATCCTTTCAGTGCAGAAATGCTCTGTTTGGTTACGGCTTAAAATAAAATCTGCCACAGAAGCGCTTCACTCATACGAGCTACATGATCTGCTCATTGGAGTTTACCGATATTAATTTTTGCCAATATTTTTACTTTTACGAGTATATACTTCGCTAATACTGCGTGCCTCTAGTGTCTTGGGAGTCGTCTTTCTTTTTTTACCTATGCTTTGTCCCACTTCTAAAATTTTTATATTCAATGTTATTCAATGTATATATACTATATTGTTATAGTTTTATAACACCATAGTTATTTTACGATTATGTTTTTATAAAACAAATTCGTAAATACATTCTGCTATCTCATTCAATTTAAATAAAAACTTCAAGACTTCATTATTAGTTTTTTTAATTTAATATTAAATTTGCATTTATTTTACAACTAATTCTGAATAGATTTTTTTACAAATGTTGTTTGAGATATTACCCTCTTTCACCTCTGTTGAGCTTTGTAAGTCATTACACAGTAATAATCTTCAGTAAGGAATATTAATTTTTCCAAGGGTATCTAACTCTATTGAATGGTTTTTATTATATTCTATAGCAATCATTTCTTTTAACCACAGAATAGAATCCATAAAAAATTAAATGAATTGTAGTTTTTTATGAAAACTAATTTGAACTCCAGATTTTTGAACAATAATTATATTTTATGTTATAAAAATAAAAAAATCTTTTTAACGCTTTCTCAACTTAAGAATTAGATAAAAAAGAATTAGAATTATAATTAAAGAATTAGAAGAATTAGATAATAAAATATTGACTTTTATCATTTAGTTAAGAATGTGAGCATATTTTTTACTTATAATGATCCTAATATTCATTATTGTATCGTTCAGTTTTTAACATATTTTCTGACTTCTTATTATAAAGATTAATGCTTACATAGTTCGCTTGTTGGAACTTGCTTGGCCAATGTCGAATCATTGGTGCAATAGTACAGTTAGCACTTCAGTAACTGTGCAAACTGCAGGTTCACTGAAACGCAATTGATCTTTCATTATTATTATTTCTTAAATCGCCTGTAGAGTTTTATGCTCCTTACAGTCTACGTAATGAGTTCATAAACTATTCGTCACTGTAAGAATGAACTTATCTAAGTTCCTAAACAGTTTGCATACCGGGGTTCCGTTGAGAGAACGAACTAATTTATAACCTTTTCGAAGCTTCTTCTGGCTATTTCAATAGCGAGTCAGTTACCTATTCAAAATCCCTATAATCTTATATCAACGAACCCAACAAAAGAGATCTTGTCATCCTTATTTATTAAAATTACAATACGACATTTCACTAGAAACTTTGATTTAACCTCTGTCATTACTGTCGAAATAAGTGATATTCAAATATCAAATCGAATGAACTTACATTTGTCTAGCTTCTTTTTCGACCTCGTAAACCTCAGCCTAAAAAACAATGCAAGTATTAGGTTATGAAAGACCTGCTTAACTAGGAACCCACTCTTATATTTCACTACATCCCAATAAATTTAATTAATACATAGTACCTTTAGAGCTCTTTTGTGTTCTATCCACAGATTGGATAAGGAATAAGATTTCTAATTCAAGATTGATGTTATGAAGTTTGTCTCTGAAATCAACTTTGACTAATTGTTCACTGACATTTTACCATATTTATAGTCAGGTGATTCACACACCTTGAACTCCAGTCATCTGTTTGCACTTTTAACGATACAGCCTTGAACGAAACCCTACCATATATAACAAATATATATAATATTTAGACCCAAAATACAGAGAATTTTTTTCGATCGCTTTTGGTTAGGTGTGCAATGCTATAATCAATGGGTATTTCTGTAACATAGTATAAGCTTCTATATAGATTAAGGCATTTTTGAAATGTTTGAAAAAAAAATTAAAAGTTTATTCTAAAAATTTTCAATGTCAGTGGGTGTAAATATAAACCTTCCATTGATATCACAAAAAATAAAAATAATTTTAAAATATATTACACAGTTCTTATTGTAGATTTAAAAAATTAAACACAAAAATATTTAATTGCTTACATCAGTTAAGTTATTAACTTATTGAACTATATGTGTAAACTTATATACATAGAATAAAATTTCAATTTTTTTATTATAACAAATTAAATCTTTAAATATGCAAAAAAAATTGACCCGATTAAAGCATAATGGTTTCAAATTTGTTTAAGTTTTATTTTCAATAATGCCAATATATAATAAGTAGTTCATTATCCATTCGCCTTTCAATAAAAGTTTATTGCAACTTATTTAAATAATTGTTAATTTAATAGTTAATACTTACTTGTGACTAAAAAGCTAATGATTATAACTGATATTGTTTAATGCAAAGTTCAATTGATTTTAATCCATAAATCAAGTAAAGTTCAACATTTCTCATACATAATCAGTCACAATTATTTATGACTACAGATACAAGATACTTTTACGATTAGTTTCGATAAAGATTGATTTCATAAAGTGCAATAAACGAATATCATTATTTACTGATAAATTCACACTTTGAAAAATTGTAATTTATTTAAACAATACATCAAGACAATAATATTAATTGCATTTGTTTTAATGTTGTTAATTTATTTTCAAAAATGGTTAAAATTTTTATTGTAAATAAAAGACTAATGACTTCGGTGTTGAAGTCATAGGCGTGCATTTATTTACCGAAATATGAAATATCATTCAACCCAAAATAATTTTTTTTTTCTCAACTGTTTTTGCGACAATTTGCGATATTAGATCATGCTAAAGTAATTGTTGAAGATCTTGAATACTGAGAGCGATTTGTGATTAGATTTGTAATTTTTTAAATTTAATTTTATATAAAATAAATTTGATTTTAAAGTCAATGTGACAGAAGTGACTATTTCTACTTTAACAGAAACTGTGGTATATAATAGACAAAATTTCGAACAGTAGTGAGCTACAATAACAAAAATTATTTTTATGTTATTTTAATCAACATTAACATTTAAAATTTAACATTTAAGTAACTTTAGCATGGCTTTCTCAGTATTACGTTCCTAGATTGGGTTCTATATACAAAGAAAGAAATAAACTCAAGCAATAAATATAACCTTTAAAAAAGAATAGTATTCAAATTTAACAATTAAAAATAAAAAATAAACAAAATATATAAACAATTAATTCAATTACTCTACAGCTGTTTTATGATTTTATTCTAAACACAATAAGTGAATTTGTTAATAAAACTTTTACAGCAAATTAACAAAAACTTTAGACAAATGTTTGAATATAAAAGTCAAGTTCAGCTTTGGGTCAGTTGGTTAAGGAGCGCTCACTCTGAGCTTCAAATTTGGCAGGGCACGAGTTCGATTCCTAGTACTTGCAGTCTCAAAAAATTATTTACGAATAATTAAATACAAAAATTATTCTCAAGACCACGTATGATGGGTATTTGGCAATAGTCGAAACAGCTGTATGGTTAGCCAAAAATTCAAATTAATATAATAAAAAAATAATTTTCGTTGTTGTAGTTCGTTACTGTTCGAAACTTCTCAACTTAATAACTTACATAAAATTTTTCCATTTACCTTATTCTAATATTCGAAGAATTGATTTCAGAAGAACATAATAGTCTGGAGCATAAACGGTTATAAGTCGGTAGAATTAACAGAAATAAATTAATTAATCTATAGTAGAATAATTAATAATTTGACATTTCATAATTTTTTAGTAACATTTAATAACTTTTAAATAAATTTTATATGTATATTTTGCAATTTACATAATTACTTTATTACACTTTTACTTTCAAAAATAAGATATATAATTTTACTATATATGGAATTCAACTAGATCAATGATAAAATTTTATTAAATATTAAATATTTGGTCAACAAATTACGAGCATTTCAAAAATATCCTATGTGCCATACAGTCAATACTTCAAATTATATCGTTTAACTTTTCGAGCAATATCATCTAGATCTAATTAATTTCTTATACTATATGTATCTTTTCATAAACTGCATAGTCAAGATAAAAATTGCCTAAGCTTCGCGTAATTGCGCTGTTTATTTAAGATAGTTAAGTAACGCATTCTTTAGTAATTTGTATTTGCAGTCGCATATTTTAAACTCAAATTAATAAAATTGATAAAGCTTAACTGGATAAACAACTGATAATAATAACATTAACTAGTAATTATATATGGATACTATGTAAATATTGATTTTAATTAAAACATCGTGGTTAGCGCAACGCAATTATGTGGTCATGTATGTAATTAAAATATACATTAAGATTATAAGTAGAATTCGGTTAAGTATGAAGTAAACATTAATTTTTAAATAATTATGTGTTAACTTTTCATTCAGTAAATCAGGATTACCTTGCTGACAATTCTATGAATGGCTATAACACTTTCAGTAAAAGAATTTATAAATTCTTCATTAAATTTTTTTTTTTCGAAGCGATATTAAAGACATCTGGCTAAGATCTATAATAACAAAAGAATTAATTTAGCTTTATTGAATCCTTCATATTCTAAGAAATTTACAATAACATTTTATGTCTTATAAAAAAAATGTTGCTTTAACTAATAAATTGAAGCTTTAACTTGTTAAATATTGATAAGAAGTACTAAAAAAATAATTTTAGAGAGTTTGCGAAAAGTAGTAAACTACAAAAATATTTTTATAATTTTAAATTGACTTTAGCAAGACAATAAATAATTTTTTCAAAATTGAAGTTCTTGAAGTTGATATGCCTGGCATGCGGTTTGGATTGTTAAATAATCTTTATAAATATTTTTCTAATCCTACTTTAACAATATCTTTAAATAGTGGAATGTTCTGATCTTTATGTATGTTTAAGTTTTTATGTACAACGGGAATTCGATTTCAATATTTGAAGAAACTGCTGAGGACCATAAGCTACATAATTTTATAAGTCGATATGGGTTTTATGATGGAATAGTGCAGTGGAACTTGGTTTTTGAGACCTGATTTGTTATTTCGATTCATAAACTACTCATATACACTGTGAAGTATAATTAATGTTTACTTATTATTTTTAACGCAAATACAATATTCTTATAAATTTGATAACATAAATACTAAGCTTCTTTTATCTTTTTCCCCTGATTACTGGGATGATATCTCAGCCTGTTATGTTTCAAAGTTTTTCAAAACTTATAATACAGTTCCAGAAATATTTAACTCAATTCTTTTCAAAAAGTATAGTTAAGGAATTAAAAATCGCTGGTAAATTAAATGGTTCTTAAATTTTTAACTTCTATTCAATAAAGTTGTAATAATTATTTGGGATTGACCGTGAGGAAACAAATACTATAAGAGAAAACGGTTACCGTTTTTGCTTCAATAAAAATATCGACCTTTTTCTATTTACGGAACAGTTCCGGTTCAGAGCCTTGTACATAATATAAAACTATTATTAGTTTTAATCATTTAACATTATTATTAATAATTAATATTATAAATTTAAAATGTTTTTCCATTCATTACATGATTTTAATTTAAAAGATGGTTAAATAGTTAAAATGATTTATTGATAATGATCGCTAAGGAGAAATATTTTTATTGGAACCAGTAGATTATCCATTTAAATTATTATTATAGATATATTATTACATATATAGAAATATAAAGATATTGTTTTAGAAGTTTTAAAATTTGTTTTAAATTAAATGCACTTTCACTAGTTTTTAATATTTTTGCAATTTACCCAAGTTGTACCAGACATTATTATTGGTAATGGTGATGATAATGATATTATTAATAAGAAAAGTAGAGTTTTATTTAAAATCTACTTCAATCATATATTTCAAATATAATAACAAATAGAATGAGATATATACTTCAGGTTAGAAAAGTCAGTTAGTACTACTTTTATTGAAGTATGTAATATATAAATTAAATTGCATATTCTTGAATTCATTTTCAGTCCACTTCGAAGCATTTTTATATTTTCATAAAAGTCAAGCTGATTGGAGTTAAAATAATAAACTTTTAAACTTTTAAACAAAAATATCAATAATTAATTTTTCATAATTTTCGTACAAATTTTGTACCTTTTTATATTATTTTTTTCAATTGATTGAAGTTGATATAATAAGTTCAATTTGAAAACTAAATGGTTTCTATCTTTAATTATCCATTATTTTTATAAATAGTTTTTTTTCGACAAAAGTTTATTTTGTATTATTTTATTTAATTTAATTTTCGGCTGACTAAATAGCTGTTAGTATAGTATTGCCAAATACCTGTCATCAGTGGTCTTGGAAATAATTAGTATATTTAATTGTTCGTAAAGAATTTTTTAAGACTGCAAGTAACAGGAATCGAATTCGTGTCCTGCCAAATTTGAAGCTCAGAGTCAGCGCTCCTTAAGCAACTGACCCAAAGCTGAACTTGACTTTTATATTCGCGCATTTTTTTTGAGTTTTTGTTAATTTACTGTGAAAGTTTTATTAACAAATTCACTTGTTGTGTTTATATTAGAAAAAAATCATAAAACAGCTGTAGAGTAATTGAATTAATTATGTATATAGATATTATTATAATTTTATTTTTAATTGTTAAATTTGAACACTATTCTTTTGTAAAGGTATTATTTGTTGCATGATTTATGTATTATTTCTTATCTATAGAAACTAATATAGTCTAATTTGTATATAAATCTATTACTTCTTGTTTTTACATATTATTTTTTTTCAGCTTTCGATCTAACTTTTCTCATTTCAGTAGATAATGTACGCAGATTATTACAAAAATTTTATATATTGTTTTATTTCGTATAAATATAATTGTTTTTCCTCTTAAAATAATTATCGAAAATAATTTTTTTTTTATATTTATATATAAATATATTTTCTGTTTATTAATTTCATGTATCTTTCTATGATCTGATCTTGTCTATTTTGCATTGTGCAGTACACGTAATTGAATACTTTTACTTTCTAATAGCCTCCCACTGTGGGGACTAGCAGTACGTGAACTATTTGGGTTAATAGAAATATTTCATGGTTAAGCATGTTAAATTTGAAAATATTATACTCAGACTTTTTTGCGGAAATTAAGTAAAAGATACAATTATGCTAAGAAACAAAGCACAAAGTTGTCCCTGACATGCGCCCAATGCTGGGCGTCAAAAACTCATTTATAACTTCTGTAAACAAATGATTGAGTTTTTTTTTCTTTTAATTTATATTTGAACATAAATTTTTGAATATAATATTTTTTTTTTGGTAATTTCGCAATATAATTTTTGGCTGGAAAATAAACAGTTTTAACTCATAATTGCTCTGAAGAATGTTAATGAGCTTTAAATGGAAAAACTGAAATTGTATTTGCGATTTAACCGGATTCATGGTTGGATTTACAAAGTTGCATTGCGTGCAAATGCAACACTAGACGCTAAATACAAGTGCATAAATGCATAAATGCATTAATACATCAAATGTATTAGATTAACTTATCCGTAACTGTGAAATTCATATTAAATCAATCAAGTAAGACATAAAGTGAAATGTTTTAATTGTTGCAACCACGCGACCAGCTGGTCAATTAAGCCCAGTTGAGCTCTGTTAGAAGAGGCCAAACTGCCGTAAAATGTATGTAATTAAGTTGAGGTAATTAACAGCAAGAAATACTAGTGCGCGTAAAGGATTTTTTCAAAATATCATTCGTGGTAGTATTACTTGCTTATTTAATGTTAGATACATGTTTTCCACATTTTCAAAAATACAATACATATTTACATATAGGTATATGTGATTATATGCATGCGCTTACTTCAAACTCGTGCTAATAATTTAATCTAGTTGATATTAAGTTTAAGTTGGAACCAGTCCGTTTGCTACCTAAAGCCCACATAGTGAAGTATTTCTTCATGAACATTTTATGCATTTTTGTAGATATTTTCTAGTTACATTTATAGGAAGTTATATGTGACATACTTTAATCTTCTGGTATGCTAATTCAAAGTTTAGAAAAATATTTATCTCAATTAATCATTTCACAATGATTGTGAAACATTTTTTCGTTATAAAAATATCAAGTTTTACCTGCAATCACGTGTTGCTAAAAATGATATAAACGACACCACAGTATCTTAAATAAAAAACGCCGATTTTTTAAAGCTTTTTCACTAACCAACTCCATGGAAACTCCGAATGGAAACAATTGCCAATATTGAGGAATAAATTTAAAAGAATTATTACAATTCACTTCCATGTCTGCAGCTCAACATAAGAAAAAAACCACACGCACTCAAGCCAGACAATATACGAGTATCTTATGGTTTGTTTATTAAATTATTTACTCCACTTTAGGCAGCACTTAGTGCGCTATGAGTAAAGGCCAACATATTTTGATTTGTTATTGTTTTTTTTTGGTTTTTGTATAAAAGATACTTTTACGTAACACAAGTTATTGTCTACTGAATGCACGTTCACTTCAGATACCGAATTTTGCATGCGTAATGTTCATAATTTAATTTGTTAATTTGAATAGCTTTCAGGTTTTCAATCACCTGTGTAACTTTTGTCGTTCGAACACGTTGTATCTGTCAGATATTAGTAATTATGTTTTAAGCAGTGACAATTTATTATACCATTAGAGGCAATTTTGTATATCAGATTGATTGATAACATTTTTGTTTCAAACTATGTATAGGAATGTGGGGAGTTGATCAGATACTTGGCGACAAATTGCTTTTGATAATTGGGGCTTGTGTCCCTAAAAATATAATTACAATTAATAATATATAATAATATACTTGAGTTATTTTTTATATGAATACTTAAAACATAACACCTTTTTTTTAAATAAAAAAAAAATTTACAAATGATTTTTATATCACGGAAATAATAATTTTTAAGTGTTACTGTTTTTTTAAATTTCATATGATTACATTGAAGGTGTTCAGATATGCTATTAGTTGATTATTACTCACTTGATTGAGTCTGATATAAACCATAGCAAGTTAAAAAATTTGATTTATAAGAAATTTGTATTGTTCACTTACTTATATAAAATTTAATGATGTTTTTTAAGTATAGATATAATTTTGAATAACTTTTGAATCGAAAGCATATATTGAACATAATGGATTGAGAAACTAATCCATAGGTCGGGTCAAATAAGCATTTGTGTATCAGCGCTTGACAGGCATCCATCAAGTGTTTTGTAGTGAAATATTTTTTCTTTTGAAACCTAAAACTTCCATTAGAGTACATATCTTATTTTTTTATGCGATAATTCAAACTACTGTACATTGTGAAGTATCTGATTTGTCTGATCTAACAACCTACGTAAAAGCGGTGCAAGATAACTACAACTACAAAATTTTTAATAATTGCTGATAATAATAGTATAATATATATAACATAATAATATAATTATATCAACATATATTAGTTATTAATGTAATAATCTAATTGTAATTATATTATATTATATTACTAGGGACCCGACAGACTTTGTTCTGTCAAATAGATTTGGAATGTGGCAGTTTTTTGTTCCTACCTATTTTATAGTTGGGGTGAAAAAATCTTCTGAACAGAACAGTCACCCTGGTGTGTGGGGTTCAGCCCGGGTGAGCAAAGTATCTCTTCCAAGAACTTTGAGCACCCTTCTGGGATCCAATAAAAAACCCCGCCTGGGATTTCTGCCAGAGGGTTTCAAACTAAGAGGCGAACTTAGGGTTCAAATCTGATTGGAAAATAGTCTAAAGGGACAGTGGAAACCTAAAGGTGACAAATATATAAAAAGTGGATGGCTTGCTTGGATAGTTGAGATAATGATCTGTAAAGAAAGTCATAGGGATTTAATAAACATACCTACAATAATCAACAACTTATTACAACACATAAACTCATTTATTCTGGTTATGTTTTTGTCTTCTTATATGTAAAAATGAATCGAAAAATGTGTTAGTAAGCGCATAACTCAACAACGCCTGGACCAATTTGGAATTAGCAATAATTCGATTTTTTTCTCGCCGTAGAAACCATCCTTAGCGTTCTACGAACATTTAAAGAAAAGAATTGACCAAATTGGTTCAGGCATTGTTGAGTTATGAGCTTACAAACACATTTTGCAATTCATTTTTATATATAAGATTATATTATATTATACTATTATATATAATATATACATTATATGAAGGGAAAATTACTTGGAAAAATTTGTATCATATATTAATATAGTGATCTAGAGATTTTTGTTTTATAAATTTATTGGATGATTAATGTATTAAACAGTATAATTCACTAAAAATCTTTACCCAACTATTGTACGCATATATAAACCCAGCTTATTAAATTTTTGTAAAGCCCTTATTTTGTTCAAAAAAAATATACTACTTATCATGACCAAATAATATGAATATTAAAAACTACAGAACAAGAAAAAAAAATTGCGCTATACTCCTTTATTAAAAAGAGTACGAAAATTTTTCAAAAGAAACGTTAAGTTTTATAGGTTAAGTTAGGCTAGGTTATACCAGTAATCCAAAGGGATAATATTCGACCATTGTGGTACCGTATAAAAGAAAAACTCAGATGTTTAAAATCACTTTGAACCTTTACTTACTTACTATGAACCTTTAGGAAAGCTTAAAATACTATTTAATGGGAGGTCTTGCAGTTAGCAAATATTTTACAGAAGGAGCTCCATATAGTAGTAAAGCGCCGCAAGGCAACCAGATGAATGGCACTTTCAATCTCCTACATGAAAGCGCCTCACATCTTCAGTTGTCTGTCTCTATAACTACGACAGATGTAATTGAAAGGGCGATTCAATCTTCTAGTATAGTTTCCTAGATTTATTATAACATAGTTTATAAATATTTAAATTGAAAATAAAGTGTGAGACCTTAAAATTATAATCTGAGATACATAAGAAAAAGAGATGAGAAAGAACATTCAAATCACATTTGAGTATTGTAAGGTATGTAATTACATTACAACAATTAATTAAATGTTTTTTTAAATGAATTTGTATAACATCATTTACATGATATTTTAAATGTAATGTCAAAAAAATATATTGAATATACCGTATGTATACCTTACTCTTACCTTGAGTACTAGATAATTGAAATAAAGAGTGATCCATATTTACATCAATTCTATTACCAATATTTAATACATTCGATCTGATGTTAATACGAAATTAATACCGAAATTTAAATAAAAATATATTATGATATTAGGAAGTTTGTTAGCAGATATATTATTAGTATACCTTGCTATTGTTTCCATTGTTTATTGAAAATATTGAATAAAAGAACTTACTAGCTAAATAGTGTGATATTTGGTAATGTAATAGTATTGGAATTATGAAGAACACTTCCATTGAAATAGACGTTCTGCAATAGTTTACAGTTATATCAAAATTTAAGTGACATGTGTAAGATAATTTTGTGATATATTAATAAATAGAGAATTAAAATTATATATGTAATATATTAGCACAGTTATTTTTTTTTACCAAACAAAAAAATAAACAAGTTAATCTCTATAATATCCAAAAATAGATATTAATATTGAATTGGTTCTATTAAGCAATACTCTCGATGTAATATTTAAAATGTGTTACTTCTATAAAAACCTTTAACAGTTTTACTATATTTTTTAGAGTTAATATCGGCATTATGTTTAAACTTGCCCAGGTAAAATCAAGTAGCAGTTATATTTTGAACATTTGTTGATTGAACTGTCTCAATGAGCTACCCAGATTTTGACAGGCGGATAAAGATATATCGGAGGCTTTTAATTCAAATGCTATACTATTTTATTATGAATTTGAAAACATTCTCTTTGCTCTGACTTAAAGATATGTGATCTGAGCTAGTTCAACATTTAGTGTAGTGCTTTCAAATCTTTATGAATTCTCAAAAATTGAACAGTTTCAATATTTTTAGTTTCAAATCTTGAATTTTTTTTCTTGAGCATAACTAATTAAAATATTTTCTGTTTTATGAACTAAACCTAAGCAATATATATGAGATTTTTAAAAAAAATTGAATAAACAATCAAAACGTCTCTCAAAAGGATCTTAATTTTATAAATCTAACGAAATATCCCATGTATATCTCCTCACACCTTAAACAAACTTAATATTATAATATAACACTAAAAAGGAGATTGGATAATTTAAAAGTGTTAAAAGCATATAATAAATAATTGTTGACTAATTAATTAGCACATTAATTGCTGTGTCCCACCTTCAGTGAAACGGATTGTATCAATATTTTTATGAACCATTCAAGCACTAAAATAAAAGTTTTCGCCATCAACACCTTATAAAAATTGAAACTCCAGTGAAACGATTCGATCAGTATTTTTATGAACTATTCAAGCAATAAAATGAAAATATTGGCTATTAACACCTTATAAAAACTGAAATAAATTAAATGCAATTGGAGATGTTGGAAGAGAGCTAAATTATTGCTGACAACACGGCTATTTAATATGCCAACTTAAAGCAAACAAATCTAACATTCAATTGTGTATCCAGATGACTGGAGCAAAACAGGAATAAGAGTTTAGTTGGACAGGTGAGTCGTTTGCTTGTACGATACACTGGACAGGCAAATCTCTAATGAGCCATGATCAATGACCAATTGCCGGTAATAGCGATGGCGCATAAACAACGGCAATCGTCTGTATGCACTGAGCATTTCCATGAGTCGATGTTGCTGGCATTGCATTTGCTGTTACTTGCAATGCCACTTGGTGCAATTTTATTGGCTTGTTGACTTATTCATGTTTTGAATGGCTTAATTGATAAGAGTCTTGCATGTGCAAACTATGTTTTTCAAATGATATATTGCAGTATTGTCTCAATTTTTTAGTGATTATTTTTCGTTAACTGACGGAAATTTTTTAACAAATAAAATTATTTCTTGCTGAAATGATTACGTGTATAACATGCTTTTTTGAAATTGAAACGGCATTTAATTGTTATCGGCAACAGGTTGTTGTCGTTCGTTTTAATTTCATCACAGTTAATCCGAAATGCATAATATCCTTAGTAAAAGATATTTTCTCAATCTTTAATGACAAAAACTTGGAAGCATATTTAAGGCAGGTAGTCGCGCACTCACTCAACAAACTGCATTTATTATGCAGGAATGCAATGAAGTGTAGGCAATGCACTGCGCTCGATGGAGCAGTGCATTTTAATCACTTTGAATGTTGTTGCAAAGTGCGTTGTTGATTGAAAATGCCATTCCATAAATTAGGAAAAATATTGACACTACTTGGATTTGGTTTCAACGCCTTAATAGAGTTAATTTGTTAAATCATGAGAAAATATGAACAGAAACAAACTCACTCGTATAGTAATTAAAAGGAGAATAACATTAATTAAAATTTTATTCCAAAATATTTCAAATATGTGTTAAAAGTTTCCATTTAATGCTTGAAATATCTAAAAGTTAAACGTTTTTTTTTTGGTGCACAAGTAAAGCATTAATTGCGGCTCTAAATTTCTGCAATTTTAATAGATAAATTTGTATTCGTAATTCGAAATTTTTGTTAACATGAATTGCAGTCAAATATGGAATAGAAAACTGCGTTTTATAAAATGTTAAATGAATGTTTTTGAGTTGTACTTACCCCGAAGTATTTCCATTATATAGTCGTACAATGGGCCAATAGGCCTCAGTGGATCCTTTTGGATCACCGGAACAACCTAACATAATCCAACCTAAATGCCTTTCCCATCATTAAAGATATTTGAGAAGTAAGTAGTACAGTGTTACTTATAGGTATTAGGAGAACCCATCTATTCAACAATAAAAAAGATAAAAAAACACAGTTTAAAAGTATTTAATTTGGTAGTGCCCATCATTAGCTCAAATGGCTTTATGTGTCCTATTTCGGCATCCTTGGCAGATACAGCCAATATAAATATTTAATAAAGGTAAAGTGAAATTGAAAAGCATACATGCAGTAGACTATAATTATAACCACGGTTGCCACTTGAAAATTTTTTTCTGTACCAAAATTGGTTTAAAAAGGTACCATTTCTGTAAAAAAAGGTCCAAAATTTTTCTATTGTCTTTTTATAAGAAAATACAATTTATATAAAATGTACAAAAAGTGTAAAACAATACAATATTCACAATAAAGTTGGGTCGCAGAAAATGTACCATTTTTTGAACATGAGTACCAGAGTACCAAACGGAAAAAAAAGTACCAATTTTGGTACTAAAGTACCATAAGTGGCAACCGTGATTATAACGAAAGATATAATGAGAGTTTACTATAATTCGAGTTATTTGGTTCTTCTAAAGGCTTTGGGTTTATATAGCAAAGACTGTAAAATATTACGTACTTCTAAGGCAATATAATTTTATAACTTACACTATTTTACAGCAATTTAAAATTGCGTTCGGTTAGTTATTAGTACTAATAACGATTATATTAATTGTTAGATATTGTCATTATCTATATATTATATTGATCACTACATTATTTTTTGTATTATCTATTGAATTGTACATTATTACAATATTATTACAAATACAATACAACTTGACACAAACTAATCCATCACTTTCTTAAGTTATTAATAAAACTGAAACAAATTATAATATATGGATTATCATTTTATATGCAGAAATAAGTTATTCATATTTATGTTTATTTAAGTACACACATATGTTTTGATAATGTTTTTTAGAAGTGAAATAAAACACATGGAAGTTATATAAATATCTAAAAAAAAGCTTTTAAAACAGTAAAGAAAATATAACACCCCTAATAATGATATTTGGTTTGTAGCATATATTTACATCCTGACTGGCTCGAATAAAACGCAACCCATAAGCACGGTTGCCACTTGAAAATTTTTTTCTGTACCAAAATTGATTTAAAAAGGTACCATTTCTGTAAAAAAGGAACATGAGTACCAAACGAAAAAAAAAAAAAAGTACCAAGTTTGGTACTAAAGTACCATAAGTGGCAACCGTGCCCATAAGTTGTTCAATTTTCAAGTAAATTTTTGAAGACTTCAGGAAATAAGTTTCTGATTGTTGACTTTTAACATTGGACTGAACCAATGATTACAGCTTATTAGAGCGAGAGAGTTAAGCGACTTTACTTATATCCCTCGGAAAATAATCCAGACGATCCTCACGTAAATAAAATACCAAATTTTAAGAGTTACTAGTATAGACGTGCTACTAATTTAAAAATTACAACACACCTCTTTACATATATATATATGAATTATTCCGCTTAACACTGTTTAAAACTATTACATTCTCCATACATTTACATTAAATATAAAAAGATTATAATAATTGAAAAGATATTTTATAACTTAAGAGCGTTCATGGCATAACATATGTAAACTAATATTAAAATTCTTTCTTAGCCGCTTACGTAAATAATTAATATATTAAATTTATAATCTAGTACATTTTCAATTTAAAGATATATATATATTGTTAAATTCAAAATGAATGAGAATTATATACTTCATGTTACAGTGTTTGGAAGAACATTTTAGTGTTGCTTTTCATTACTGTATAATTCTCATTTAGTTTAAACGTAGCAACAGATTTAAAACACCAATAACAAAAATGATCTATTCGATTTTAATATGTTGGTTGTTAAATAAATTGTTTTATCTCGTATATTAGAGCTTCATATGTTAGTTTAAAGGATGATAAGTTGTTGGTTGGTGATCATTGAAAGAATTATTTACTAATTTATAATCAGATTTTGTATTATTATTGAAATAATTTTAGTTTCTTACGTGCAGTTGTTTATATACATGTATTATTGTTCTTATTTTTTGTTTTTCTTAGCTTGTTCACTTCAGGTACCAACCGCCAACCATTAATACTACACTTTTTACTTCTTAACTTTTAAAGAAAGGCTGGTCAATTAACTACAAAACACATCAATAATAAGTGAAAATCTGTTATTTAATTGTCAGTAAAGTGGCAATTAAAGCTGAATGGAAAAAAATGAAAAACGAAAAGTTTACCTTGACTACGAACTTTATGGACGTGACTCTAGAAAATTGTTTAGAGTATTATCAATCTTCACTTTTTTAGGTCGCTAATAAAAGGCGGAAGGCTTATGTTGTAGTTGTAAGCAATATTGCGATGGAGAAGTCTTTCGTATAATCAGAGCAAGAAATTATTTAAGATAATTCTGCTATTACTGCTTCGCTATTTATAAATCTCTCAAATCACTAGCTTACAGGAACCCACAAAGAGCAACTGCACACTTTTGTATTACGGACCACATATTACTGCAGTTATAAAACTTAGTGGGAAAAAGAAACAATTTGGTTTTTTCTCAGTTATTATTATATCTATTAAAACCTACTATATCTGTATCTCTCTATACACGAAACAAATCCAGACAAGCTCTACACAGATAAGGGATCAACTTTTTAAAAGATTTTCACTGTGTTGGAATTTCTTCAATAGCTTAAATTCTTGAAAGATCACCCTACGATAAAGGGTGCTCAGAGTAGGTGCTATAACAATGGGGTTTTTCCTTTTGTGAGACCCAATTCCTTTTGTGTTAAAAGTGCTATAAAAAAATGAAAACGTTCTGGTTTTTGTGTATTTTCTTATCAGTTATTTTGCATTACAGTTAAAAAATAGTTTAAAAACGGGGTGCGGTAATGAATTTCGAAGTAATTAAGAATGAAATAATTTTACAAAATCGTAGATCCTTGTTGTTATTGATTACAGTATTAGTAACAATAAATTTAGAATGTAAATTTATTCTAAAGCAATGAATATATTGGCATATGCATTATATATATATATTTATCATTTAACCAATAATATAACGTAATTAAATTCTTTTCAAGAATGGTCATTTTGGCCTTGGATCTATTATATACAAATAAATTGCTTATGTAAAAAATTACCACATTATTATTATTTAAAAAAATTAATGAGCTTATTAGATTTATTTTTATTTTATCAAAATATCTATAATATGTTTTTCTCATTGCAAGTTTTTTTTTCCCGACTTTATTTTACTTAACTAATATATTGCAATTTAATTTGAGAAAAACAAATTGCAACATACTTGGTAAGAGGTATTTGTTTATTTTAATTAAAAGTGAACTAAATAGATAACTCATTATGTATAGAACATAAGACAAAAACATTGTATTTCCTAACAGAAGTTATGTGAAATTTACGAAATCTAAAATATATACGGATTAGTATTTAGCAAGCCGACTGTTTAGCATTATCATTCAGTTGCAAAACTTTTAATAATCTATTGATCTTAATTAGATCTTATAAAAAAAGTTTTTAAACATGGTTAATTGACAAATGTGAAGTTAGATTACTGAAAATGGAATCACATTTGTCATAAAATCATATCTGCACTGTTAAATCCCCGTTGGCCAACTGCTGAAATCAATAAAAGCAGAGACCACTTTTTTACTGGTCAGCTCTAAAATAAGTTGACCAAAAGTTAGCCAACAAAATTAAAGCCGTCAAGTATAATTACTCCAAGCAAATTTGATGTCGGTTGAAACGGAAAATCGAAAGCCGAAAGCGGAAAACAGCACGCGCCCGCGAATGAAATGGTGTTGCTTGTGAACGAGTAAGCGAAAAGTTCACACTCAACAAAATTAAAGCGCCGCTCTCATTTAAACATCCATTGATAATCAATTAATAAAGCAATTCATTAATAGAAAAAACTGTTCCATAGCAATTTTATTAATACAATTTTTATTGCTTTTTCCATACTTTAATTTTTAGCAATAAATTTAAATATCTGGTGTAAAGTAAGTTGATAGGTGTTAACGAGTATTGTGAGCTGAGCTGAATGCTTATTTTCACACCTCTTATTTCTTTCAATGAAGATGTAAATAGCAGTGCTAGTTTGAAAGATTAATAGGAGTCAACAAATATTTACACAAATACCTGACATGTGCTATAAACCAACATAGTAATATAATATCACTGCAATTAATTATATTACATTTATTATGTCAAACAAGCAGCAGGAATTTTAAATTAATTTTTTCTAAATTATGTTAAAGTGGGAGCTGATAAAAAATTTAATATCTATTACGTGATATGAAAAGTAACCACCGTTTTTGGTACATTTTTAAATAAAAGTTTCCTTTATTAAAAATTGATTTAAATGAAATTTATATTGGTCTAAATAATTTATGATCTTTTGCTATTTTTCGGGTAGCTGATTAATCCCATTACTGTAAAGCTTTTATGGTTTATTAGTGAAAAGAATAGTCAATTGGTTTTTAGTTTAATCAGAGAGTTTATCAGTGATCGCAACAAGCGATAGTCGTATGGTGCTAGGTGTATAGTATATGATGGATGACCTCAAAACTTCCCCACCAAGTTTCGTCAATTTGTTCCATGTCATCAAAGATGTGTGTGGCCTGGTATTGTCATGATGGAATATGACAAGTCGAGTTGTGATCAGCAGAAGGTGCAATTAATTATTGGAACAGCTGGTAAAAGACAATTCGTTTCCTACAAACACTTAAAGTTACCCTGTTTGCAGTGAATTTCGACTTTGAAGTTTTGGTCAGTGGCCTTTAATCATTATCGTTTGAATTATACTTATA
>NC_051846.1:144917948-144924441 GCF_002237135.1 Teleopsis dalmanni | reverse complement strand
TCGTCAATTCGCGGTATCGACACGCATCTTGCGTGATGAGAATCGTGTTGAAGACAGTTATCATGATTTTATGCTAATGGATGAGCGCGGTCCAAATGCACACACAACTGCACGTGTCATGAGTGATGATGGCATAGAACTCTTTAATTTGATTGACCAAAATGCAGTTGGTTGCTGGCATTCGTCGATGCCATACGCACCAGAATATCACGGTATTGTTGATCGTGATGATGTGGGCTTAGTTTTTCCAGCTGACGTAAAAATTGATGAGAATAAAAATGTTTGGGTGCTGTCTGATCGTATGCCAGTATTTCTTCTATCTGATTTGGATTATAAGGATGTCAACTTCCGCATATATAATGCACCGTTGAGTTCACTTGTAGAAAACACCGTTTGCGATATACGTAATAATGGCTATGTACCTCAACCTACTGTTGTTATTCCAAAGCAACGTCCTGTGTATAAACAATACGTCAGCGACATAACTAAAAACACAGTCACTACACCTGTTATTATAGGCACTCGTTCATATTTGTCACCATCTTCAAATATTGATTACGGCGAGAAGACCATACCAAGTGCTTATGTCTTCAATCAGCATAATGGACTTAGTTACGAAACCAATGGACCACATCTATTTCCGTTGCAGGATAAAGAAGGCCTAAAGAACTATGTTACCTCTCGCAATTCAAACTGGTGGCGTCATCATCACTTGAGTTAAGAATAGCAATGGAACATTGTTTTGGAAGTCTTACAAACTCATTTCATTTGCATTAAATTATATTTAGAAGACTTCTCTCTTTTAGTCTACAATTTTCTTTGCATTTTAACCAAATCTTTTATAATTAATACAAATATTTCAATAATTGTTAAAGTCGAAATTTATATATCAAGTCCGAGTCCTTAACAATCTTCATATCAAATGACTATTTATGCTATTCATAATCTAAGCTACATTTTACGTGTAAATACTCAACCTAATTTATAAACCAAAATACCTGTAAGTGCCTTTTGCTCTGTGCTCATCAATAAGTTAATTTTTGTGTTAATTTAAACATTTAAAAATTTAAATAAATAAAATAAAAGCGTTAAATTTTTGTTTCATTTATTATCGTTAAGGCTCCTAGATACTTTTTCAGGCACTTGAAAGTAATCGTTATTACAAAGTAACGATCTCGGTGAGAATTAGAGATCTATGAATAAGAATATAGTACTTTTACTTTCTTACTTTGGTTAAAGATTTAAATCGAAGATTTAAATATTAGTTCAGAGTAACAAACTTGTATCTTAGTATAAGTTTTTATGTTTAGTGTATAGCCATATATTCGGAATCAGTAAAGTTCAAAATAGTAATCGAACATTTATTAGAAGTAATATCTATTAACGATCAGGATATACATAGATCTGTATCATGTCACAAACTTATGATAGCTGTACTCTTTGACTCTAGATGGGTTTCAGTTTGTTATTATAAATGGTAAATTTGTGGTTTAACGATGCCTTGAAATTTAGATTGAGAAACCACACTATATTTTGTGATTTCTGAAGCTGTGATGAAAATGCGAGCTCTTTATGGTAATCTACCATTTAGGCAGATGCTCAACTATTTATATTTATTATTTTATCATTAATTTATAAAAGTACCAAAATCTTGCATTGAATGCAAGCCTAACTTTGAATTATTAACCCTTTGAAGAGAATGTGTACGTGTTCCAATAATCGCGAATCCACATACATTTCTGAAGAGAAGTAAATATAAAAAGAGAGATTATAGTGAAGTACCATAATTCCACATCTTTAATTCAGAATTTTTGACTTAATTTAGTCTAAAATTGACTAAAAGAATATTTTTTTTTAAATCAAACCGATTAAATCTAATTAACTTTTGCTGAAAATATTTTCTATTCAATAAAAAGTCGCTAAATATAAACTAAACTATTAAATTTTAAATGAAGATTAGACAGGTTTTAAATTTAATAAAATTTTTTCTTACCTCTAGTAAATTATTTTAAAAGAATTATTAATCTGTTCAGTATTCTTTAAGATGAATAGTCAGATTTTTAGATCTAGTCGTGGATATGACTTAGACGGACTAAGTCACATTTGGATAATTGATCCACATTACGATATTATTAAGAATCATCTAGGGTTTCGCCGGTACCATGTTATGTACTCGTTATATTTCTTTGGCTTGGTGTATGTAAAAAGATAAAACATTGATACCTGGATATATCCTGATTCATAGTTCATAGAGTTTTGTAAATTCGTTTGTGTATGGATCAGAACAGAATGTGATAAGAATGTGAGAAAATTTTAGTCATTCGCTAAAAAAAGGCTTTTATACAATACCACACCAATCAAATGTCTGTCATAAATCTAGCATTGTATCAGCACCCATCTTAATACACCACTCTGCTGTTATATCTGAATAGTTTGTGAATTTGCATTAAAATACTATAAAATACTAAAAGCTGTTTTTGTGATTATTAAAATCGGGTAACTAAAAACATATAGCTGTTAAGTGGGCCTTTTAGATTATTTTAACTTTTAAAACTACACAGCATATTACAAGCATGTGGTCCGCCTTTTAAGTCTTGCGCCCAGGCAATACTAAGTATTGCCAGATAAATTATGACATTTTTATTTGAAAGTTTGACATTTTTAAGCAGAAATGTTATTATAATGTTTTAGTCTCTGTTTCAGATTCTAAATTAGGTGTCTGCGAAAAAATCAAATTAAATAATGAACATTTACGTGTAGTGATTTTTTATGATTTTTAACGCGAAATGAACGGAAAAGAATGCATTATTCACGATCAACTTAGTTCGACATTCGATGAAGGAACACTACATGCAGCGACTGTAAAACGTTGGTTCAATGAATCCAGAGTCGTCGTTTTCTCCACGAAGAATTTCGTAAAGGTCGTTCAAGTATGGCTGTATGACCAGAAAACATCGATGTAGTACAAGAAGTTATTAGGATGGTTTGGCATGTTACACACCGGAAGATATAGGTGTCATTGGACATAAGTGGAACCAGTAAACATTCAATTTTACATATACACTTAGCTGTCAGAAAGATTTGTTGCAATAATTAATAGAATTATCTTATCAACATGACATTAAAGTGCCGGTTAGGCCCGTGTTAACAGTCCAAATTATTGGTTATTGCTTTAACCAGCATAATTCCAAACCGGACTTTGTTTTGAATAAATCTTTTTGAGAATTGGAGATATAATTTTTTTTTGGAAAAAAATGTGTTCTGCAAAGAGTATCTTTTTGGCGATTAAGTATTGAGAATAACTGCAAGACTTTATTAAACACTGACAGCTTTTTTATTATTAAAGTATAGTATATGATTGTTGTCACAATGTCTATAATTTCCAACTAGCAAAAACTTTTTGGCGGATTGTTTGGATACATATGTTAAAAATTTAATATTAGATCGCAGTTTCAGAAGAATGGTCATCTTTTTGAAGAACATGAAGATGAGAATAAATAGTAACAATAAGGTTAGAAATGTTATAAATAAAAATAAATAATTATAAATAAAAAAACGGATTAAAATAAAAAATATAAATAGTAACGACAAACAGAATCAATATATATTAAAAAATATGAATGATTTTATGAACAAATTGTAAATAAGAGATTAGTGCAACAATAAGTATGTTTATATATAAATTACAAAGGCAACTTAATTTATAACTGGATAATATTGAATAGTATAAATGACTTCCACAACTTTGAAAGCTTAGTAATAATGTAAAAGAATCAAATCAATTTAGTTGACATATACTAAATTAGTCTACTTAAATCCAAAAGGTTATGATTTTGAAATTTCGCTACTAGAGTTTTGTAATTTAAAGATATAAAAAATAGTTATAATATCACACTAAAATGAAGATGTTCTAATAAGTTTATAAGTTATAATATATGTTATCTTTCTGTTAATATCGTTTATATTGCTACTTTTAGTGATACAGTGATTTGCATAATTTTAAGACCACCTCAATATCTTCAAGTACATCAGTTTTTAAGTGAACTTCACAAAGTACAGAAGTGTTTTGACTAAACAGATTTATTTTTTAAATAAAGTATACAAAATAAATATGAAATAACATTAATTTTATAATTTACATTAATTATATCTTATATCGAAATTTTTACAAAGTTAAACTCAACTGCGTACAAATTTAAGGTCACTTCAGCCTTTTAATTATCCTTGAGCTTTAACGCAACTTAGACTTCGACTCGGTATTGATAAACACTAATTATGAAAAGCATTAATGGATATATTTCTTTACTCTTCTACATATTAAACTCAATCAAATTTTGGAGTTTTCCTGTTTCTCCAGGTTATAATTCAAATTAAAATCAGCATCTTATAAAAAGTTAATCGCAAGACAAATTTGAAGATTTTAAAAACTATATCAATCTAATAAGGACAAAAAATATTGGATGACTTAAATGGATATGCTGTATTATAAGAATTGATTCCATACATTAAAATTATATAAAATTTTGTTTCAAGTTGTACTTTATTTAAGGCAATAATAATTTAAAGTACTTTAGAATTATAAATTTAAAAAGATATATATAGCGTGTATGTGTATATATACTTACAATTTTCATATGCTTTAAATTATCATTAATACAAATAGTCTTATCTACCACGACCACCTGTCTAATTTTAATATATTGGTTTGTATTGTGATGGAGTCTGTATTTATAATGCCTCTCCGAAGTTTTGAAGAATTGCCCTACATTTATTTTTTTTATAGATTTTTGATTCAATTTGATTTATAATTTGAAGTAGAAAAAAAGCATTGATATACACTTAGCAGAAAAACTCTGCGTACAGAAAGTAAATTTTGTTTCAACATATAAAAAATTACTAAATAAATAAATTTTTATAATCAATTTTATTTTTTATTAGTACTTTTATTTGTTATCTTCATTTTAAGCTAAAACTTATTTCTAACAGATTAGTGAAAAGATTATAATAATTAAAAATTTGAAAAATCAGTGCTATCGGTGACAGAAAAAGTCTGCGTACAAGAGTTTAAAAAGCGTCGAAATATATAATTTTTTAAAAGATTTTATATTTTCAGTAACTTGTTGGATAACCTTTCCTTTTTATGACCTCCATAAGTCGTTTTGGTATCGAATTGACCAGCTTCGCAGTCTCATCGCTGCTTATTTTACCCCATTCCGCGTCGCTTACGTTCTTCAGCATTTCTTTGGAGGTTACATTGTATTCATGTATCCGACGCTCCAGTAAATCCTATAAATGTTCTATAGGATTCAAATATGGCGATTATGATGACGTTTTGATTTGCTTGGGCACATTTTAAAGCAACCAAAGCTTCACAACTTCTGCCGTGTGCTTTGGGTCGTTATCTTGTTGAAATAAGTAATTATTCTGTAACCCCAACTTCTGGGCACTGCTCTTTAAATTGCATTTTAAAACATTTAAATAATCAACTTTATTCATTATCGACTCAATAAATTTTATTTTTCCCACTCCATTACTCGCCATACACACCCGCACTATTACTCCTCCACTACCATGTTTTATTGTTGGATACAAATCTTCATTATTAAAGGCTGTACCCGGGTTTTGCCATATAATCGTTCGACCTTTAACGCTAAAGAGACAAAATTTGCTTTCATCTGAAAAAATTATGCGTTTCCAATATTCTAGAGACTTATTTAAATACTCCCTTGCGAATGCTAAACGCTTCATTCTAATAGCTTTGGAGATAAGCGGCTTGCTTCGTGCAAACCGGCCATAGTAGTGGTATTTTTTTAATATTTTGTGTACAGTATCCACGTGAATTTGCTTCTGGAATGTCTGGTCAATATATTTCTATAACAGAAGGCCAGTTAGACGAGGATTATCTTTCACTGAATTAATAATGCTGCGGGTTTCTCTTGTTGACAGCTTAGATGGACGCCCAGATCCCAACTTCGAGACCAATAATCCTGTTTAGTTGTAGTTGTTCACTACTCTTTGGATAAAAGAATGTGACCGCTTAACGATTTGACCAATTTCGTGATATATTTTCCTTTCTTTCCATATATCATTAATAATACTGCTCCCACTGATAATAATTTCCTTTCCTTTATTTGCCATTAAAAATTTAATCGTTAAATTATAAAATAAGTGCATGGGATTGTGTATGATGATATACTGTTATAGTAAAATATAACGACGTCAAAGTTCTACTGTTAAAACTTCGGGAATTCCCCTTTATAATTTTTGTACGCAGACTTTTTCTGCCACCGATAGCGTTGATTTTTTACATTTTTAATTATTATTATTTTTCTACTAATCTGTTAGAAATAAGTTTAAGCTTAAAATAAAGATAATGAATTAAAGTACAAACAAAAAATAAAATTGATTTAAAAAATTTACTTATTTAATAATTTTTTATATGTTGAAACAAAATTTACTTTCTGTACACAGAGTTTTTCTGCTAAGTGTATAT
>NC_051846.1:144913467-144917848 GCF_002237135.1 Teleopsis dalmanni | reverse complement strand
TTCTGAATAATGAAAGAAGTTTTATTTTGGGCTTGGTTCAATATATTTTCCTTCAATTTTAACATAATTTTTTAAATTCATGTCCACACTTTTTCATTTAGAACTATTCTTCGCAACCTTCCAAATTGACTTCATTCATTTTGAATAAGATCTTTTTTACCAGAACATGTAAATCCAGATCTGGCGAATATGTCACATAGAATGTAATCTATCTTCGCATACTAATAAATAAGGAAAACTTCTTCTGAGACATTCTTTTGCTTCAACAGTGTTTTTTCCTGGTAAAAAGTATGGATTCATCTATGTATAAAGTCTTGACCTATTCTTCGCAACCTTCCAAATTGACTTTATTCATTTTCAATAAGATCTCCTTTACCAGAACATCTAAATACAGATCTGGCGAATAAGTCACATAGAATGTAATCTATCTTCGCATACTTATAAATAAGGACAACTTCATCTGAGACATTCTTTTGCTTCAACAGTATTTTTTCCTAGTAAAAAGTATGGATTCATCTATGTATAATAGTCTTGACCTAAATGTCAGACTAGAAATTTTTACTACACTCATGACAAGAACATTCAAGAGCATTTATTTGAGGAAAACACTTGATATAGGTGTAGGTATGAAGGTTTATGGAGCAAATACCGCTTTTAAATGTACGACCTAGATATTAAATTCTTGAAAAATGAATGTCTGGCAACGCCAACAACATTTTGTTAAACAGTTTTGTTAATTTTTTATTCTCTTCTTTTTGTTTCCCCTTTAGAGGACTAGAGTAATAAAGTCCTCTATTCACTGATCCTTCTTCTCATTATTATTATTATTATTTTTTTTTTGCTTTAAGTCTTTTAGTCCAGAATTTGGCAACGCTGGATATGATTTTACACATATGGAGTTCAGTGCATGTTTCAATGATTTCTTCATTAATGAATTTGTGAAAAAAACATTTTATGAAAGTGTAAAAGATGTTCTTTTTTAAATATTTAAAAAATGTTTTCAATTATTTAATAATTCTGTTTTTTTCGCTATTTAAAATTGTTCATATATAATTCGTAATACTTTCGATTTGGTGGGTTGGTATGCTTTACATCTTTGAGAGTATGTATGTCTTTGCCTTAAATGCCTTCAGATTCGAAATATTTGTTCCTTAAAATTTTTCTACACAACTTATATATTTATATATTGTTTTTAAATTTAATTTCTGTTTTTGTTTAAATACATATATATATAATATTAATTATGTATATATAAATATGTAATACACACTTTTTAATAATTAAACTTCTTCTACTTATATGTGTTTAAAATGGACATTTAATAAAAATTCATTATTTTTAATTCATTTAATATTTAATATTTTATATTTAATATTTAATATTTTGTTTGTCGTTTTGGGTTTTTTGTTTAGATTTCAGATTTTTCAATTTATAATTTTGTCATATAAAAGATTTTCATTACTACAAAATACAAAATGTTTAATATGTTTTTTTTTTTGTTAATTAATTTATATATAATAATATTATTTATTATTTTTTTAACATTTTTTATATATAACCAAATTTTTTGTTTGTATTGTTGTTTCGTGTTTTTTTTTGTTTTTTATTTTTCAAAAGCAAACAAATTATTAATTTAATAAAAAATGTCAATTCATCACAGTTTCTTGTTGTTGATGTTTCATATTGCATTTTTAATACATTTTTATTTAATTTTTCTTCAATTTCTTTTTGCCAATGTGATGTTTTAAATTGAAATCGAGCACTATAGGTTTATGTAGTAAAAAAACTTTAGTTGCATTATGATAAGTCTGATATAGTATGAGGAAGAATTATATGCTAATATTGTTTATAGTTAGAATGCTTACAGGTAACTATCGAAGAATGAGTATATAAATCATATCTCTAACATAACTTGCTAATATAATGATGTTACTGTCATATTGATATCTTTTTGCTAACTAACCATGTTAGCAGAAAATCACCAATCGAAGTAGAAATTGATCTTTTGCAGGATAACGTGAAAATAATCACATTAATTTTTATTGCCTGGTCTCACGAAATATTCATAGATCATTATAGAAGAAAGCTCTTCAATTCATCGACTCTCAGTAGGAGTAACATCGAAGTGACAAAGTTGAACATAATATCTTTAATGCTTTAATAATAAACCAGCTATTGGTAGGGACATAAAAGCATTAGTTAGGAGTTAAACATCTCATACCCTAAAAAACCTTCCTGAATCAATCTATAATTGATTAAACGAAATATATATATTTCATAATAGAGATATATCACTTCGATTCAAAAATCTCATACATCTACTCAAGGGTATTATCAAAATATTAATCCTTAATGCTTGATTAAGCGGATTACATATATTTCAGAATAGCAAAAAATTACTTCAAATCAAAAATCGAGGGGTAACAGTAAGCAAGAGTATTTTCAAGATACTAATCTTTAATGCTTAGTTAAGCAGATTAAATATATTTTATTATAGAGAAAAATCTCTTTAATTATTAAACCGGCTTTTGACCGAATCAATATCAAAGTGGCAGTATGAACGATTGTACTCATGCCTTAAATCATACTTCCTTTCACTTAAAAATTGACTGTTAGGGATAGCAGGGTAGGGATAGCAATGTAGTCCCCTCAAATACTCATTATAGAAAAAAATTCGTAGAAGTCTTTGTTCATTTATATAGCTAGGCATTAAATATAGCCCTAATTAAGTCACTTTCAAAGTAATGGAAGCCGACGATCTTACATACCTATACCACTCTCGTCATATTAAGAGTCTTGTACTTTAACAAGAAAATATTCTTGAAACAAATTATTGACATTTAATAATCGATTCTTTCATTATGGGTTAGAACTTATCTATTTCCACGAAATGTATTTGATGCGCTTTGCATGTCGAACTAATAAAGAGCATCGTTTATCTTGCTAAACTGTTTCTTTATAGAGTTTAGGGGCTTTAACTATTGAAAATACTAAGCGCTCCATTCTCACAAATACTTTTTTGTCATACATTGGTAATCTAATTGCTTAGAATACTAAGTGCTTCGTTTTAACATTTAATGTGCTTCAAGCATAGAGAGACCAAAGCGTCTACTTTCAAAGAAAGTAAAAAAAAAGATGCGATATCTGCAGAAAGACTGATGTGGTATCTTAATTCTACATTGTGTATAATAACGTTATCAAGGTGTTTGATTTATTACTTATTAGTTCACTAAACTTGACTCTTTTTTATATAAACAATAGTTGAAGTTTCTTTAATTACTGTAGTATAGTAACATATATAACAAAGAGATAAGTTTATTTATTCTTTTATTTATTTATTTTATGTACTTTCAACAACAAAAATGTGTTGATAATAGTTGAGGTTTCTTTAACTACTGTAGTACAGTAACATATATAACAAAGAGATAAGATTATTTATATAGACTATATAGACTATATAGAAATCTATCAGAACCTTATTTTATATACTTTCAACAACAAAAATGTGTTAAATTTAATGTTTCCATTAACATTTTTAGCCACTGTTCTTACTACCAAGAAATTTTTTATGCCCTTCAGATTTATAATTCCATATCCTTGTTCCCAATCCTCTTCTAATATATAATTACTGCATTATAATCACTTCTTCATACCATTTCTGATATATTTTTATCTCAGTTCTTTGCGTAAATGCAACTAAAGTTCCTAAAAAGAAAAAAATCTATCCTTTATCCTCTATTTTATGAATCTGAATCTTTATATGTTATGTATGTTAATGATTTGGTTGTTCAAATTATTCGAGATGTGTTGAGATTTAATTTTCGAAGTGGAATAAAGATTAGTGTTAGCAAATAGATTGCCTTTTAATGGAATATTTAATCTTCTATTCAATATATAAACTACCAAAATACACACACAAACTACGCAATAATATTCCTTTTGAAAAGTGTTGTGTAATCGATATTGTGTAACATAAATGTAGGCTTAACACTTTTAGAGCACATTTTGAGTACATACATTTACTATTCTATATGTATCTTATGTAATGCATTTACTTTATATATTTATGTTATCATGTATATATGTAAATATTTTTTTACTTCAAAAACTAACATTTATATAAAGAGAAATGGGAACAAGACGATCATTGAACGATTTATTTTCATTTATAATGTTAATGTTGATTTATTTTATTTTTTCTTAATTATTTATTATTAATTTTTTTTTTTTAGATTTACATTCAAAAATTTTTAACATTTTTACACCTCAAAATTTTTATTTTACTTAAGTAATTTTTATTTTTTTTTTTACTTAAAAATATCTTGTATAAGAACTAAATTTTATACTATAAATTATTAGTGAAATACATTTAATATGCTTT
>NC_051846.1:144906944-144913367 GCF_002237135.1 Teleopsis dalmanni | reverse complement strand
AAAAGCTTATTACGATTTAATTTGTAATAAAATTATTACAAAATTTTTAATATAAATTTATTTTATTTAAATTTTTTATTTAAATATTTTTATTTTTTGTAAATTTATTCTTTTATCTTCCGTTTTTATTTTATCATTTGATTTGTTTTTATTTTTTTTTTATTTTTTTTTTTTTGTTTTTATATTATTTACTAATATTTAAAATATAAAAATCAATCCACAATTTTAATTTTTTTGAAAGCATATTAAATGTATTTCACTAATAATTTATAATATAAAATTTAGTTCTTATACAAGATATTTTTAAGTAATAAAAAAAAATAAAAATTACTTAAGTAAAGTAAAAATTTTGAGGTGTAAAAATGTTAAAAATTTTTGAATGTAAATCTAAAAAAAAAAAATTAATAATGAATAATTAAGAAAAAATAAAATAAATCAACATTAACATTATAAATGAAAATAAATCGTTCAATGATCGTCTTGTTCCCATTTCTCTTTATATAAATGTTAGTTTTTGAAGTAAAAAAATATTTACATATATACATGATAACATAAATATATAAAGTAAATGCATTACATAAGATACATATAGAATAGTAAATGTATGTACTCAAAATGTGCTCTAAAAGTGTTAAGCCTACATTTATGTACAAATATTGTTACAATTTCAAAATATATTTGCGTATTTGTGGTATTTGGTAGTTTAATATTGAATAGAGAATAAATCTTATTGCTTCTTATTGCTCTTTTTATATTAAAATTAAATCTCAACACATCTCGAATAATTTGAACAACCAACTCATTAACATACATAACATATAAAGATTCAGATTCATAAGAACGAGGATAAAGGATAGATTTTTTTCTTTTTAGGAACTTTAGTTGCATTTACGCAAAAAACTGAGATAAAAATATATTAGAAATGGTATGAAGAAGTGATTATAATGCAGTAATTATATATTTGAAGAGGATTGGGAACAAGGATATGGAAATATAAATCTAAAGGGCAAAAAAAATTTCTTGGTAGTAAGAACAGTGGCTAAAAATGTTAATGGAAACATTGAATTTAACACATTTTTGTTGTTGAAAGTACATAAATTAAGGTTCTGATAGATTTCTATAAAGTCAACTGCTGAATATTGCAGAATAAATAATCTTGTCTCTTTGTTATATATGTTACTGTACTACAGTAATTAAAGAAACCTCAACTATTATCAACACATTTTTGTTGTTGAAAGTACATAAAATAAGGTTCTGATAGATTTCTATATAGTCTACTGCTCAATATTGCAGAATAAATAATCTTATCTCTTTGTTATATATATTACTGTACTACAGTATTGAAAGAAAGTTTAGTGTACTAAGTCAAGTTTAGTGGACTAATAACCCAGTAATAAATCAAACACCTTAATAACGTTATTATACAAAATGTAGAATCAAGATGCCACATCAGTCTTTCTGCAGATATTGCATCTTTTTTTATTACTTTCTTTGAGAGTAGACGCTTTGTTCTCTCTATGTGAAGCACATTAAGTGCGCATTAAACCAGCGCTATCAGTACATATTACAAGGTATAGTAAGAACGGAGCACTTAGTATTTTAAGCAATTAGATTACCAATGTATGACAAAAAAGTACTTGTGAGAATGGAGCGCTTGGTATTTTCAATAGTTAGAAACCCTAAACTCTATAAAGAAACAGTTTAGCAAGACAAACGATATGCTTTATTAGTTTCCTAGCGCATCAAATACATTTGCTAGGAATAGATGAGTTCTCACCCACAACGAAAGAATCGATTATTAAATGTCAATAATTTGTTTCAAGAATATTTTCTTGTTAAAGTACAAGACTCTTAATATGACGAAAAGTTGATAGGTTGGTAGGTATGTAAGATCGTCGGCTTCCATTACTTGGAAAGTGACTTAAATAGGGCTATATTTAATGCCTAACTATATAAATGAACAAAGACTTCTATGAATTTTTTTCTATAATAAATATTTGCGGGAACTACATTGCTATCCCTACCCTGCTATCCCTAACAGCCAATTTTTAAGTGAAAGGAAGTATGGTTTAAGGCATGAGTAAAATCGTTCATACTGCCACTTTGGTATTGATTCGGTCAAAAGCCGGTTTAATAATTGAAGAGATTTTTCTCTATAAAATATCTCTATAAAATATATTTATTCCGCTTAACTAAGCATTAAAGATTAGTATCTTGAAAATACTCTTGCTTACTGTTACCCCTCGATTTTTGATTTGAAGTAATTTTTTGCTATTCTGAAATATATGTAATCCGCTTAATCAAGCATTAAGGATTAATATTTTGATAATACCCTTGTGTAGGTGTATTAGATTTTTAAATCGAAGTGATCTTTCTCTTGTATGAAAAATATATACTTCCTTTAATCAATTGTAGATTGATTCAGGAAGGTTTTTTAGGGTATGAGATGCTTAACTCCTAACTAATGCTTTCATGTCCCTACCAATAGCTGGTTTATTATTAAAGCATTAAAGATATTATGTTCAACTTTGTCACTTCGATTTTACTCCTACTGAGAGTCGATGAATTGAAGAGCTTTCTTCTATAATGATATTTGAATATTTCGTGAGACCAGGCAATAAAAATTAATGTGATTATTTTCACGTTATCCTGCAGAAGATCAATTTCTACTTCGATTGGTGATTTTCTGCTAGCATGGTTAGTTAGCAAAAAGATATCAATATGAGAGTAACATCATTATATTAGCAAGTAATGTTAGAGATATGATTTATATACTCATTCTTCGATAGCTACCTGTAAGCATTTTTACTATAAACATTATTAACATATAATACTTCCTCATACTATATCAGACTTATCATAATGCAACTGACGTTTTTTTACTACATAAACCTATAGTCCTCGATTTCAATTTAAAACATCACATTGGCAAAAAGAAATTGAAGAAAAATTAAATAAAAATATATTAAAAATGCAATATGAAACATCAACAACAAGAAACTGTGATGAATTGACATTTTTTATTAAATTAATAATTTGTTTGCTTTTGAAAAATAAAAAACAAAAAAAAACACGAAACAACAATACAAACAAAAAATTTGGTTACATATAAAAAATGTTAAAAAAATAATAAATAATATTATTATATATAAATTAATTAACAAAAAAAAAAAATCATATTAAACATTTTGTATTTTGTAGTAATGAAAATCTTTTATATGACAAAATTATAAATTGAAAAATTTGAAATCTAAACAAAAAACCCAAAACGACAAACAAAATATTAAATATTAAATATAAAATATTAAATATTAAATGAATTAAAAATAATGAATTTTTATTAAATGTCCATTTTAAACACATATAAGTAGAAGAAGTTTAATTATTAAAAAGTGTGTATTACATATTTATATATACATAATTAATATTATATATATATGTATTTAAACAAAAACAGAAATTAAATTTAAAAACAATATATAAATATATAAGTTGTGTAGAAAAATTTTAAGGAACAAATATTTCGAATCTGAAGGCATTTAAGGCAAAGACATACATACTCTCAAAGATGTAAAGCATACCAACCCACCAAATCGAAAGTATTACGAATTATATATGAACAATTTTAAATAGCGAAAAAAACAGAATTATTAAATAATTGAAAACATTTTTTAAATATTTAAAAAAGAACATCTTTTACACTTTCATAAAATGTTTTTTTCACAAATTCATTAATGAAGAAATCATTGAAACATGCACTGAACTCCATATGTGTAAAATCATATCCAGCGTTGCCAAATTCTGGACTAAAAGACTTAAAGCAAAAAAAAAATAATAATAATAATAATGAGAAGAAGGATCAGTGAATAGAGGACTTTATTACTCTAGTCCTCTAAAGGGGAAACAAAAAGAAGAGAATAAAAAATTAACAAAACTGTTTAACAAAATGTTGTTGGCGTTGCCAGACATTCATTTTTCAAGAATTTAATATCTAGGTCGTACATTTAAAAGCGGTATTTGCTCCATAAACCTTCATACCTACACCTATATCAAGTGTTTTCCTCAAATAAATGCTCTTGAATGTTCTTGTCATGAGTGTAGTAAAAATTTCTAGTCTGACATTTAGGTCAAGACTATTATACATAGATGAATCCATACTTTTTACTAGGAAAAAATACTGTTGAAGCAAAAGAATGTCTCAGATGAAGTTGTCCTTATTTATAAGTATGCGAAGATAGATTACATTCTATGTGACTTATTCGCCAGATCTGTATTTAGATGTTCTGGTAAAGGAGATCTTATTGAAAATGAATAAAGTCAATTTGGAAGGTTGCGAAGAATAGGTCAAGACTTTATACATAGATGAATCCATACTTTTTACCAGGAAAAAACACTGTTGAAGCAAAAGAATGTCTCAGAAGAAGTTTTCCTTATTTATTAGTATGCGAAGATAGATTACATTCTATGTGACATATTCGCCAGATCTGGATTTACATGTTCTGGTAAAAAAGATCTTATTCAAAATGAATGAAGTCAATTTGGAAGGTTGCGAAGAATAGTTCTAAATGAAAAAGTGTGGACATGAATTTAAAAAATTATGTTAAAATTGAAGGAAAATATATTGAACCAAGCCCAAAATAAAACTTCTTTCATTATTCAGAAATATGGACTTCAGAACATATTTATCAAAAATGTTATGTGGGGCTGAGAAATGTAAAGATCGAATTTGGCATTTTCATCTTCTCTTCATTCATATTCATAAATTATAACAACAAATCAATTGCATTTTAATGAAACATTGTCATAATCAAAAAAACAATACAAATTTACACTGCCGTTTTACATAAAATTCATATAAATTTGCAATATAAATTAGAAGAATAAAATTAATTAAAAAAATACTAAAAAAGACATTTAAAATAATAAATATACAATTTGGATAAAAAATGTATTCCAAAAGTAGAAAGATTCTAACAAAGCTATTAATAGAACCAAGTAATAATTTTTAAAACTAAATTTTAATAGGAACGGAAAGCAAGGTCTGGGTAAAAAGCAATAGAAATATCATAATTATGAGAGACATACATATTAGTGAATCTTAAAATTCCTTTGACTAGTGAAATAAATAATAAAGGAAGACTTGTTTCTAATACTCATATTATAAAGCCAGAAGAACAGATAACGAAGTCAAGATAAAGTCAACTAATATGTGTGAATATATATAATGTAAAAGTTAAAAAACATAAAAATAAAAGTAAAAAAGAAAATGACAGAAATTAAAACGAATGCAAGGTAAGAAGAGAAAGGAAAAATAACAGAATATGTTACTGAAAGCTAAGAAAAAGAAAAATAGGAAACAATATAAGACCAGGAAAAGAAACTAAACTAAAAATCCGAAAATAACCAAGTGAAAATGAAGGACTGTTGGTATGATATGTACAAGAAAGTGAAAAGAAGTAATGGAACGAGAAATAAAGACAAAGAAAAGACAAGAGAAGATAAGAGAAGCAAATAAAAAGAAACAGGCAGGAAAGGAAGATATGACATTGGAATATGACAAAAAGAATAGTAAAAAACACAAGAAAAGAGCAGAGATTAAGAAAGACGAGAGGTGCCAAGAAGGCTAACAAAGACAGATCGGATAAAATAAAAAACAACAAAATAAGGGTTAAGAAGGGAATTAAGTAGAAGAGTGAGGAAGGGCGAAGAGAACAGAACATAAGATCAGAAAGCAGTAACGAGAAAAAAATTAAAAATAACGAAAGTAAGATATAAGAGAGAAAAGAAGAGAGGGACAAATGAAAAGAATTATAAATGAGAGGGGACAAACAATAACATCAGATAAGAAGACACTGGAAAAAAGGATGAGAAAAGAAGAGAAGAGAAAGTAAAGGAAACAAAAAAAATAAAAGAAAAGTAAAGGATACAAAAGATAAGCGAAGAAAGAGAAAGAAAACAAAAAAAAATAAAAGAAAAAATCGAAAAGGAAAGAAAAGAAAAAAGAGAAGAGATGAAAAAGAGAGAAGATAAGGGATGAGAAGAGAAGAAAAACTATAGAAGAAAAGAAAAGAGAAAAGAAAAGAAGAGAATAGGAGAGAAGGGAAGGGAAAAGAAGAGAAGAAAATTAAAGAGAATAGAAAAGAAAAGAGAATAGAAATGAAAAGAACAGAAGAAAAAGAAGGGAAAAGAGGAGAACAAAAGAGAAGAGAAGAGAGAGAGAAGAAGAGAAGAAAAAAGAAGAGAAGAGAAGAAAAGAGAAGAGAAGTGGGAGAGAAAAAGAGAGGAGAAAAGAAGTGAAGGAAACAAAAGAGAAGAGAAGAGAAGAGAAGCGAAGAGAAGAGAAGAGAAGAGAAGAGAAGAGAAGAGAAAAGAGGAGAAGAAAAGGGATGAGAAGAGTAGAGAAGAGAAGAGGAAAAAAGAGAA
>NC_051846.1:144888740-144906844 GCF_002237135.1 Teleopsis dalmanni | reverse complement strand
GCTCCTTCATCTGCCACAGCAATCAACAGCGAATTCACTTACAGACGCACTACAACACCGTGAGCAACATGTAATTGAATCTTCTGGCGCGTTGAATTCCCCAAACTATAACGCTAATAGGCAAGTGTAGTCCTGGTGGATGAATGCTGGATATGTGTGGATTACATATAATAAATGTTTTAAATGTCGTAGTTTTAGTTGAGTATTTCGTATTTAGTTTCCTTATGTAGGTGTATTTTTTTAATATAACTTTTTCTAGTTTTTGCTGCAAATGACGTTATTTCTAATAGATTTCAAGTGTGTGCTGTGAAACGGAGTTCAGAATTATATTTTTTTAGTCTTCACAGCGACTCTTAAAATGCATGCATGCGATGGAAATTTGCAGCTGGAGGAAAAAAGCTATTGACCGAGTTTGCAGTTTCTGTGTGAACGACAGATTTGGTTCTCATTTGATTTATGTGTGATTTTATGAAGATGAATGTCTTTGATGAAATGTTAAATAGAACATACTTTGAATAGTTTACATTTTAGATATAAATTTATATCTTAGTTTGACGCTAATGTGTGAACAGCGATTATAATTAAATTGATTTGCAAGTGTGAGAAAGATTTTTTTAATTGCATAGATTATTATTAATAATATGTATATTTCTTATTTAAATAAATAGGAAACATAATTAAGTTTCGATAATGTATTGAATATACAATTAAACACTAATTTGATCAAAATATGGGGTATTATATGGGGTATTTTCCAACTAAATGATACTAAAGTATAAGACGATTCCTTTCTAAAAGAAATGGTCAGAAGAATCCGTGCTCATTAAGATCAAAATGACAAAGAAAGCACTACATAAAATAATCCTTAAAGGACAAACATTCAATATTTTAAAAATGATTTATTCAACTACAAAACCTTATATACTAGTTTTTAGTCGATTGATAATACACTGATTTGATTTTTAATAACTTTTTCTAATTTAATAGTTAAAAGACTACTGACGGTCCTGTGAAATATAGCGAGAAAGAGTAATAAGTAGAAAATATTATATAGTACCAAATTTTAATATTATTTTTATTGAGAGGTTTCGAAAAGTAGTGTACTACAACAATAAAAATTCTTTTTTATATTATTATAATTAATTAAATTTTTTGCTGACTTTACAGCTGTTTCAAGTATTTCCAAATACTCATTATCAGTGGTTTTGAAATTATTGCTTGTATTTAAATATTCATAAATAATTTTTTGACACTGCAAGGGTTGAACTCGTGCCCTGTCAAATTTGAAGCTCAGAGTCAGTGTTCATTAGCCAACTGATCCAAAGCTGTACTTGAGTTGTATGTTCGCACTTTTAGAGTTTTGTTAATTTGCTGTGATTATTTTTATTTAATTTCATTTAAAGATTAAAAATTATTTTTTTTAACTATAACTTAACAAATCAAATATTATCCACTTTTTGGCATTTAAAATTAATTAATTTTGTTTTTAATGAACTTATTATTATTACTGAAAAATTGTCTGTTCTTTTTTAGAAAACCATACTTATGTCGAAATTTTTATAAAATATTTTTATTTTTTAATTTATTTGTTTTCATTTATTTTTAAAATTTTTTAATATTTTTAATATGATAATTAGAGTTCCGCCATGGTAGTTTTACGCGAACATCTCTCCCTGATGAAGAAATTATGAAGAAGAATAAATATAAACCGACTACTCGTATACCAGATATTTTAGTACAAACATATTTTGGTGTAACATTGGATTAAACCTAACAACTTTTCTTTTGCTAATTGAGTATTTGTATGAGATACATGAAATATATTATAGATTCTAAATATTAACAATTTTTTTCCATTTAAGGATTAAGTGTTGCTAATATTAATCAGATTTTATGATTATTTAATTGACTTCACGAGATCTAAGACTCAGTAATGAAAAAAGAAGTATTTCTTGTATATTAAAGTCACGTGTAAGGGTGAAGGATTTCAATAAATTATGCTATTTAGAAATAGATTACAACCCCTATACAGTGGCGCAGTATCCTAAAATATTATTGAAAATAGAACAAAGGTTTCACTAGAAGAATTAAGACAAACTTGTACAATAAAGCCTACTTGTAATTAACCGCCTATATGGATTGATTTGTTGTTATTGCCTTCATATTTTTTTAAACCTATGTATGTAAGTCAGTTTAAAAAATATTTTCTCGATTAAGAAATACTCTGGTGTACGCCATGTTCTTCCAAACAACGTTTCTTGTATAAAATTATGTGAGTGTTAATTCAGATCTTTCTCGCAAATTGCTCATTACCAATTCAATCAGCAACAACTCATGTGAATGCCGTTTTGAATGATGCAAACTAGATCCTGAGATCAAGATTTACTATTTTTTGGCATTTGTGAAGGCAAAGAGTCTTTAAAATCTTAAAAAATCACAAATTACAAATTACTTACTTAAACATAACATTATATGTACAATATCACTTGAAAAGTAAATATTGGGATTTTGAAAATTTTTTGACAAGTTATATTATAATTTATATACATATTATTAACAATATTCAAAATTAAAAACTTTGACTTACAAATTCAAGATCTAATCCATTTTTAGTAATAAAATACTAAACTTATTTATTATTAAGGTAAATAATAAATGTGTATTTTACATGTTCGTCAATTTTTTTTTATACTAACGATTTTAACAAACTTATATGTAAAAAGAACACGATATATATAGGTATATATTCTATATATTCAAATAGTATTGGGAGTATTCTAAATTCTGTCATAATTAATGCAGTCATAATTTGAAATTGAAGGTCACAGAAAAATGGTACCATAGTAGACATTGCAGTATTCACTAACCTATGGATTTAAAATTTGTAATAAAATGGGATAAAATGACGGAATTATAATCTGGGTATTATATTTCTCCAATACTTTTCTGACCTATTGAAATTCTGTGAGATCTCTAATCAGTTACACCAATGAAAACAAGAAATCTGTGGCTTGTTATATTAAAAAAAGTCAGAGATTATGTCTCTTTAATAATATAATGAGAGACCCTTCCGAGTAAATTTAATCAGTTTATAGATAATCTTTTAAATTATCTGCATTTTCTTACCAAATTATTTTTGGAAAAGAAAGAAACAAACTAAATTCTTAATATATATATTAATATAATAATTAATATATTGTTATTTATTTTGAACAGGTATTTATTTTAAAGTATTTTGAACAGTAGTAAATTACAATAATAAGTAAAACATTCTTTTCTATGAATATAAAAATATGTATTTATAAATAATTTTCGAAATGTTGCGAACAATACGAACAATCATTTTATTAAAATTGATTACTAACTATAATTCCTTTTTAACTTATCTATATTTAAATTTAATTTATTTTGCTAGATATTATTTTTAAAGACCTTATATAGCTATTTTATCCCACATTGCCTCTGAATTAGATTCTATTCTATCCCACTTACGGTATGAAATGAACTTATGCGTATGCACTTTTAGGGCTCGTTCAGTGCTTTGGCCTTTTAGGGCATAAATTAAATTAAAATATTATTTTTATATATAATATCATTTGTAAGATTTTATATAATCACATAAATTAATATATTTAAAACAAGTCAATCATATATAAATTATAATAAGTGTTTTTATAACAAATTATTATACTCACATTTAATAGAAAAAGTACAAAATTGTAGACTACTTTGAATAAAAGGATTTAAATATTTGTTGTTCTCTGAAATTTGCTATAAAAATGCTGACAGTGTTTTTTTTTTGTTATTTTTTTTAAGGTTCTATGGCACTGATTTTCTTTCTCGTTTCTCGGTTCTCCTTGCCCTTGTACTTTGCTGCCATACAAATTTATATCAAAACACAAGCAGCTTCCGGTATAAAGTATCCTTGCGTGGCAGTTTGCGACTGTTGCTTTATTTTTGTTGCTGTTTTATTGTTTCTACTACTTTTTGTTTCTGTAATAAAAGCCACTGTACATTCACTTCTACACTTCGAAAATGTTAAGCATTTAGGTGTGTATATGTACGTGTGTGTGTGAACTCCTTTACGTAGTAAGGAAAGGACGTAGTAAGTACAGAGCACACAAAATTTACAGGTTCAATGTTGTTTATTTTGTGAAAATTTTTTTTTCTCAGAATATTTATTGTAATTTTGTATGCTTAAGCTATGAAAAGACTTTTGGGCGCTGAGACACGCAAATAATTTTTTTTTATTAACAAACCGATTTTGATTTAGTTTATTATTGCCAATTTATATAGGGGAATGCAATCAATTTTATGTTAATGCACTTTTTTTATTGTGCACACAATCACACTTTTTTCTTAGCAAAAATAATGGTTTTTATTTAATTTTTTCAAATGTTTTTATAAAAATTTTTTAATTAAATTTGCTTTAATATATATTTTTCAATTATTCTTATATCAAAAAAATACTAACAATTTTTTATAAAAGTATTCACTTCAAAGCCCACAATAACCGACACTTCCACTACTCACAATCAAGCTTCGAACGTTTTTATTTCGCTTCCATCGTTCACAACAATTCGATTCAGACTGAAACACAAATTTTGCCATCGAAGTCTTTTAGCAGCAAAACAAATAGCAAACAGCCACTTTTATGCGGTAGACAACAAAAGTAACAACAAAAACGTGAAACATCTCGCCTCCATGCATACGTGCTGAATATGTCGCTAGTTACGATAAACACTGTGTGAGAATACTTTTGCAAGTATTTGTTGTATTTTTTGTGAATTTTATTTTAATGTTATTAAATATTGTACTTATACTTATAAAGTTATACGGTTTTATTGTGTCTTTATAAATTAATAAGATTATCATCAACCAAAAAATCTAAACTAAACGCACATTCTATATTCGAAGTTTAGTTTACGGTATTTACAGACGTGTTGAAAATGATGCGAGGTGAAGTCAGCGATTTGCCTGTGGATATGCTGCATTGTGCGTATGGTGAATATAGTTCAGATTAACGCATATAAAAAGTTTATATTTATAAATTGAACGTATCGACTAAATTTTATTTAAATTTGAATTTCTTGAATGCTATATTTTATAATTATGATTGAATTATAACAAATATTTTTTATACAAAAATTGTATTAATATTAGAAACTCTTCTGATAAAAGCAAAAGCGCATTTGCCGAAATACGTATAGGAATATTTAAAAACTAGTCTCATCAAAACATTAAAAAATATTGTTATTAATTATTCTTTTTATTATTATTAGTATTACTATTAATTTATACTTTAATTTAAAAATTAATCGGCAGACAGTCATACCATTTGGTTAATTTGATTTGTTATGTTAAGTATTTAAGTGTCTTCTTCTTCTTCTTCTTCTTCTTGAGTTAGTGCTATTACGCACTTTTACTCTATAATGGCTGGGGGGTTTATCACTACCCCACACTAGGCTTTAACTAGGCTAAAAAATCATATCATTTATTTGTCTTTTAATTGATGACGGACCTTAAATCAGCATATCTTCCTGAGAGTCCAGAAGTGGACTTGAGGATTGTTATGGCAGGGTTAAGTAGCGTATCAACTTTAGTGAATAATTTCAAAGCTCTGTCTCTGATATATTTTTTCACTGAGTCAATCCTAAGATCTCTATGTATGTCCGTTGATCTAATGTACCATGGAATCTTAAACAGTTTTCTTAAGGCCAGGTTTTGAGCTATCTGTAATTGCTTTAAGGTGGTATTTGAGGCTTTGCTATATGTAACACATCCGTACAGAAGTGCAGGTCTAATTACTTGCGTATAAAGTAACTTTCTGTTTTTAAAGTTGAAGTGATAATTATTAAATAGCGGCTTTAATAAATGTAGAATCTTAGAGCAGCTATTCCGTTTGTATTTCAAACAATAGATAAAACATTACGTAGTTAATGTGAAATGTGTCATGTTTAACCCAAAATGTATTTTTTTCAAGCATTGAAAAAAGGCCAAATTCTAAAGTTATGAACACTAATTATAATTCTTCTTTACTTAGTTTTTTTACGTCAATAAATAGATATCACATTTCAAACTTTGAAATGTATTGCTTAATTCATATATATTCTCTTTGTGGTATAAACTTTCTGGTTCCCACCTTGCACTGCCTTTACCGCTTTTACGCTTTTATAAGAGATCTGTTTTCCGTACTTAACCGTTATTATTATACTTTCAAAACTCTTCTTCGCAAGCTATTAAGACAAAATCTGATATATTCAAATCTGAATAGATCATTAGCATAAACATAAGCTGCGGTAAAGACTTTCGAAAATCGAGGAATGCAGATTATGTATGGAAGATCCTGAACCATTTTTGTGTATTCATCTAAAATATCGTGCTCTTATACAATATATTAGAAAAATTGTTCATAAAAAATAAAACAGGCACTGTAGGGCTAGATGTTCTAGTCAAAATAGTAGCAAAAACACGTTTGCTATTGGGAACTGACTAACTGAGTTGTGGAGAGCTCGAAAAGGTATGCAGCAGTCAAAATGACTTATTATTTCTGAACATATAAAGGTTGATGCTTTTCTAAACTTAAGCAGAATAGATATCAAACTCTAATTTTAGCTGCTAACAAGCCACTGCAGATTGGAAAACCATCTAGAAAACATTGGTCTAACAGACAACGATTCCTGTCGACTCTATCAACGACAAAAGAAAACTGCAGAACACATTCTATGTACCTGCCCAGCCATGGCAAGACACAGATTTAACTATCTAGGCAATGAAGTTTTGAGTCCTAATCACTTAATTAAAATATGACCCAAAGTTGTCACAAAATTTTTTATAAGTTTGGAATTGGCCTAGTTAAGCGAAAGGATATATATAAGATCTTTCAGGTCATAGTGCATGCACAACTTATCCATAATAATAATAATAAACTTTAATTGAAAATTAAATGAAAACTAATGTAATTTCTAATTTTCATAACTATTACAAGAAATCGGTAATCAACAAACTAAACCGGTTGCTCTTATCACCCTTATATGGGTCCCTGGACATAGCAACATCGAAGACAACGAGAAATCTGAGAATTTGTCTTGGTCTGGCGCTTTCCTCCATGTGTCCCTAGCAGTACCGGTTTAACTCACCCTATAGACCATTAACACGAGTGCTTACCTCCGCTTTTTTCGGTTTGCCAGAAACAAATGGAAGGCAGTTAAGTCCTTAAGTCCTGTGGAATTTCCCGGTTAACATGACACACCTATAATTAAACTAGATATTGAGAACTCATCAAAGGGGATTGTGTTAACACTGCAATGTTGAACATTGGTATATACAAATACGCGCAGAGAAGCTGTACATACCTCATAATCGTCTCTACGGAAGTTGTGGAAACCTGCAGGAAAAAGAGACCATTAAACACTTTTTCTGTGAATGCCCAGCTGTGGCATCCAGAAGAAAAAGGTTTTTAGGAAGGTATTTCTTAAACAGCTTAGAGTGTTCATCATTGTATAAAAATCAACACCAATTAAATAAATTGATTTTCACAAATAATAAAAGACATAACTCGTTATATTTGTAATATTATAAATCCATTAATAATAGTACAATAATATTACTTCTTATTGTATATTAAAAAATATACTTAACAACATTTAAAAATTATTTCTCTCTTGATATTTTAAAACTCCTTTCTGTACAATAACCAGGAAACTTTTTATGTTATAACTTTAGTCAACATTCCTAACCTATATTAACAATTCGCAATACAATAAAAATCTTTTATGTCAATAATTCATCGTACTTTGAACTATTGTTAACAATTTCACATTGTTTTATGTAATTTGGCATTTATGCACTTTTTATGTAAACAAGCGAAAAACAATAGATGTAAAATTTCATTTCCGGCAGATTTGTTTCACGTACTATGCGCCTAAAAGTAGGCAAAGGCGGCAACCTCAACCCTACAAGCGTAGGAGTACTATAAAGTGTTAATACAGCCATATAGTCAACATTAGTCGTTGAAGTCGTTAAAGTCCTTTGAGATTTTAAATTTTAAGATTATTTATTTTATTTCTTAAGGGATTTAAATTTGATTTTGAGAAAAGAAAACATAAGGACAGTAAATAATGTAAATAATGAACACACTTTACATATATATTTTAAACTTTTTTATATTGTTTTGCTTTATTTTTATAAACAACAAAAAGTTTACGCGCCCAAAATTTTTATTCACCACACAACAATTTTTACTCTAACTCTAGCGTATTTTGCGGGCGCATGCGTTGGTTTGGTTTTATTGCAGGACGTTAACCTTTGCAAATATGTTGCTTTAATAGTGAAAGGATAATAAAATTATGTCCGTACACGAAAGAAATGCTGCAATGAAATTAATATTTTATTAAGGATATGCAATGACTTATCAAAAAGTTTGAATGGACTAAGAACCTTCATTTTAATTCCCAAGTAAATAATTTTTTTTAATAATTTAAAAAAAAAAATGAAATTATAACATGTAATTAGATAAACTACTCAAAAAATTGTATTTCAAAAATAAAAATAAATATTACATTAAATATATTTACAATCAAAATAACGGATCACTACCAAACATGGTTACGCTTTTCTATATACCGAAATGCATTTTAAGATGGGTGTGAGCCGATACAGGGAAGTGCGTAGCTTAAAAATCAATACAATGTATTTTATTTTTGTTATTAATGCATAAATACAAACGTTGTTAGTATGCTATAGTCTTAAACATAAGAGCAAGGAATTCAACTATATCTTCATCCCTTGCAACGCAACAGTCTATCGAAGCTTTTACAGGCACACAAGCTTTTAAAGTTCTAAAAAGGATAATTGAAATGCTTTAAAAGAGCACAGCTATATCTAGCAGAAAAAAATTCCCCTTCGCAGGGGAATTACATTTACTGTCTCTATCTAAAAGCACCTACATCCACAATCCACATATCTCAAGAATTGCTCTGAGCTAGAAGCTGCGCGTAAATGTAAAAATTTGGCGCTTAAAATTGTTATACTAAGCAAACGATTGAGAGTATCCAATGGATACTTACAAAAATTTCTTAGAAATAGAGCATCTAGCGAACCTAACATTTTACATGATTTTCCTTAACAATAAATGTATATACTTATATGAATGTATTATATATACTCGTACATATATATTGTTTCAAATTTCTCATTAAAGCTTTGAAGAAGCTTGCTTCGTTGTACTTAATTTTTGGGTTGGTCCCATTGCAAAATGTAACCAGAGTTTCAACTAAGTAATTCCTCTGTTCAACTTCCTCTTAACGCAGTTGTCTAAGGATTAGCGTTACGCGTCTCACATCACTCGTTATTTGCAATTTTATGCTGAAACCACTTTCTAGTGGTTGCAAGCGCTTCTTCACGCCCATTAACCCATTTTTTACTATGCCTTCTCTAATGTACGCTGCTTGTATATTAAGAAGTTTGTATGTGTGTGCGTATATCCTTGTATGTGGAGCTTCGTCCTGTGGGCCACAATTGCACGTATTTACTGTCAGCTTTTGACCACAACTGCTAATGCCTTTAGCCATAAACAAAAGTACAACAAACTGAAAAATAATTAAACAAACTACTTTTTTTTTATTTAATCCGTTAAGGACTTAAGTTTTCTTTCCACTACTTTTAGCATTTTCGCTGCAATAAATTTGTTTTTCACCCAGCACTGCATAAGTATTCCATGGGACGAATAAGAATATTTGTAAGCATTAGGAATAAAATAGTTTCTGCAATTTATTTTTGAAGTACCTTAGAAGTTCTTCTTAATTATTATAAATTTTATGTTAATTAATTATAATATTTATTCTACTAATTAATAGTTATATGTTGTATTTATTTATGTAGGTTACCATGAAAACATCTACATAGCTTAATTTTTATGTTAAATTTATTACTCCTGTTTTATCCTAACAAAGTATCCATTTTTAAAGATGTCATGTCATGTTGTGCTACTAGAATACTTGGTGCTATAGAAAGGTAACTGTAGTGGAAAGAGGATTGCATTATTCTGAATTTGCTAAAAAACATTTAATTCCTCATATTCTGGGTAAAAGGATAGGCATGCAGGTATCTGACTAGTACTATTATTAGAAAATATTAGAAAACATTGCCTAAAGTGCAAAAGAATAAAAAGTTTAAACTTGTTTCTGGGCAAGCCCGGACATAGTCAAACATATGCTTCTGCGTCTCTTTTTCGAGCGCCGGTAGACAAGTACTACAGGAGATTCGACAGGATAGTCAGGATAGTTATTATATTAGTTCTGCATTTAGAATAGTTCTTGACCTGGTTGCGGAAAAAGTATAAGCCCAATTCCTATTTGCATGTCGCAAAAAGTTGTCATGTACCAACTATCATCTATGTTGATGACGTCGCCTGATGATAGATACTAGCTCATCTGCGCGCTCGTTTCCTGCTATACTCGTTCAGAAGCACAAACTAAAGTTACCCTGGAGCTACTCCCTAGTACGTTAATAACTCATCCACGTACTAGAATAATTTTATAAGTATCAGTAAAAATACAGACTTTCTTTTCATTCCTTCCATGCTAGCAGGAAAAGAATAAATCCTCTGAATATCAAACATTTTAGCTTCAAATATTAAAGTTAAGTCGCAAAGGTGGTAGGATTTGCAAATCCCGTAAAATAAATTTCGGCTTCTGAACCTTTATCCATTTTGGATCCATAAGCGTTAATTGCTGCCTTTTCTTGCATTGTAACCAGCTTTGCAGCCCTATCTTGATGAAGTTCTATTAGCAAAGCTATTATCAAAGTACAAGCGAGGACATAACTAATCCGATTCGGTCAAATAGATTGATAAAATGTTACAATATCCTAGAATCCACGGTTACCAACACTTCACTTCTGTCATTGTGAACGGATAGTACCCGTTTGTTTGATATGAATATCAATGGGAAGTAAATGAAAAATAGCGTTGAGCAAAAACAATACATACATAAAATACATAAAAAATACATAAAATTGATCAATAATACACAAAAAAGATCAAGCAGAGAGAGAGAGAGAGCATGATCATCATTCATGCTTAAAACGTCTTATTCTAACAATCTCAATATATTTATATAGATTGATCTGTACATATCTATATAATATAGATATGTCTCTTATTCGTAGTACCCTACGTTACTCACAACCTCAACTATTTTTAGTTCTTAAAAAGTTTGAGTTAACCTTACCACAAAATTATTTCTGTATATTGCCATTTTATCTTAAAGTTCGGTTTTTAGAATTATGCACAAAATTGTTGATTCCAAACTAAGAAGAATAAACACTGGAGTGCTATGTGGTAGTATCCTCAGCCCAATTTTTTCTTTCTTATGCATACTCTTCTCACCATCGCGAAAACCTGAGACCACATCATTTGCAAATAATACTTTCAGTAGTGTTCAATATTGTCGTGCCTATATATTTTTTTTAAGATCTTTGATCACATTCAGTACAACAAAAACCATATAGGGGTTTCTGCTAATCGCCAGATACAAATGGAACTTACAGAAGTCAGCATACTTGACAGGTGATAGTTAACAAAACATATCATATCATACCATATCCATTCCAAAAAACTGTTGACCTTTCTCCTGTTGATTAGAATAAGTTGTTTGAATCATCTAAGGTCTTTGCATTTTCCCATAGTTTCTGAAATAGTTTATATATTTAGGGGTTCTTAGTAGTGAGTACTATGAAGGAAGTAAGTGCTGTAGGAATTTCTTTGAATCAATAATGATTCAAATGACGGGTGTATATTCGTTAGTTCCAGGTACTGATGAAGCTTGAGAAATTCGAATCCTATGAAGGTAGTATGTTGATTGATTCGAAGTATTGGTACACTCTGAAAAATTTGGATCCTATGTAGGGAAAATAATGGTCAGTTCTGTTTACAGATGAAGTTTAAAAAATTCGTTGATTCAAAGTACTGCCGCAATCAGAGACATTCGAAACCCAACAATAGAATTCTTCAAACTTTTAGTTGTTTTATTACGTTTAAACTCTGCATAACCAATCAAATATTACTTAGGTCGTACTCTCCAAATCCGATATTCGTGCAGTTTCTGGCAAATCGGGATTTAGTAGCTCCAAATTGGAGGAATCTATCTGAGCAATGCTGGCATTTTTTATCACCTTTTGAGATATTCTTTTGCATATATTTTATTAGCACACTTCTGTGGTAAATAATGTAGGAATGATATTCCAAGAGAGATATTCAGATAAAAATCAGCTTGGAGTATCATTGCTTGGAGTGCAAGTTAAATAAAAATTCTTGGGTCTTTTGAGTACTTTCAATATTTCAAAATTGAAGTTGCATTGACATTTTGATGATTGTTTATTCTAAGAACTTTCAGAAATTAATTTTAATAATAAAATATATAATTTATTTTAAAATCATATAATCTTCATACTCAAGACAACTAATTATTTTTTACCAGATCCGAGGTATTTAATTCCTAACTTAATTTAAAAATAAAAACATCAAAATTTTATTTGAAATATTTACCTTTTAATATGAATTCAATATGCATAATTTTTTTATTTTTCATTCTTTTAATATAACACTTCCATTCATAATTAATATCAAATTAATATTCATATATTATTATTGTTTTTTTATCAATATTAGTGATAAATGATTTTTGAATTTTTTAATTTTTGCTTGAATTAAATATGTAATATTAATTACTGTTAAGTATTCACACTACATCCAATGTTTAATGTGTTTTGAAATTTAGTTTTATTTTTAAAAACAATATTAATTTTCTTGATGTCATACTCAATTACTCAATTATATACTGTAAAAATATTAAAATCTAATAGCAAAAATTTTATTAGTAGTTATAGATGACAAAAAATGTTTTTAGCTTAGTACTACAATTTGTTACATACATTTTCTTAAATAATATACAATAAATATTTTTAATAAAAGATTCTTTTTACCTTTAAATTTAAAATTGTGTAAATGTTATTATATTATTTAAATAGGAAATGGGATTACTTCATGTAATTAAATACATAATTAAGTCTAAATTTTTTTGGATTGAAATTCTATTATAAAGAAACTAAGCAGTTGCTTAATATTTTTTTTTTTTGGTTTAAAATTTTTTTAAAATTAAATTTAATAACTACTTAAAATATATTCGGATTTATTTTGCCATATATATTTTATTCCACATAATTTTATTTTAAAATAATATGAAACATGTTTTAACTAATAAATATTTTAGTTAAAATTTAAATTAAGTTACATCAAAGTATTCTCTAAGTATGGATTAAATTATCTTTGGCATCAAACTATTAAAATTGTTAATTAAAATTTCTTAAAATAATTTTGGCATTTAACTTTTGATTTTTGCATAACGACTTTACTTAAAGAGACTTAAAACTAATATGCATTTTTACACATTACATTATATTTTTTTCAATTTTTATAAATAAATGCATTTTAAAAAATTGATTTAATAATTTTAAAATAAAAATTTTTATTTTGCTTGATTTGTCACTTTTTAATTTTTATTAATGTTTAACTCTTCACTTTGACAAATACTAACATCATATATGTGTAAAAGAATATAGGTCATTATAGAGTAAAAGTGCGTAATAGCACTAACTCAAGAAGAAGAAGAAGAAGAAGAAGAAGTTCTGAAATTGTTTTAAATAAAATAATAAGAGTAACAGAGAATAGGACAATTTATAAGTTTTAATTTTAACAAAAATTTTACGAAATAGAAGTCTACATCGCCTCTAAAGAATCTTATAGGTCTCAGTCTAACTTAAACACAGATTAGAAAATATGTAAAATATATTTTGGAAAGCTAAAATAACTACACTCAAAAAAATAATTTGATTATTGATTTAACCAGATTTTTATATCTTGTTTACCACACTATCTTAAATTTCTGTAACAAATTGATCAGGTCAATTTACTAACTAGTATGTAGTTAGAGCATATTTTTATGAGTGCCCACTCTGAATTTTAACATGATTATCTAAAATAATAATTTTAAAAATTATTATGTATTGTTATTAGTTCATAGATTCATATTTTTATAAAATCAAAATTTTAAAATATTTTTTAATAGTAGTAGTATTAATACATAGCGTGCTAATATCTAATATAACCTCCATAAAATCAGATATTAATTTAAATAATTAAAATAATTTTAGAAAATAATTCTTAATTATATTTTGTTGATTATTGAAATAAAAATTGATATAATAAATTCATATTGATTTTATAAGTCCTTAATGTACTTACTCAAAATTTTTACTTAAAATACTTCATTTATTAATATTATGTTTGTCAAACTGAAGAGTATTTTATATTTTTTAATTTATTACCAATATTCCAATAAATATGCCAATAATATAAATATATTTTTTATTTATTTCTTTTTTATTTTTATAGTAAACATTTTAATTTTAAAGTTTAAGTTTTTGTATATCTCATATAATATTCAATCTTAATTTCTAATTTAATATTAAGTTGCTTTTTTTTTGTTTTTTGGTTTTTGTTTTTCTTATACGACAATAAATAAATTTAACTTTCACTAAATTTTTTTTAAATTATTCATTATAAATTAATAATATTTATGGGCATTTTTTCATGCCAAATTATCACAAAAGTAACAAAATTAATAAACAAACAATTGCTTTCTAATACTAATAATATCATTTTAAATTACATTAAGTTCTTAAATAACTAATAAATTATTTTAACTTAACACTTAATAAAGCAACAAAACAATTTTGCAATCTTTTACAGGAAAATAGCAATTTACAATATATAATAAATAAACTATTATTAACCTTCTCCAGCTTTTCTAGTGAATGAGTTTTTAAATCGATTTGACCAACTTTAATATTAACTTTGAGCATTCTTATATATAATAATTTCTGTAATGAAAAAAGGTTTATCTATATTACCCAAACTCTATTTGTTAATAATTTTATCATATATATTAGTTCCCATATTGTTTTTATTATTAGTTTTCTTTTTTTTTTATTAATATTAAATATAATTTTAATCATTTTTATTATTTGAAATAAATATTCTTATGTGCTCTAATTTAGTTTTTTTAAATATTAATTAAATTTTTCGCTTTTTAATTTTAACTTGAACACACAATCAGTCTATTTAATATATATATATATGTATACATATATTATTAGTATTATAATTTTAGTTATATATGATTTAATGGAGTATATCTCTAATATTTAACTGTTTCGTTCATATGTTTTCCTGCTACTTTACTTGAGTAATAAATACCTTCCAATTTATTTATGTTGACAGATTTAAATATATATATCGGTTTTCCGGTATATATTTAAGTATACATATAATGTTCTTTTTACTTCAATTTTTGTTAATATTTTCTTTTAATAATATTTTCTTAATAATTTCTTATTGTAATTTATATGTTTTCTTAAAAGTTTTATTTTCGAAAAATAATTACGTTAGACATGATTTGGTCAAAATATATTCAATTTATGTATGCTGTATGCGTTATTGTGGTCTTCATGATGGTGGGTTCAACTTTGCTTAATTTTAAAAGTAGTTAAAAAAATAAATAAAAAATTTTTTATTTTAATTTTGTATTAATTTTTTCAATTATATACTTGTATATAACTCATATATCAATTTATTTATGTCAAGTGTAAGGTAACAGTGTTCTCAGTAAATGCGTCAAAAGTATTAGAGAAAGGATAACAGAAAAAGCTCTAGTTTTTTATTTTAAATGGTACAAATTATTATATTATCCGTACTTCACTCTTAATACAATTCGATAGCTGAAATAAGATATTCTCAATATATATTATATTTCATCATATCGGCGTTCTCTCTGCAACTGACGAGCTTGGCAAGCTTATGAAAAGCCCTATAAAGTCGATTATTTGCTCGATTAGTTAGGTTTTTAGTTGTCTAAAGAAATTTTCCAGAATTTTTTAATTTAAAAACCGTAACATTTCCTTTTCAAGCTCAAATAACAGAGACCTTGGAATCAATAAATGATCCCCAACAATTTAATAATTGTAAATATTATTACAGAACAATATAAGGAAGAAAATGTCTGAACAGTTTTAATTTTTTAAGTTTTTTGATATATAATCAAAAATCTGTAGAATCTTTAAAAACTATTACGCCTTACCAGTAACCTAAGCATTGCGAAAACAGTTACTTCTACGTTTTGAAATTCTTACTGAAAAATATTCAACAGATATATATATATTAATTTATTAAGTACATATGTTGATATATATATTTTTAACTGAATATTAACAAGCTGCATTTATGCCAGTAAAATTATTTGTTAAAAAATGTTATAATTTTACTAACAACACCTTGATTCTATCTTTTATCTTCCTCAAAATATATTCTTCGTTAGGAGGTCGAATTATCATATTAGGATCTCAGAAATTGCATTCTAAAAAAACTTGTATTTTTTATATATATATTTTAAAATAATTATTTTTGAATCTCAGTGCAATCAAAGATTAAAATTAATATGGTATGCAAATATAATTAATTCATATATATACCATCTAATTCAATTCAAGAGTTTTCTTCTACTGAAATTCAAAACCCTTCTCAATGTTAATTGTCTAAATATAGTTTCAACTCTCAATCAAGTTCCAAATTACACTCTGTGATAGTTATTTAATACTTTTCCTATAATCCCGGTTCAAAACGAAACTATATGATAGCGAATCTTTATTACATTATATTTCTTTCCACAAAAACTGCAAAACTCTTCAAAAGAAAACTGAATTCAATTTTATTTAGCATTTGTAATTTACTTTAAATGTGTTGCTTAGTTTCTTAAATCGTTTTTTCCTTTAAATATTTTTTTCAACTTTTATTATACTCCCATACAAGTTTTTTCTATTCAACTACTAAGAGTCTTTTCTTTCGCTAAGTTTGTTTCCATCTTCTATAAATTTTAGAGGTATAGTTATATGAGATTATCGAATTACCTTAATATGTTTTATTGTTTTTTTTTAGTTTATTTCTCTCTTACTTCAATTGCGTCTTTATATATACTATTTTTTTAATATCATTGATTTATCGTATATTGTTTCTCTCCTCCCTTTTCTCATCTTCTATAAACCTCTCTCCAACCAAAAACCATTTCCTATAATCTATATCTATATCCTTTATTCAATCTTGCAAAATATGCGATAAGAAATTTTCCTTCTATTGTATTAGTTCAAACTATCTTCCGATTGTCAAGTAATTATTTACAATTAAAAAAAGTTTGAATATATATTTGTAGTCCAAGGAAATACAGAATATTTGGTTACAGTAATCTAGTCAAATCAGCATTTAACACTTAAGTCCTCTTGAAAAAAATTAAATCTCTGAAGAACAGCAATTATGACGCTTTTCTCGTAAAAAGTAACTGAAGAACAACGATAATGAGGGCTTTGAGTTTATAATGTTAGTTAAGTAAAAATGTATAATAATAAAATAAATATAGAAACTTGTATATAAACTGAGTTCAGACCTATAAAATTTTGACTGAGAAACCTGTCAAAGTTTTTATTAAAACTTCGGATCAAGTCTTTGATATTGACTTATATCTCTGCAAACAATTTATTTTTGTAATTTTCGAGCACTATATCAGTCTAGCGCTGGGAATACTTTTTAGTTTATTTTATGATTCTGTGAATAGTAGAAATTGAAATACTATTCTCTAAAAGAACAGCTGATTTTGATTGTATAAAAAGTGTTGTCTTTTTAATGAAATGAATTGATTATATGTCAAGTTTTTTTGTGATCATATCTTTTAATACATTTCACATTTACATACCTCAAATAGCACTTTTTATGCAATCATAAATATAATATTAAAACACTCATTATCGTTGTTCTTCAGCTCCTTTCGGAGAATAGTATAGTATCAAAGCCTGCTTCACTAAGAACACTTTTTACCCATTACTTAACCAATTATTTCAGTTACTTGTATATTATTTTTTTATTATATATTATTTTCAGTAATAATTTTAAAGAATTTTATCTAGAAATAATACTGTCCTTAAACTGGTAAAACTTTTTT
>NC_051846.1:144877996-144888640 GCF_002237135.1 Teleopsis dalmanni | reverse complement strand
TCTATTAAAAGTATGTTGCTACTTACAGTATTACTGGAGAATGTCAAATGTAATACATAAATACTTCTCCATTTACTGCCGCAACTTCAAATGTTAACAAGTTTTATCAGTGAATACCCAGAAATAGATACAAATTCTTCCCGCATATACATATTTCATAAATTTCAACTATATCATCAGTAGTAGATAAAATCAAGCTACATTTACCCTCATCTAGCCTCAGGCACCTAAAGTCAAACTTTGAACCCAAAGTACAGCAGTAATAAATTTTTCATTGCTGTGTGGTCCTTTATGTATCAATGAGCAAAAACTTAATTAGCCATTTTTTACTTGCAGTCAAAATTTGCACCGTCGTCATTCTGAATCACTTTTTTTATATTAAATACAACAAAAATATTGAAAAAGTCATTTCCGGTTTTGCAATATTAATTAAAAATTTTGCATGTAAAGCAACACAAATATGAAAGCCTCAATCTGAAAAGTGCTCACAATGAAGTTATAAAAACCACTTAAATATGTCCTGGCGTCACAGGGTTGCAAATGACGTTTGGTTCTATTGAGATACGTGTTAGTAGACGCTGCATCCACACAAAATTAACACTTAAACTAAGTTTGCACACAAAAGTACAACTATAAATAAAATAATTTTAAACTTCAATGCTGAAGGATATGCGAGTGAGCTTCGCAATTGAAATACAAATTCGAGCACCTGCAATCACATTGTGCAATTAAATAAGGACACCCACAGCGACAATCAGGAGTAAAGCAGTTAAAACCATTAGAACTGCTGTTGTAGCTATGGAACGCAGTATACTTGCATATTGTGTTCCCCTTCCCAGCAGTCGTATGTATCCATGGCGTACATTTGAATCACATAATTTTAATTTTAAAAGACTGCTAACACTTCCCGATGTACATCATGTTGTCTATTTGTTACATGTATTTTATCTATCCATGCAATAGTAGATTTGCTGCTCTGAAATCATGTCTATTAGTGAAAATGGAAGGTAAATTGCTTTAGTGCTGCTGGATCTCCATACGAATACATACTTGCGTACAGGCACATGATATGTGGTGTAAGTACAGTGTAGCACCCAGCAGTAAATTGCGTCATTGCATCATAGGCTCATCAATTAATAAAATTTCCTTGGTATGGCTATTATCAAATGACTTCTATATATTAAATATAAATTTTTATAAATTTAATTAAAAATAAAATGAAATTCATTTTATTAAATTAAGTAATAATTAATAGGTATATGGTAGCCTAGAACGATTTCAAATGAAGAGTTATGGAGAATAACGCGCCAAACGAACGTAAACAGCGATATGAGAAGAAAGAAGTACGGATTGGACACACACTGCTTAAGCCTTATGAAGATATTGCGCATGTTGCACTTACTTGGAATTCCAAGGGACTAGGTGCAAAGGCAGACCAGCAATGACTTGGAGAAGGATGAACTGTCTGACTGGCAAATCGTTTAACGAGTTGAGAGCAACAACACAAAATATAAACCAGTAGAAAACTTTTGTAGACTCTATAAGTTCCTAATGGAGTATGGAAATAATATTTTATATTGTAATATATTGGTCTATGTATCATAAAGCTCTAACGAAACTAATAGGACTGAAAATAAATATTTTCAGTAAGAGTAGAATATATTTTCCAGATTGACTCGTCGTGATCTTTAAAATTGAAAAATGCTAGATTGACTTGGTTAAACAATAAACCAAGTTTATATAAACAAATAAAAACTATAAAACATTTTTATAACGTTTTATTCGAAAAATTATAACTAAATTTATTTTATAAGAAAAAATTTTTAATATCAGAAATTCAGAAACTAAAAGCCTGAAGTTTTAAGATTTCTGGCTTAAAAAATTAACTTTGGTTAAATTAACTTTAGTTAGAATAAGTAAAAATTTTAAGGATTGTTTCATATATATAATCAAAAAAAGCTTTAAAAAAACTAAAATGAGAAACGCAAATACTTTTCTTATCATCAATTATTAATATTGTTGCTAATAACTTCAAATTCCTTATAGGAACAAATTTATTTAAAATAGAATGTTCAAATATTTCTACTGGAAGCAATGGTCCTAGTAAAATTAACGATTTATCAGTTACGAGGTGTACGATTCTGTTAAGAATATGTATTATTCCTGTCAGTGAAATTCCAAAAAAAGTGTTGAAAGCCAGCTTAAAAGATCATATTTCCCAGATCTGCATATTATACCGGATGAAAAAAAATAATAGTTAAAGTAGGTTTAACACTGCCAGCCCATTCCTGTATAAAAATACTTTAAATCCATGAAAAGGACACAAAATAAATATGTTGCAGTGTAAAATAACCCAAGTAACAAATTGTACTCGACTATATATACATATTTTTTTTTATCAGATGCTAGGATTGTTTGGAGGTCTGTGTTTACATCGGCATTTTCGAAGACTGTACTTTCTTACAAGAAAACTCTTTGTATCTATATTATGCTCTGTATATCAGCTGTTAATGTTTTATTACATATACGGATTCCGTCTTATATTGAATTATCAATACTTTTGTAACGCATCGAAAGGAACATTGCAGACTCCACAATCCGCTGCACCGTATAGCTGCCGTATAAGCTAAGCAATCAGGTATGGGCTTTTTCCGTTTTAATAAAGTATATCAAATAAAATGAATATTGATATAAGTTATATTCATAAATTATGAATATAATATGAATACAATTTACTAAACTAAATATTAAGCTATACATATTAATCTGACACACTATTTGGTAAATAAATTATATTTCTTGAGGCAATATACTCACAAATGCATGACTTATTATGTATGCCATGTTATATATAACAATCCTTTGTTACTATTATGCGGACACATGCCTATTATCACATAATAGTATCACGTTAACATATTAGATATCACATATCATGTAGTTGATATCATAACAATTACAATAAAAGATAATAAAACTTGCCTGAAAGTAAATTGTGCAAATCCCTTAAAAAAAAAAGAATTCATATTAAGACTCCTTCTTGTTAAAGTAAATGTACTAATTCCAAATATAACAGTTTAATACTAGGGGCAATCATATATTTCCGAATAGCCGCAATATTAAGTATTTCCATATGGTATTGTATAAAAATCATTTTGGTGTCAATTGTTGGGCAGTAGCTTTATATATTAGAAGTCTATAATTATTATTGTAAGTTACCTTAAAATACATTAAAGTTATAGTAAGAGAGATGCTAAGATTCCATTTAAATCATCTAAGGGTTTATAAATTTATTACTGCTGACTGATTTTACTGCTGGGTATCGAGATATATTCATCACAAATGGCAATGTTGAAAATTTGACTAATTTTACAGCTGTTACAGCCACAGTTTCCTATATGAGGAGCTGCGTGCAGCTTTCCATCACGTCGCTAATAATCAAGATAATTAAATTTTGTTACATGTGTAAGATGGTTTCCAGTTGATAATATATTTCTAGAAATTTATATATTTACACTCTTGCATTAAAGATATTTTTGTAAATGTGTTTCAGATGATAATTGAAAGCTAATTTTTTATAAAATGCTTAAATGACATTCTATGAAATGAGAAGTTTTGTTGAAATTATTGTAGTATACGTTAATGTGATGAAGTATTTCCAAAAGTAAATTTTAATTAAATTTACGTTCATCAAAGTTGAAATTTGCGTTTAATTTTTGTTATTTCTTGCCTCTTTGTTTAAATTCAATAAATTGTAAGATAATGATTTCATCATGTGCACATCATAAGCTATGATTCTATACTAAAGTTATAAAAGATTGATGATTTTATCATTTATTTACCAGAATGAGCACAATGAGAAATGAATACTTTCATTTCATACTTTCAAATTAACATTTCATTAATCCAGGGTTTACGGTACTACGACATTGAAAAAATTAATTTTGGTGATAAATTTACTAGGTAAATGTAAATAAAGTTATCACTATAAAAGGTTCAAGTACATATTTAAAACCATTTAATATGACTAAATGGAAGATAAAAATCTAAATCGACTGCAAAATTTAATATTATTCTGCATAAACTACAGTCTTTGGAGAACGAAGACTCTTTTCGACAGAACTGGTATGGAACTAGTTGCAAATATGACAGTTTCTTTCTCACTAAGTTTCCATGTCAGACACTCGTGTAATTTCTTCAGCTAAAATTGCAGACATTATAGGAAGTAAAGAAATATACAATTTAAACTTAAAGTGCAGAAAAAAGTATTCCATCATAATAAACAATGAACTAAAAACCCTACGAAATATATTAAGCAAAGTCACAGTGATTAATTTTAAATATTCATATTTGGGTGTACGAAATCAAAACGGTACTTATAAGTCCAAATCATAACCAACCACTAATGAACCATAACTATGTTATTTCGACAAAACCTTAATCCATAAACAATTTTTAAATACACTCACATTACATTACATTATGTAAAATATTTATGTAAAGTGGAATATTCATCATTTAATTTTATGTAGATAAAATTGCATTAGGTCACTGTGTATTTTGATAGCTTCCTTACAGGTACTAGAGAAATATCTCTTCAGTTTCTTTCATACCTATTAACATGAAGTTTATTATTGGCAGCATTTAAAATATGATAAAAAAAATCTCAACCGGGGATACATTTAAATACTAGATGCTCAATAGCGTGACTTCTTAAAGAGGATATAACCGGTAGGAATAAGAGCAGCTGTTGGGATGCTACACGGGATCACAGCCTCAGTTTAGTCAATATTACAAGTTAGAATATAACTAAAATCCTTTTATATGTTAACGAGAATTACGAGTTAATAATTAATCTTTTATGTAGTTTTATGTCAGATTTGCATCTATACTATATTAGCAAATCATTTAAATAATATCAACATTTTCTATACAATATCAACTTAAGTGGCGGGAGCCAGGACCTGAAGGCCATACAATGGGTAAGACAGACAAGACAGAAAGGTTTCACCACTTAGGTGATACTGTCATGCCATCTTCAAAATTATAAAACAACAAACCCCGAGCTGTGCCAGAATATATAAAAAGCACAAACAAACCAGGTTAATGGTCAATGCAATGCTTAATAGATCTGTTCAAGTTACAGTGTATTCTGGCTCTGAATAGTGTTTTATATTATATGTATACTATATAATATAATATTGACTTGATTAACATGTTTGATTGCAGTCTACACCTGTCGTGACATAACAAACTGCCCTTCGATTATTGTTAAGATATGTTTTACATAAAGTGACATTTCAAATAAAGTTATCAAGGAGTAATTTCTACCAGTCAATTTTTTTCATATTTATGAATAGTAGGTTATGCTAGATCTCAGATGGATATTCAGTATCTATCCAGATACCCAGATATTTAGTAAGGTTCTTTGGTAGCGGAGACAACAAACTGAAAAATCGGATATGTGGGGGTATGTGGATATGTGGGGCAGGTAGGGTTTATTTTTTTGAAAATTAAATGCATATAATATACGTTAGGTGCATAGATGTAAGATATAGCTGTTTTCAAGAGCCATTCTAAAATATGATGAAGTGATAATAAACATATTTCAGAATGCAATTAAGTCAAAATTAATATAAAATAAAATTCAGTTGAATAATTAAATTTGGATATGAGTTTCTTCCTTTGATTTAATTTTAATTTGCAATGATTAGAATTCCAATTAAAGTACTTTTTACTAGTAATTGTTACTTAGTATTGTAAAAGAACTTAAATTAAAATTCTAATAAAAACAAAACTTTTTCAATAGACGAAGCAAAAAGCATAGTTGAAACTTACAGCAAAACTATCTGAACTAAAATATACTAAACGAGAGAAAAATAATATAAAATATATATATTTTTAACTATTTATGTTTTTCAAGTTCATCAAACTTTTTGCCTACTTGCCTAAATATTTCAACAGTTTTGTGTGCCTAGAACCATAAAAAAATTTTTTTTTTAATGAAAAATCTTTTTATTTATAATAAAAATAAAGCAGCAGTAATAAAAAAATGTTTTTGCATTTCATTTTCCTTCGAATGCAAAAATATGTATTTTGCTCAAAATGCAGAGTCCTGCCATGACGCTCTGATAAGAAAATTCTGCTCCAGTGCACCAAATGAACAAAACTAAAGCGGAAAGATAGCACGGCTAAGCCGAACGATTGCTGCATTTTAATTTTTGCCAGCAATACAAATTTGCCTCGCAGCAGAAAAGGCTGAGCCCCACAAAGCGTTTTGAGTTGTTGGTGATGTAAAATAATATCCTGGAAAATGTTGCAAAAAAAAAAAAAATATTGCCATAGAAATATTTCAGTCAGTTTTCAAAGGCCGTAAAAATTTAATAAATTTTATGGCACATTTCAGAGGCAAAAATTACAGAAAATTTATGGCAGTAAAGTGCTTTGATAGAGAAATTTTTTGTTCGTGAATTTAATTACTTGGATATCAAATTAGTGAACAAAAATTAAATTTCTTTAAATAATTAAAATATTTTCTAAAAAATACTTCTATCAAGAAAATTTTCTATCTAAGTATCTACTACAAAAGTGGTGCTCTTTAATTATTCCCCATCATTATCTATTAAGATGCGACTATCATTTGCAGATATCATTAGTTTAAAAATCTTGAAGTTATCAAACAAAAATGTTCATTTAAGTATCTAATAATAACAAGTAGTTCTCTTTTATTCTTTACTATTGATAATACAGTATATAATTTTAATCATAATGTATTAAGATTCGACTATCATTTGCAGATGTTTAAAAATCTTTAAGATATTAAACAGATATTTTACAACTAATTATCTACTAATAATAAGTAGTACTCTTTAATTATTTATTATTGATAAAAATAATACAATATCCTTTTATTTCAATTATAATGTATTAAAATTCAGATCATTAGCAGATATCATTGATTTAAGAGACTTAGAGATGTCAAACAAAATCTTGCTAAGTATTTACTATACGTATATAATAAGTAAGTAAGATTCGGTCTATTACCAGCAGATATTACGAGTATAAGTCGAAAAATCTTAAAGAAATATATTTGGCTTTAACTTGTTTATAGGTATTTATATATATATGAGTTGAATGTACTCCAATTTTCCGGCATAATTAAAAATTAAATAAATTTCTCACATTTTGTGCGTTGTAATTCAACGGTAACAGTTTTCTTTCATCCCAAACTTTCTTAATTAGTTTCCGGATTACATGCCAATGAACAAATACAATATACCACTTAATTCCATTTTATGCACCGGTTTTATGGTACATATTTTAATTAATCTAGAAACCTACTGCCGGGCAGTCCAATTCCTTTTGTTAGTTGCAAGCGCTTCAGATGAAGAACTCATTAAGCGGCCAAAATCGAATAATGATGACTAGAATTCATTTTCAGAGTGTACTTAAGTAACCACACCCACCATTCGCGCCATCGGTTTTATTTCCTACGCCATTGAAATAAATTTATATTTTTTCACAGTTTTTGTTGCACAGTTGCTCCATTTAAATCTCAAGTGGCTCAGACTTCCAAGAAATAAAATTGAAGCAAAATATTTTTGCAAAAAAGCAGTAACTCAGAAAGTTCACTGACTTTCACGAATTTTTTTCTAGAAATGCAAAAGTAAAATACTTTCAATGGTGGTGGAGGACCACAAACCAAAAATAAAAGTTAGAAAATGCGCTGCTGAACTCAATTACAAAAGCCAACCGAAGCTTTTAAAACAAAGCAGGACCAACGAACAGCAGGAGCAGAACTCCGTTTGGGGGATAAATGGCATTTACAGTTTAAATTGCTTTTTTAAGCTCTTCCACATTTCACCTTCTTTTATTTTTGTTTACTTCGAGCTTAAAGTAGAATTTGCTTCGGTTTGGTTTCCTATCATCAGAGTATCTTTATTTCAACAAAGAAAAATCAATTCCAAAGTCAAAACCGCAGAGCAAAGCAAGAATTGTAAAAATGTGAAAACAAAGAATTTAGCAAATCCTTAAATATTTTTGACAAAAATTAAACGCAAAAAAAAAATAAGGATAAATACTAAAAAATTTGAGCTCAAACTAAAACAAAACTAATTGAATGAATAAAAACGGAATAACAAAGCAAATTGTTAAAAACGTCGCCCTAAAAGATACATAAGAAATTCATAAGGAAATCCAAGTCTGAAAGGACTTGGCGTGAGGATTAGCAAGCAGCGGGAATAATAGCAAACAAATATGGCAGGAGCGAAAACAAAACAGAAACATTAAATTGAAATTTACGACAGCGACTACTCAAGCAAAACTGAGAAAATTTCTAATGAATAAAATATATCTAATCGGTCATAACAGACAAGCGATACCGTACATACAATACATGATACTTTTTCATTTGTCAACACAATAACAATTTTATGAGGTATTGGTTTTCTGGATTTCTATAACATTTTTATAGTTTTACTAGATAACCCGGCAAACGTTGTTTTGCCGCATAAATTATTTATACTGATTATTTTTTTTTTAAATAAATGATAATGAATATATTGTAAGTGTGTGGGGAGGGGGGTTCTATGATAGAAAGAGGAATTGAATGCTGTAGGCGATGATCGCCAATAATAACACCAACCACTCGTTTTCTTAATTCAATGTATTACATTGATATTTTTGCTGGATAGGGACACCCTAATCACTTTAGCGGTATGAAATATACTTTACGACCTATTCTCATACCTACCAAATATACATAAAAAGTTTCATGACAATTGGTCAAGCCGTTTCAGAGGAGTTTAAACACAAACACCGTGACACGAGATTTTTATATATAAGATAAACAACAATCAGTAATTTAACTGTTTTATAAAATTAAATATATAAATATTCCTAGAATATATTACTAATATTATTTCAAAGGTCAGAAAGCATAGGACCTGAATACATCTACTGCGTATCGCCTTAATAACTAACACTGTATAAAAACCAAATATTGGCTTTTTAAAGTTAGGCTTATTTAGCACAGTTGGAATTTCGTAATATTTATGGAGGCATAAGAAAAGCACCTAAATGATCAGGTTTTGTCTACCAAGATCTGGACATTCATAAAACATCTATGATCGTTTTACAAAAATGACAAGCATCAGTTTTACAGAGCTGCAACTTATTTAAGTGCTACCGCATGTAGCAGTAACCTGTGCAGTAAACAGATATATTCCAGAAGTCTACCCTACTTACCGAAAGTATTTTTCCTGATATTTCCTTCGCTGGGATAAGAAATCGTTTTGCTTGACGTTAGCTTAAACTATTAGACCAGTGATCTTCAATTATTTTCTTCTCCTTTTGCTTAATGAACTGATTTAAGTTAATGTTTGCCAGTTCATAGAAAGGATCAGAGCAATTAATGTCATATGTTATTTGCCCCAATCTTGGCAAGGTTATTAGCTATTTAATTGCCTTCACACCCTATAAGTACTAAAATTCATTTTAACGCAACTATGTTCAAGTTCCCTAAAGTGTTAAAAAGATTTAGGCAATAATTTGCCATTTTCAAAGCAATCAATGTTTATTTGTTATTTTTCTAACGACTACAAAAACCGAATAACTTCTAGATATCTATATTTGGTTTTAATAGTCTGTAGTTTTATAGTTTATAGTTGCTATTAGGTTTAAATGGGCTTCGAGCATTGTTATATCATGACCTTTTTTTGTTCGTAGTCGCTGTTTCAGCTACTAACGAAGCTGTGAAAAATACAACCTAAGCCTAGTAAATACAAAAAACTTATTGAAACATTAACAATTAATTATTAATAATAAAAGTAACTAATAAAATTCTTGAACAATAAAAATGAAATTTTTACAGAAAAAATTTTGTATTAACTTTCAACTATGATGGAGAAATGCAAATATTTGTAAGAGGACTAAGTTAAAGTAAATAAAATTATAACAATGTGTAAAAATATATATTAATAAATAGGTAAATATCAGAACAAACAGCATTTCGTATCCATACGATTTAGCAAGCATTAATAAATCAAAAAATAAATTGTTCATATAAATTAAAAACCAAAACCCATATAAAAAATGAGACCACGTGTTAAAAGGTATAGCAAACGAGATGTCTATGAGGTATGGACCTAAATATCTTATCTAAATTAATTTTGAAGGTAAGTAAAAGCTACCCAACTATCACCAAAAGGCTTCGTTACTTGTCCAAATATCTACTCATGTGTTAATAATGCAATAGTTAATAAAACATAAGGTTGAGATACTAAAAAATGTGCTGCTGTTGTTTTTAACTTGTAAATTTATAAAAACTAAATTGTCAATAAAATAATTTATATAAATTTAAAGAACTTTTTGATAAAAAGCATTTACATATTTGCAATTCCAACTACATAACAGTACATATATATTAGGTGTTTGTGCTCATTTCATTGATTGATTTCTCTTATGAAGAAAATTAAAATTGAAATGATTATAATAAATTACAATAATTTACTTATGAAAAAAGTCGTAGTTACACATTTTATTTGATCACAAGAATTTATATTTTTCAATCTAAACTATGTAACTTTAAAGGCATCCATATATCCATATCCATTGCCTTACGCACAATTGAACCTAAATTGATTA
>NC_051846.1:144865979-144877896 GCF_002237135.1 Teleopsis dalmanni | reverse complement strand
ATTTCAAAATTTAATATGCAAGCTAATTAAGTATTTTGCTGCATTGAATCTATGTCTGAAAGCAGCATTTCACACGCATTTGCCTATGAAGGCAATGACACCAACAAATGTAATAAAAGGCAGGCACTTGAAGCATATTCGCATAATTCAATTAATAATACAATAAAACATTATATTTTGCTCATTGTACTTTATTCCATGAGGACTGAGTCTGTCTGTACGTGCTTCAGCTTTTAGTGTGCAATTGTGAAGTGAACGTTGGACCGGGCGGTATGAATTTAAAGTAGATAAATTAGATTGAGTAAGAAATTATTTTCACTAAATAAGTTGTGCAGCAAAAATGGTTTTTATGTTAAAAATGATTAATGAATATTATTGATGAAAAGAGCAGAAAGTTTGGTTATTAATTAAGTTAATATTTTATGTCAATTCACAGCATTGATTCTACTATAACAGCTGCTCCAACAACTAGTGAAAGTGTTACAGCAGCGGCAGTAACAGCAACAGCAGCCGCGGCAACTACACTCAACTATCAGGATGAGCATGTAGTGCGTCCACATTTAACCAGTCATCACCACTATCATTTGCCACATCAATTTCAGCATCCACATCATCAAAATCATCATCCACACATACACGGCAGTGTGCCCGTACCAACACCGACAGTACCCGCTTCATATGCTACGACTCATATACTAAACGAAACACGTCACATTCGAGCTGCTAGTGGCGGCCCGCCAACAGATGATGATGGTAATGGTGCAGATTCCATAGGACGACGAACACCACCAACGGTTGCACCATCACCAAATTTATTGCTGCCATCAGAAACAGCATCGCATACATCAGTTTCACCCGCAAAGTCTACTGCACGCATGCGTGACTCTACTTCACAGCATCGAGTAACAATTGACGAATCAAATCTACCAGTTTCTTCAACACTGACTCATCAACCGATAGACGTGACTGGTAGCGGTTCTGACGGTGGTGACGGTTCAGGACCACCAACACCAGGCAGCTCCTCACAACAATTAGATAGTGTGGTTAACGAAAGACAAACTGGTCACTTAGCACTCATGTATCACTCATCACAATTAACAAGTTATCCGGTGTTGCCGGCTATAAAGCGTACACATCGACCATCTTTCATATATCCACCAATGCCGAGAGTGAGAGCGTAAGTACACTTAAACTACTATTGTATTAAGAAATATTCTTAAATAACATTTAATATTAAATTATTTTGAAATGAATTTCATATCTTGAATTATATTTGTGGTATGTCTTTATGGTGTGTCATTTTCAGGCAAAAGCGCCTCTTGTGTTTTGTTTACTTAGTGGTTAACACAGAGATGGCAAACAATTTTGCAAATCATTTTCAGTCTTCAGATTCGCGATAAAATTGCAATTAATTTCGAATCATACGACGTGTTGCCTTCAATGAGCGACGAAGAGAAAGTAAACATTTTTTATTTCAAGTTGACAAATTATTTTGCTGTACGACGTGGTGTTTGAGTTAAAAAGACACATGCTGACATACAGAACTTAAATGTGCCCGTAATGCCAGCAATGGAGTTCTGTATATACCAAGCCATATTCTATAAACAGCTTAAAGAATATTACAATAACGTAAACCATTAATATTATATGATGTATCGGTACAAGTGTGTAATGATGGAGTCATTAGCTCTATACTTCAAAACTATTTTTTTCTTTAAATAAAGAAAAAATAAAAGTGTTATGTATTCTGATAAAAATTCTGGTAAATAAGAAAAACAGTTTCTGCATTATTTATATTTTACTATTTTTTGTTTTGTCATTGACTTCCACAACTGGATACATTTACTTCTACAACTCTTACTCCAACTCTCAAATTCGTTTTCCCCTGGTATTAGACTAAGAGAATCATGGATGATTAATTTTATTTTCTATTCGAGTTGTCGAAGCCCACTATTTAGAAAATTTGTGTGGTACATGACCAGACCTTCCTATTCTCTACACCTTTATTTGGATTTTCAAGCTCCTATCTTATAACAAAACTAGAACTACAGAATCAGAATGCATTCGGTACAATTCTGCTTCCATTTAGGCAGAACTAAGAATTATTCTAAAGAAATACTCCTTTAAAAGAGAATTGGTTGTGTAAAAAATACTTTTGGGTAAGGTAAATTAGTTTAAAAAGTTTAGGATTGTAAAACGTTTTCTACAATTATATACAACAAGACTATTTGTGTGCTTTAATTTTTGAAAATAGTTGTCTCATAAAAATGATCGACTTATATATGCGGATAATTACTTCTTGGTTCTAATCTCTGCAGATTTTAGATATCCAAAAGGATAAGAGCCATAAAAAAGATGCTAAAAAAGTGTCTTTAAAGGTTTTAAAACAGATTTTCTCTTTCAAAAAATAGAAGTTTTATTTCCTGCGATATAATTTAGTCACAAAGTTGCAATAGATATGTTTTCACTTTCACTCTCATTTATCTTAGTGTTTCTTAAATAAACTTCATCTGGAGGCATAAGTTAGTATTATATGCATTCATCGCTCTTACCATCAACTAACTACTGCAGAGGTAGTCTTTAAACAGTACTTGGAGCCTTGCATTAGTGATTCCAAAATAGTTCAGACTATGACTTCCATGGATTTACAGTACTTCTGCAAGTTCAACTTATTCGATAAATTGTAGTATGAACCTACATTATCGAATATTCTTTTTCCTCTAATGTGTAATACTCACCCAAGTTCTTTTTTCGTTAAAGAACTGGTTTTCTAGGAAGATATATATAGCAAGGCAACTTGTGCCTTGCCAAATTTAAAGTTCAGAGTCAGTGTTAATTAGCAAACCTTCCCAAAGCCTTAGGTTAAGTTATACCGGTGATTCCCAGTGGATCCACTTACGCCTATTGGCCCATTGTGATACCGTATATAAATAATGAAAACCTCAGGGTTTAAAACCACCTAGAACCTTTTGCAAAGCATAAAATGCTAATTAAAGTCAGATCCTGTAACTGGTCCAGGTCCTCAAGGAAGGGGGCTTCTAAAGTACTAAGTCGCCGACGTGCGTGAGCTGGGCAAAAACACAAAAGATGAGATGCGCTCTCATCGTCCTCCCCACAGCTACGACAGATTTGATTAAAAGGAAGACCTAGTCTTCTAGCATGGTTCCCTAGTTTACAGTGTCCTGTAGTAAACCCTACCAGAAGACCAATGTGTTTGCGGGACATCTCAATTAGAGCTTTCGATTTCCTTTTATCGGAAAGTGGCCAGATTGTATACAGATGTCTACATATCGTTGAGTCTTCTCATCTCTTGTTAAAGCTATTAGTGCAGAAAGAACTCAATAACAATTTACATGATGTTAGCGATATATACAGATAGTCTAGGTGCTCCAAGTATGGTCCTGAAGCTCCCTTTCTGGCTAACTCGTCTGCTTTGCAATTTCCGAAAATTTCCATACTGCCCAGATTAGAGAAATATGTGTGGCATTCAAGAACCGTCCTAGATGTAAATTGGATTGAACTCAAGTTCCCAAAGCCTTACTTGACTTTTATTGTTCTAACTTAAACATAAACCAGCTGTAGCACAATTGAATTAATTAATTAAAGTTTTTTAATAATTTAATTTCAGTACAATTTGTTGTCATTTCTTAAAATTTTAAATTTATTATTATTTTTGGTTGTGTCAGTAAATTTACAAATAAATTAAATTGAATCTAAAATGCAATAGCATAAAAGTAATTTTTTTTGCAAATTTGCATCTGTATGTAATATAAAGTGTTTTAATATCTAAGTCACCAAGTAATAAATTAGCATCCTATATCTAGTTATTCTTCTTTTAGTTTTCATCAACTCGGGGTCATGTATACTGTCATGTAAATACAAAATAAATATTTGAAATTAAAATAAATTTGCAGATTAGAAAAGCAATGAAAATTCATGTATTAATAAACCCAACATAAATCATTACCTAAACTTTCTATACGGAACCATTTAAGGGGACTTTGTAAATATGGTTGCTGCCAACTGCTGAAAGAAAATTTTAAAGTCATAAATGTTTTTACTCTCACAAAATGAAAAACTTCACTTGTAAGTGCAACAATTTCACTTTAGGATTTTTCCTTTTTTCTCGACATTTTTGCTTCACAATTTTTATTTGCTGCTGGTAATGAGACCTCAACCAATTGACTCCCATATGCGTGGGTCTTGAGGCTGGTAGTCAACCACACTCGTAAAACAAAGTCGCACATACAATAAAGCAAATAATTGAAATTCATGCAATTGCAACGTGCAACATTTAAACTGCCTGCAATAGTTGCACGACAACAGAATAACGTCGAGCAACGGCAACTGGAAAAGTTGTGGTGTTGCCTTTTCCGTGCTGCTGCACAAAGGCGTTTATGTGGCATGACATTCTCTGCACAGCATTTGCTATAAATCATACGCTCCTTCGTCCTTTGACTACCACTTAAGCGAGTTTTGTTGCCAATTTGGATGACAAGCTATAGTTTGTTACCTGCCAGCAAATTGCTCCTCATACCGTCATGTCTTGATGGTGGCAAACAATTCGCACATTTCAAAATGATTCAAAATAACTGAAATGGTTGTGTTAGCAATGGAGAGAGTCGAAGAAGGCTCTGTCATGAAGTCATTAGTGGTTGCGAAATACGATAATAGTTCAATTTTTCAACCAGGAAATGGTTTTTGTAATAAAAGGATATTAATATTTTGTTTATAATTACAAAATTGACATATCTGCATTTTAATTTAGTTGCTGTCATAAGTTTGCATTAGTGGTGAAAATTTACTCACTTTGTCTTAATCACAGTATTGATTACAAATTAATGTCAACCGCTGAGATAAATTTCAAGTACCATTTCATTTTAATGCTTACATAAACGTCTACAGCAGGATTGAATACGCCTCCTTTCCTGCATAATATCTCTGAACATCTGAACATCACGCAAAGTCATGTATGTTTATGCAGTCACACGTACTTCTCCCCGCCAAATCGGTTTATATCTATTGAATTCCAAAGCCGCACTCTCCACATGACGCCGCAAGATAACTTAAGTAGATTGTAATGTATGTGTGGCATATTAGCTTAACTTGAACATCATTATTATCACTTGTGCCCCGCATGCTCTATCAGTTGCCAACAACCCCCCAACTACACCCCGAGCAGCATTCGTGTTTATAATGTAGCAATTTTTTGTGTTTGTGATTTGGGGGTATCTTAATCTGTTTGTCAATTAATTGATAGAGTCTGGAGCGGATGCGGAAATTTTCTACTTACACGTGTGCAATAATAAAGGCATTACAATGTACATGATTTTGTATAAAAAGAGCATATAAAACAGGAATAATTTAATTTATTAAATAATATTACTACAGTAAACACAATGTTTTCATCTCAGACCACTTTTAATGACTTTAGAAGTTCATTAAAATAATAAAGAAGTGTTGCAGACAAGTAGCACGCTATGTTTTCAGATGAATTCAACAGAATTTATGTTGAGAGGAAGGACAAACGACGCTATGAGTCAATGTTAAAAACAAAGTAGAAGTCAATATACTTTTCATTAAAAAACTGAAAAGGACTATTTTATTAATATAACAGATAATAAAGTTGTTCTTAAAGTATCATTTTATATGTAGCCATTAGTGTGGATATAGCTAACGAACCACACAAGGCAGGTATAGTTGAAGGGAAGATTTAGTTTCATAGCATGGTTACCTAAAATACAAGGACCCGTAAGTAAACTTACTACAAGACTGACATCTCTACGGGGCTTTTCAATGAGAGAATTTGATTTTATTTTATTAGAGCGTGTCCAAACTGTCTACAGATGTCTGCATATCGTTGAGTCTTCCCATCTTTTGTGAAAAACTTCGGTACAGGAAAAACTCAGTGCTAGTTTGCATGATGTCAACGATGTACCTAGACTGTTTAGGTGTTCCGAGCGATTTCCTGCAGTACCCCGACCGGGTATCTCGTCTGCTTTACAATTGCCGATAATATCCTTATGATCGGGAATCCAGATTAGAGAAATATTGAACTACATCGACATCTCATTTAGAGATGTGTAGCAGTTATATGGTAGACTGTGCATAAAAACTTTATGAATATCCAAAAAGATTCAACAAAATTATACATGAATGATTTCAGATTAGGGATAAAAGTATTTTCACTATTTGCTTCAATAAATCACTCATTCCGGCTACGTAACGAAACCACAATTTTTCAGTCTACAGTTTTACCCATAAGAGAGGTTTGTCGCTTTAGTGCAAATGATAGCAAGAACATATAAGGAGTGTTTATTCTTCTTAAGCTAATTAAATTGTGCAGAACAAAAATTAGTGTCTAAATCGACTAGCTGAAGTCCCTCTCAAATGGGTTCACAACACAGAAAAATTAAAGAATAAAACAGCAGATAGTTAAGAGAATTATCTGAATTTATCTGAAATAAGTTATCCCACTTTTGAAACTTTTTTTCCAATTATTATTGGAAGTCATTTAAGTCAACCTGGATATCATATAACAATACCGGATCTTGAGAACACGTTAACAGGCGCCACGCAATCAGATACTCTTACTGTTTTATTTATTTATTCGTTTTGAGGCTTTTATAAAATATACTAACCATAACTAACGTAACCATATTATTAACAGTTGATCTTTATTACAGTGGCGATGCATTGGCAACTCTTTTCTCAGCGCTTTATGGAAAATTATTGGTGGTTATGGGTATTGCTTTCCCAATGGCTGAGGTTATATCTACTTATATACCACCTTCGTTTTATGAGGTAAGTTCATTAAGTATATTATGTTAGATATTTATTCTAATTCTTAACAAAGCTTTAAAATCAGCGTTTTAATAGGTTTGAATATTTTAAATATATACACGCATATTTATATTGATATTAGCTGAAGAGAAAAACTCAGCTTTTGTTGTAAAAACAAAAAAACATTCAATTAATATTTCTATATAAAATTTTATATTATTTTTAAAATTAAATTTTGAAATATAATCCAACGCTTAATAAGTTTGTAGGATCAGTAACTAATAACACAACAACAGTTAGATAAAATTTTGACTGTATTCGGAAGCATAGTCTCCATCAAGAGTGATGCTTAATTTTAATGTTTCCCAACACTGCGAATTTTTGGCAGAACAATTATTCTTTGACCTCAGAAAAAGTAATAGCCTCATAAATTCCATTTTGATTAAAATCAAATTTTTACCCAGAGTATTTCATTAAGGTCCTCAAATAGTTAATCATAGCTGAGAACGTGATCAACTTGTGATCTGGTGTATTACCTTATTGACAGAGAAGATAACACAACAGTAAACCCATATAATATTAGCTATTGATTATTTTTTCTATTCTAACACAAACTAATCAATCCTATCTCATATGGAGGCCAAAGTCTTAGAGTAGCTATTTGTTAGTATAACTGCCCGTTAGTGGATGATCTGTGTTCCATCCATTGTCACACACATAATTTGTCATCAACACATTTTCAGAAATTTCAGAGTAAATAGAGTAAGCTCGTTACTTTACCGTTTTTATGTAGTGTATATACTTCGTTTTGATATCTTTAAGTTGTGAATTATTTCTCTAAATTTTACTTTACAGTAATTTTAAATGATTTTAGTAGTTTTTTGATCAAAAATACAGGTGCTTAGAATGTTTAGTATTATCTTTATTGTAGTATTTAGACTTAAAAAACCACTGATAATAAATACTATACAACAAAAATGTAATATAAATATATATATATTAAGCAATATAATTCATTACAACTACATTAATGATATGAGTCCTTTCAATATATTTATTTAATATGACTTAATATGTAATGAGTTTATTATTTCACCCAATCATGTTTTGCTTTTGTAGTTGAATTGACATTCAAGTATTAAAAAACAATTATGTTACACGTAACTTTGGATTCTGAAATGTTAATTGTAAACTTAGCCATACATAAATAGTTTTTTACTTATTTATAATTCTCATCAGCTTCAATTAACAGTCCTTAAATATTCATGTATAGGTTCAAACGCGTTGAATTATTATTTTAATATAAATCATTTAAATACGGCCACCCAGTTAAACGAAGTCCCTTTCTCAAAACTTAATTTCTTGGCACGAAGTTTGTGAAGACTAAAATGAGATTAGCATCATAGTTATTAGATTTTAGTTACATTTTAAAATATGATTTAGTATATCCCATTAAATCAAAACTTAATAGTTAGCTGGTTACTTTGCAATAAATTGATTGCATGTGTTTACAATAATGGAAGTGTTTATTTATTTACATGGTTTTTAAGTAAGTTGTTAAAATTTAGTTATTATAAAGTTTAGGGTTATTCGGTTTTATTAAAAGTTGACAGAGCTGTCATTCTTTACATTTACAGATATAGTTAGGTTTTAGTTTGAAGTATCTATGACGTTCATATAGGAGTTGGACGTATGGAGAGATCGTTAAGTTTTTCAAAATATCTTCCAAAACTTAAAAAAAAAACAATGTTAATAATTTAATATAATTACTTTAAAATTTGAAAAGTTTTCATTTTTTATAAAAAATATTTCATTTGATGCAAACAAGTTTTAAAGGGCTTAGATGTAACTTAGTAATTTAAGTTTAATAGTATGACATATTTCCGAACAATTCAAAAAACCCAACCGATATGCTTTAAAACTATATTTTATTATAGTTTTGTTTATGGTATAATAATTTTGCCTTAAGTACAATAAGAGAGATGCTTTCTTAAAGGATAGACGGAAGCAATTTTCACATATTATATTCTAGAATATTTTATGAATTTTTCTTGTAGTAAAAGCCTTTTGCTTCCGTGCAGTCCTTATGCATTCATAATCTATTGTTTTTTGTTATTCAAATATTTATAAAATTGTATAACAGCACCAAAACATTGGCGGTGGATTATTACATATATAAATGTATATATATTTATGTATATATATTAATGTATATATATTACATGTCTGCTTAAATTGTGTGGTTATGGACATAAATTTAAACAAGGACGAACATGAATACTTAACCGCTTGCTGAAGAAACTTGAAGGGATTATTGTAAAATTCTGAAGTACTTGAGTTTTGAAAGTTTTTTTTTTTTATTAAATCATTAAATAAAAATACTTAGAATAATTTTCGAATCAAATATTTATGTAAAGAGCAATAGAGCCTGTAATATGTTGGCTTTACATAAATTGTTACTTTGTTTTATAGAGAAAAGCGTTTTCTGTTATACAAAAACTTTTCTTAATAGTTGAAGTAAAATATATAAAAATGTGTGCCTAAAAGTATACTACTTTGAAAACATGGAAAGGCTATGATATGACATTTATACTATAACAAAATATTTAGTAGATTATTATGAAATGATTATAAAATGAAAAAAAATTTTAGTTGACCTGAATTCAGTTCTATTATATTATTAATTCAGATTGAATTGGTCAATTGGTGATATTTTAATACTTTTGATCGTATAACGTTGATCATGTGTAAGAGAGCACGTAAGAGAACGTAACTTCCTTGTCAAAATTATAAAATTATACATAGACTTATTCTAATACTTCCTTTCCAGTAAATATGTGTTGATGCATAACATAATTTATTAAGTGTTTTTCTTTGCTTAATGAAACATGAATTTGTGTCTAAAGCACTTTTATTTAATAGTGTTTATGATCACTTGGGCGATCCACTGTAATAAGTGTTTTATTGAACTATGATAATGAGTTATTCAGATGATTTTAAAAAAGTGTAGTTACCACTATACTAAAAGTATAGCATATTTATAAAATATATAATATTTTGTATACTATACTATATAGTAGTATAGTATAGTAGTAATCCCCAATTTGAATTTGAAGTTTAAGTGCAGTATATATAAAAAACTTTCATAATACACTAAAACCTACAGGGAAATCTAAAAAGGGAAACGTTTTCCCTTTTTTGTCAGTTTCTTCTTTGCATTTGATGTTCTACTTACGACTGCTTTTCTTTTTTGACCAGGTTTGTCTCACAAATTTTCAACCACATTTTTAAAATCATACTTTAAAACTGACGGTAATATTAATACTTTTTGCTTCAAAGTCATCCAAGGCGTGAAGCAATGATGTGTACACAAGCCAGTTTTGATCTCCATATTCTTACATGATCTGGATGATTTCTTAATTAATTGATGATATCTATTATTTACAATGGGATCTTATTGGTAATGTAGACAAATCTTAAATATTATCGTGGAACTTCGGAGTAAGGTAGATACAAATAGTTAAATAGACTAGAATAATCAAGTTTGTGATGTGAAACATTATGAAAAAGTAGAAAAACTATTTAGTTTTTTTTTATAAAAAAAAAATTTAATTCTACTTCTCCAACACTTTTAAACGGAATTGCCATCAAAATTTGTGAACACAGTGCAAACACATTTAGTTTATATAAAAAACGACTTAATTTCCTTCTACTTGTTTCATTTCTGGAATACTAGTTGAATTTACGATTGATAAAGGCATATACAGAGTCAAGAAGAAGAAAACCCTTTCAATAACCAGTTTTCCGATTACTAAGCTTAAATTATTACACAATAATAGTATGGTTTCTTACAAATTGAGGGAACACGAATCCTTTGTTGAGAACCTGAACCTTATGACATGTATCTACAGCTGGAATATGATATGGACATAATTTTTATTATGAAAACACTAAGCATATATCCAGTATGTCGAGTTTTTAAATGTATAGAGGTTCTTATTAAGTTGAATGTTCGAAATTTAAATATATCTTAACAATATGGTTCTTTATGTTGTCGTCGTGAAATAGATAATATATATATTATTATTGGTATGACCGAATTTTTAAGGAGTATAGACAATTTTCTTTCGATAAATCGGTTTTAAATTTAATAATGTAGAAGGTCTTTTTAAGTTGGTTATTAGAAAATTTAATATATCTGAACAATATAATTCTTTGTGTTATCGTTGTGAAATAGAAAATATATATTCTATTATTGATATGAGCGATTTTAGGAAGTTGGAAATTTTTTTTTCGATAAATCACTGTTGAATTGAAAAATTCGTCTAAAACAAACAATAAAAATAATATCAATTTAAGTGAAATTTTAAAATTTTTGTAAGTGCTTAATCAATTTCTTTGAATTAATAATTAATAATGAAATATAAATAAATATGAAAAGGTTCTGGGTGGTTTTAAACCCCGAGTTTTTCCTAACATATGTATGCGGTAACACTATGGGCAAATAGTGGATCCACCAGGGATCGCCGGTATAACTTAACCTAACCTAAATAAATATGAAAATACATAATTTCATTTTTTAATTTAATAAAATCCAAACTAAATTTAAAATTATTATTAAATCATCTGCGATTGCTTTTGCTCAAATTTAATATTTGACTTGACCGATGGAATTTAAATTATCCATCGGAATTATTGTTATGTAAAATTTCGTCTGTTGTCCTTACTTGGCAAACAATCTCCTGTCAGGAAATTAATTATTGAACACAAAATAAAAAGCAAAGCAAATATTAACAGAGAAAACAGAACTCAATACCACAAGCGCATTTGTACGTTTACGGCAACTCTAATGTGCCTACAAGGCGAGATATGTCATGTGCAATTACACAAGGAATCAACTTAACGTTCCCTACTCGGTACTCTAATAGGTAACTAGTAGGCTAGGTGTGTCCTGGTATTCTGTTTTAACGTATGTCATCTGATGCGGCACAGACTACATATGGCACAGCTAAGCTTCTTTGCATACTTTAAGGCGACAGAAACAAATGAGACAACATAAAACGGCAATCAAACCGCATCATCCAAGTGGGTGTGTGTGTGTGTTTGTGTGTGTGTGTAGTGTGATTCGTTTGCT
>NC_051846.1:144848245-144865879 GCF_002237135.1 Teleopsis dalmanni | reverse complement strand
TGTTTCGAGCTCATACACGTGTATCCATGATTTGTCATTTATCACAATGTTGTAGACGTGTTTTTTCAGCATTTCCTTGCACCAATCAACACTTTTAGCTTCTTTTAGAGATTGTCAAATTATAACGGGAACAAATCATTCTGAAAGCTTAATACCTATGTAAAATTAAATGTATGCTAATACCATTAATTTGCAAGGACACCTTGCATGTGACATGCTGATCCATCTTTATTATTTCTCACACTGCATCGATGTTTTCTGGTACAACAGCCGTTCTTGGTCGACCTTCACGAAATTTGTCGTGGATAAAACGATTACACACGGATTCATTGAACCATTGAGTCCGAAACTCATACACTCGTTGGATGTGGTGTTTCATTGTCAAATGTAGGAGTAAGTTGATCAATGCATTATATTCTGGTTAACCCGCGTCGAAAATCGTTAAAAATCATTACACTATATTCATTATTAAAAATGGATTTAATTTTTCGCAGAGATATAATTTAGAATCGATTTAAACAACACAATAAGTATGCGTGAACTAAAACATTCATCTGGGAAATCTTAAAAGCCAACCTCCGTATATAAAATTTTTGTGAAAATTCTTCACAGAAACATCTCTCTATTTCAGGGGAAGTTCATCTCATAGCTGTCGATCTCTAAGTGCACCAGTTCTAATACTACTGTGATAAGTCTTTGTTGTACATATTCAGGGTATCAGATAGACACTTTAGGAAGTAGGGACCTATGTTGCATAGAAGCCTTATGGTTAGTGACGAATACTGGTTAGGATAGCAGTTTTAGCACTACGACAGTAGTCATTAATGTATGTATGTTTTTAAACAAATTAAGAGTAAATTCCTTAGGAGTGATATTCTTTTGGCACTATCACACTAACAAAACACCGCCATGTCATTGAAGTACAACTGATTATATATCAAGAATGCATATATAGTATGTAAAATAGTTCATTATTTACCAGATACCAATATGTTGTTTGTATTTATATCAATAATGAGATATCTAAAGGTATTTGAAGAGAGATTCGAAAATTAAAATCACATAGAATAGAAGTAGTATTTTTATTTAAAATTTTTTATTTTATATATTTAAAGGAGGCACTTCGTTAGATATTCTGCAATGATAACAATTTACTATGTTAATTAAGATAAACGTAAAGATTAATTATTAAGGAAAATGAAAGACAACGATCTGATATCATTCAGATTACCAAATATATTGTTTGTACACTGTTACTATTACTAATTTTTGTTTAATTAAACATAATTTCACCTGATCCACATTTTATACCGAAGAGATTGCAGATGAATTTTTCCATTTGTTAAACATTACACAAAAATGAAAATAATTGCAATTGCAAATTGTATTTTTAAACATTAAGCACTATGCGAAGTCGATATCTGCGACTGTTATCAAGAACGATATGCTACTTAGTATAAACTGCATATCGGTTTATAACCGTTTAAATCTATAATTCACTATATAAAACCTTTACGATGTCATTTAGAGAAAATGAAGTTCATATCTACTAAATAATAGATATATTTTATTGTCTTTGATAAGCAGACTCAAATGGATTGTTATATCTGTAAGAGAGAAATAGACATCTCTTTTGTTACTCTATAATAACACGATTCAATTTACTCTTTAGACTCTTAAACATATTAAAAAAATCCATTGTTCGGTTGTTATTTTTTAAGAGTGTATGTAGAGAACTTATGGGGGAGAAATCAAGCCGGTAGAGATTTTGTATTTTGTCAAATCTAATCTCCTGAAAGTAAATCAGCTGTTGGATTCATGATATAAGGCATGAAGTGGTTTTTTAGCAATCGTTATATTTTAGTCTTCATTTTTGATTAGTTTACAACATGCCAGAGTCTAAAGCTCAATTTAAATATTATTTTGATTTTCTATCACAACCATCCCGAGCTCTTTACATCATATTAAAACAAAGCGGCACTCCATTTGAAGAGAATCAAATTAATTTATTGGAAGGTGCGATTAAAGTCATATTCTAATTAAAATAATTTTTATATATATAACTAAATATAGATACATCTATCGTTTGTAGGTGGAAATCAAACCATCGAGTTTAAAAATGAAGTTAATCGCTTTCAGAAGGTGCCCGCGATTGTTGAGGGAAATTTCAAATTGGCAGAGAGCATAGCTATTTTAAGGTAAGTCGGAACTGGTGATGGTATAAATTTATTTTAACATTACAAAGATTAGAAAAAATATTTAGACAACAGGATCAGAAAAGTGTTTATCCGAAGAGATTTACACAGCAGAAAATATGAACACAACATGATGAATATATAGGATGAATGTAGGAAGGGTTTAGTAGAAGGTGGAGTGTGGCTGCAGCGAAAAATTAAACTTGCAGATTTGATTAAATGGGTCTATAAGTTAAAATAGGCGCATGTTGGTATGTGCTAAGACATAAAAAGAGATGGGCGCCGTTATGAGATGTATAACTGTAGTTAGGGACATGTTATGTGGATTTATTCCACACATTTTTCAAATTAATTTTTGTCTTACTTTGTATACAAAGCGGAATATAACAGTCTTTGTTTAGGAATTTGTCCTACACACTAAGTAACGCTTCTTGCTTACACACTTCCAAGTGCACTGAAGCTTATGTACTGTTTATGCTGATTCAGCTATGATCACAGAGTATGTTAGCCTGCTTTGAACGCCACTTAGAATTTTAGGTTTTATTATGCGGACCCTGAATTCATAGATGCAAATAGAAAAACTCACAGAGATCTCTTTCAACTGGGACGATCCAGTACTTATTGGTAAATTTCGTTTTTGAAATGAATTCATCAATGATTAATTATGATATGTCTGATGAAATTTTATATATTTTCAAATTTCTCTTTTAAAATTCTTGCAGATATTTTTCAAATAAAAATTACATAGCTGAACATTTTTATCCCAAGGATGTGCAAAAACGAGCACGTGTGGACGAATTTCTTCAGTGGCAGCACAATGGCATACGTACTTCTTGCTCATTATATTTTCGTTTTCTTTGGGTACAAGATAAGTTTTTCGGTGCTCCTGCGGCACCAGGTAAAGTTGCAAAATACAAGTCTGAAATGGAACGAGATTTAGGTGTGATTGAGACAGTCTGGTTGAAAGATACAAAATTTATAAATGGCAATGAGTTAACAGCTGCAGATGTTTTCGGTGCTTGTGAAGTAGAACAAATACGTAATTAACTAAATTAATTAAACTTTTTAATAATAAATTAATATTGTTTGGTGTTATTTTTTAGGCACGACAGCTTACGATGTAGGCGAGAAATTCCCAAAGGTAGCGAAATGGATTGAAACAGTGCGCAAAGAACTTGAACCGCACTTTGATTTCGCACATCAAACAATTTACAAATATGAAAAAGAAACGAAATCAAAATTATAAATACAGTTTTTTTTTGTATGAATTTTAATATATTTAAATTTTTAATAGTTTTAATCGTTTGTTTTGATAATTTCTTAATACTATAAATTTTTCCATACACTTAACTTTCCATTGTAACCATTTCGCGACAAATAAAAAATGCTGAAACTAATGCTGTTGTTTGAGGACCTTCACTGCAGCCTTTTGCGAGACGTTCTTCAATGCTAGCCAATTTAATAATTAATTTGTTCATCACGCTCATTGGAATTTCAACTAAAATATAAAGTAAATATAATTAACATACTTGCAAGGTAAAGTACTTAGCGTTATGTATTATTTTAATTAAGTTACTAGGTAAACAAGCTTTGTTTAACATTGTTTGGCTCCAGAGCATTTAAGGAAACTTCTGTAATACAGATGGCAATACAACTGTTAACAAAGCTTGTCAAAATCTATTTGCAACTACTAATTTGTATATATAATCAAGTAGCAATTTTCTTTTGCTACATGGTCAAAGTCAGGCATGTAGCCGGGGTCACAGCCCGAAGTAAATTTCTGGCTACGAACCAGATCAGAGTCAAGTGTATATCAATATAAAACAAATATATGTTATACTTCCACACTTACTTCGCATAATAAATTGATGTAGTTCAGTTAGTATATCTTCCAAAGCCAAGCCTTTTACTGATTTGATACCTTGTATTTCTAAAAGTAATAAAAAAATAATTTGAATGGTTCGCCAATTATTATTAAACATGTGTAATTTATGCCTACCATTATAAGCAGTTTCAAAATTCTCTGTTGACATTAAAGTTTGCAAAATATGTTCAATGTCTTTGCGCAAAGGATGACCAACGCAAGTGTAAACGTTATCCTCATTGACGATATCAAATGCCATTGATGTACTTTGCAGTACGTTAAGCACTTTACGCATATCACCTTTTGACAGAGTCATTAGCGCTTTTTTACCATCTTCAGTGACATTTAGCCTATAATAAAAAAGTTTAAATTACATAATTAAAAAAAATATGTTTACTTACTTTTCCATTTCAACAATTTTATCCAATCGAGGTAATATCTGCTCTGGGGACAATGGTGCAAAACGAAAACGCGTACAACGCGACTGCACGGCAGGAATAATTTTGCTCAGATAATTGCAAATAACACAAAATCGTACATTTTCTGTGTACTTTTCAATGATACGACGCAAGGCATTCTGTGCATCATTGGTCATGGCATCGGCTTCGTCCAATATAATCAATTTAAATGTACCACTGAAAATCGTTCGCGTAGAAGCAAAATTAAGTATTTGACCACGCACTATATTAATGCCACGATCATCAGATGCATTTAATTCAAGTACCATGGATTTAAACTGAGCTGGAGTGTAAAGTTGCTTCGCACACGCTAATATTGTACTTGTCTTTCCTGTGCCTGGTGGTCCATAAAACAACAGGTGGGGCAGCTGTTTTTGATTGATGAATCTATTAACTGTTGTAAGAACAACAAATGTTTAAATATACTATATCTCATATTAATTGGTTAAACTTTATTTCTTTACTTGTAGAAATAATTTCTTCATGTGAAATCAAATCGTCCAATTTTGCCGGTCGATATTTTTCTACCCTGTAAATATGAAGTTCTTTAATATATCTATATATAGAGATTAAATTATTATTTTTTATTTACCATGGCATACGGACAATTTTTTCTGCACTTTCTTCAACCATTTTATTTAAATATTTATTTTATAAATCTATTTGCACTAATGTTAAGACTAATGGTTAATAACAATAATAGCATTTGGCGGTCTTTCGCACGAATATGTCAAATAATTGAACTGTCATACGGTTGGGTTGGTGTTGCCAACCGTCTCTGCTTAAATTCCATAAAATAATTGTTTACGTTGCCACATGGTTTCTGTTCTTTGACAAAATTAAATTGTTTATTTTTAAGGGCAATATAAAATTAAAATTTTAAGTTAACAGGACAATGCTTTTAATAAAATATATTGTGTTTGCATATACTTAGAGATATGAAATGTTTTTTTATTTGTGATAAAATATCAAATGCATCTCTATCAAATGTTTCTTTAATGTGCATTTCACAAATACACAAAAATGCAATTTTGCACTTTTATGTACTCCAAATGTTATACAAACAATTTAATTGACGCAAAAAAAATAATTAAAAATATATTAAATGATGAATATAAATTTAAAAAACATCAAACAATGTACGCATTGCACATATGCATTTTAATCTGCGTAGAGATCGTTTCGAACGTTATTTGCCCAAGGTGTTAAACAAACAATACATTTATTTATATAAATCATATTTCAATCCTTCGAATAGGAGATGTACCTGTTGTTATGTAAAGTACTTTTTAAATATTAATTGCCTGGCAACTCTGGCCTGTCATTATTCTATATTCCTTTTGTAATTATTATTCATTATTCATTTTTAGTATAGTTAATAAAGCGAAGTAAAGAACATGTTAAAAATACATCGGACCGTGTTTCACTTTTGCTAAAAATATATAATAGGTTATGGGCCCAGCACGCTTCCACTGCGAAGTAAAAAGCACGTGCACATAAAAAGTAGATTTAATACGTGTATAAAAATGTCGGGAACGGTGATTCGAGTTGAACCGCTTAACGCGGAAAACTACGATACATGGAAATTACAAATGAAAGCTATTCTCATAAAAAACGATTTATGGTCATATGTCGAAGGTACTGCGTCGTGTCCAACGGGCGAAGCGGCTGCAAAATGGATCAGCTTTGATCAGAAAGCGTGTGCTGATATAATGTTATCAGTAAGTGCATCAGAATTAAGATTAATTGCAGAATGCACAAATTCAAACGAAATGTGGATGAAACTACAAGCCACATATTCATCAAAAGGGCCTGCGCGCAAGGCGACGTTGCTGAAAAAGGTTGCACTTTCGCGCATGAAGGAGGGTGAAAAGGTTAGAGAGCACCTCAACGATTTTTTTGAAGCCGTGGTGAAATTAAAGGAAATCGACGTCACCATCGGGGATGAGCTTCTGGCCATACTGCTCCTATATAGCCTACCCGATTCTTTTAATACTTTCAGGTGCGCGTTAGAAACGCGCGACGAGCTGCCAAAGCCAGACATACTTCGAGTGAAAATATTAGAAGAAGCTGAATCGCAAAGGACAAAAGAAGACAGACATAGTGATGAAAACTCTCTATACATAAATCGAAATAAAAGCCGAAACGCAAAACAAAACAAACGATACAGTGATTCTAAACGAAACAAACAATGTTTTAATTGTGGCAAAATCGGACATTTTGCACGTGAATGTAAAAATAAAGCAAAAGCTGAAAATAACACGCAATTGAAAAATTCGGAAAAATCTGTAAACAATAATTTTAGCTATCATGCTGAAGATGCATTTATTAGCTCAATAAAAGAAAATTATTGGTGCCTAGATAGTGGATGTACTGCCCATTTAAGTGCAAACCGTGAATATTTTACAGACTTTCAAAAATCGAATAAAGTGCTTAACTTAGCAAACGACAACACAAGTATAAACGGCGTCGGTAAAATGAAAATAACTGTAGACGTATACGGTCGTGATAATAACATTGATCTTAAAGAAGTTCTATATGTCGAGGACTTGCGTACAAGTCTACTTTCTGTATCAAAAATAGTAGACAGCGGATATGAGGTGCATTTTCGCCCTTCAGATGCAATCGTATTGGACAAATATCAGAAGGTTATAACTCGAGCGAAAAGATGTGGAAATCTTTTTATTGTTGAAAATAAAAATCATTTTGCACAAGTTGCTGAAGAAAAATGTGACATTGAAAAGTGGCACCAGAAAATGGGCCACATAAATGAAAACGATCTTAAAAAATTGGCTAGTAATAACCTAGTACACGGATTAAAATTAAATCCTAAACAAAAACTTCCGACTTGCGAAATTTGTATTAGTGAAAAACAAATACAAAAACCATTTCCTAAGAGTAAAGAAACTAGAACAAGTGACTTATTAGAGATCGTGCATAGTGATGTGTGCGGACCAATGAGAACAGCATCAAATTCGGATGCAAAATATTTCGTAACATTTATTGATGACAAATCACGCTATTGTCATGTATATTTTATAAAACAAAAATCCGATGTATTAAATGTATTTAAGCAATACAAAAGAGCAGTAGAAACATTAACGGGTAAACGAATTAAGGCTTTACAATCAGACAATGGTAGAGAATACGTTAATTCTGAATTTAATTTATTCTTGAGGAAATTTGGTATACAAAGACGCTTAACTGCTCCATATACGCCGGAGCAAAATGGTATTGCTGAACGTAAAAACAGAACTCTAGTTGAAATGGCCCGTTGCATGATGAAACAAGCTGAAGTTCCGCCAAATTTTTGGGCAGAGGCCATAAATACAGCGTGCTATATTCGGAATAAGTGGTCACCTACAAAACGAAATATAACAATAAGCCGTGATGTCGTGTTCGTAAACAAAAATATCTATCATAATAAATACGAAAACATTTATATTAACAATGAAAACGACTGCCAAACAAATGATTATATCGATATTGCGTTCGAAAATTGTGAAAATCAGAAACTGTCGGTCAATCCGAAAATTGTAGAAAATACAGATACGCGAGAAGAAAACTCCATTCGTAGAAGAGGTCGTCCGAGACTTATTCGCACAAATTCACGCGGTAGGCCTCGAAAAGAATATTACACGTCAAATCGGAATGGTGAAGAATCATCCAACGAAGACGAAAATACAAGTTCAATAAGAAAAATTGCTGATAAAAACCATTCAGATGATGAACCTGACAACAACGTTTTTGAAGATTGTGAAATGGCGTTTCTCACTACATATCAAACTCCAGTAACGATTTTGGAGGCACTTGAAAGCGATGAAACAAATTCCTGGTCAAAAGCGCTAGAAGACGAAATGGTGGCACAACTAAAGAATAAAACATGGGAAGTGGTCGAAAGACCGAAATCACGAAAAGTTATTGGGAATAGATTCGTGCTTCGAACTAAAGATTACGGAAATTAGGAATGAAATATTAAAGTCATATTTTATACATAATAAAAGCACTTTAAGAGGGGGTGTTGTTATGTAAAGTACTTTTTAAATATTAATTGCCTGGCAACTCTGGCCTGTCATTATTCTATATTCCTTTTGTAATTATTATTCATTATTCATTTTTAGTATAGTTAATAAAGCGAAGTAAAGAACATGTTAAAAATACATCGGACCGTGTTTCACTTTTGCTAAAAATATATAATAGTACCGATAAAAAAAATAAAAAATAAAAAAAATTAAATAAACTAAACATTTAACACAGTTTAAAAAGTGTAATATTTTATTTTATTTTAAAAAACATTTTTATAAATTTATATGTTAAATAAACGACCTTAGCTCGGTAAAAAATATAAAAACTAAATAAATATCGGTCGTAATAACAATTTATTGTATATTTTGTGTACTACAAAAAGACATGTCACATATCACCTTATTTGATTTTCGGTACGGACTCAGAAGATAATAAAATTCACGGGAACATTTTTAATATGATAAATATTTTATTGGGCATAATGTAAACAAAACCAACCGCCATAAAAACTTTGGTGCTTTACATATTAACGAAAACTACGTCATCCAAATGAATCTTGAGCCATATAGTACTTACTACAAGAGATTGATCAGTGTATATATATCTAGAGTTGAAGAAGATGATGCTCTACCGAAGAAGTTGTTCGAAATAGCAGTTCTACGAATAAAATGTGGATGAAGATCGTTCATATTGGTTGTCTTTGGTGGTGTGATCAGAATAAAAATACATTGATCACACTTCGTGCACGGAAAAGACGCACATAGAGAGAAATACCGCAACAAACCTGGCAACCGATTATCATGGCTTCAAAATAAAGTTTATTTTGTAGTAGAATTTTAAATTTTTTAATAGATATTCTTCAAATATATATTCTTAGTCCGCTTAATATATTTATAACTAATTTAAATACTTAAATCTTTGTCAGTAATGAATTTGTTCACTGGTGTGAAGCTTACATACTTGAGCTTTATGTGGCTCTATTACTTTAAAATTTACTTTAAATACAAAGCTTAGAGCAAATAAAAGCTCAACAGTGAACTTTAGGCAATTGTAGTAAATTGTCCTGCTTGAACTTTGGTGACGAGTACTTGTAAGAGAATGACACAGAAGATGCTAATTGCGGGTAAAATGTATTGTGAGATTTTACGCTTAATGTGTGTTCCAGTTTGCCAATAGCGAAGAGTATTGATAAGAATTCCTGGAAAATGTGTTGTTTCGTTGGATAAAAAAGGAAAAAATTGTTTAATGTCAGTTGAAGATAGAAAGCACCTAACATTCCTTTGCGCCTTATGACATATTGTGCGGATTGAGCACAATGATGAGAAGAGTTGGAAAGGAAAATGTAGAAAAGAAGGTGTTATTATTAAGGTCATTAGTAGAGAAATAGTATGTATTGAAATAAAAACTATAATAAAAATAAAATTGAGAACCTGTTAAAAAGGTACAAGGAGACTGGGTGTTTTAGGTTATTGTTTGTAAAGGATTAGGAAGATGTTATTTACTTTCATATATTCTTGGTTTTTTCTTACATTTTTATTGCAATGAATACAGATAAAATAAGTTAAGCTGTTAAAGATATTTAATTTCAGTAAATTTTAGGGTAAATAAAATTAATATAAATACATACGGATGGGGGATTAATTAAAAGGATTTGAAGAGCAAATTGATAATAAATATTGAAGATGCCGAATAAATTAATTCTTAGTTAACTAATTAAAGTTATAGGTTAAATGCTGATTATTTAATAAACAAAGTTAAAATAGAAGCTATGAAATTAAAAATTATTTATTATAATAGAAAAAATCACAATCAAATCAGTGATCAGCGATGATGTCTTACTTTAGCAAAAGTCTTATAAATTTGAATAAAATAGATTCGGTTATACTAAATGAGACACTAACTGATTCTAGTTATCGGAAACTTTAGTAGAGTTATTACCAAACGATTTGTCATTATCAAGTTGATGATATTTCACTTAAGAGAAATCTCCTGGGTATTAACCAAGGGTGGATTAATCCATTTTTATTTTATAGTAAATTCACGTAGAAGATTTGAAGTAAAAATATCACAAATTTAATTTTAGAGGATGAAATCTATTCATATTCATATTGTTTTTCAATGTTTTTTCCTATATCTGGAACTGCAGTTTTTTTCATTTGGCAAGAACCTGCAGCTTGGAAACTTTTCTATTTTGTTATACTTTAAATATTTAAGTTTTTCGAACCCGTTTTTTTATATACGATAATAATTACTATTTTTCTATAATAATTATCTTGTAGTCTTAATTCTGAAATATGGTTGTTATTAGTACTAAATTTTAGCATCTCGACAAACATAAGGCAACAGCTTTTGACTATAAAGCCCAAAAGCTGAAACTTTATTTCAGTAATTAAGGGAAGGACAGATTTAAAAAAAAATCAGAAAGGTTGATACTTAGACAATAAATATATCTTAGACAAAATTAGAAGCGGGGAGGAAGGGGATGTTTTTGCTAGGTTGTCATTACGAATTAATAGTTCAGTCTGTGCAAGCGGTTGTTGCAACTACGATTGTAGAGATACGGATAGTGTCGTTCAGATAAAACGTCAGGAATTGAGGAAGTTTGTACCGCATATTGTTAAGCAGGTCGATGGGAAATTAAGGTGGGTGAATATTAAATTTTTCTATAAGGCTAGTTTAAATGCAACACAATGAGCTAATAGACCAATATTCGGTATTTTCTGTACCAGCAGATATACTAAAATCAAATTTTTCTTACTTTTAAAGTTCGGCTTACTGAAGGGTCTCCAAATTTGGGCTCGCACATTGTAAACTTTTCCATTGTTTTGAATATTTCAAAAGCTATTATTAAATTTTAAAATTATTTTCACTTTAAGAAAAACGCCGAATACTTTTTACACAAACTTCAAAGCCGCTGATAAAAAAAATTGCTATTTACTTCAAAAGGATCATGAGCACAATGTAAACGCTAATAATATTGAAGTAAAATAATATTTTATTTCAGTATAATAAATGGAGTATTTTTTTTTTGAAATAATTATTGTGCAAAAGACCGGAAATGGTCGCCATTCAGTCTAACGAAGTAGTAATGTTCGTAGTAAATTTGCCTAACACCAACAAAATCGCTGAGCTTAAATTAATTGTCGACATTTTCACGCACAAAAGCTTTCAATTGCTGAAGAGCATGCCAGCCTCACACTTTTCAGCATTCATTCATCTCGTCTTCGTGCCTCGGCTCGGTTTTACGATGAAAACGGACGAACACAATAATCGGCAGTGAGTTCGTTTACAAGTGCGAAAATAAAAACAAACGGAAGAAGTAAACAAAAACAAAACATTTTACATTTTACAATACACAAATTCCAATGGTGTCACAAACACCAGTAAAAACACAATTCAAACATACACACTCGCACACACACACACACACACACACACACAGACACAAAAGTAATGTTGCAGCACAAGTTCGAGCTTAAACACAAATACGCGAAGAAGAAGAGAAAATCGTAATTGTAAGTTTGCTTCTTGCTATGTTATTCGTACAGTCGAATCGTGCGAATCGTGCTGAAATGTGAATGTGCGCGCTTTTCTGAGACTGGAATTGGAAGTTCAAATATAAAAACAAAAATCACTGTGAGCACAAATACAAAACTGCGCTGTACTTCATTCTACTGTTGAGTGTCGTCGCAGCAGGATTGTGTCCTCTCGTCGTTCAGCTCGAAAAAAGTGAATTTTTTCAAAATAACAAAATAAAAAGACAGAGCAAAAAAAAACACTAAGACTTTTTAAAGGTACTTTAACGGTTTGGAATGAACTATAAAAAAAATAAAAGTAAAAGAAGCTAATAACTAAAAAATAAAATCCTTACTTAAGAGGATTGTTTTAGGATGCGGAATTAAGTGCCGAATTTCTTTATCGCAAACATCAAAAAGTTTGCAGTTGTGCATTTGCGAATATTTGCAATTTTTTGGTGTATACACACACTTTTGTGTGCCGGGAAAAACGGGCGTGTGAGTGTGTGTCATTGTTGTTGTATGCTCTGCCGAAAATTTGAGTACATATATTATTTAATAAACACCTACGCTGACCTAGCAGCATATCTACTATTACAGCAGCACTTCTTTAAAGGATAATGTGTACCATAATTTTTTTCCGTTTCGTTTTTTGTTTTTTATTAAATAAATTTTTGTGAATTTAAAATTAAAAAATATTTACAAAAATGGAAAAATTCAATTAATACAAAAAAATAAATTTAAAATAAATTTAAAATAAATAAGATAAATACACAAACAAACGCTGCTCCACAAAACAACGAAATAACGAAATAAACTATCGCTTTCGTTGTTAAGCTCAGAAAACAATAACAATTTATGGTATAAGTGTGCGTACAGTGCGTAGCATCACTGAACATTTACATATGTGTGTATGTGTGTTTAAGTGTTCATTTATTGTATGGGCTTTTTTGTGTAAAATTGTCGTATATTTGCCTTTAGCGAGTGGAAAGGGGTGTGTGTCTGCACTATTTTGTGGCATTTGATGGCGTTGTTGGCACACAAAGCAAGTGTCGTACTCAGCTCGCTGGTTTATGGCATGAGGGTTGGAATCCATTAAGTACGCGTACATCACGCGTACATCTCCTTCCAGTTTTTGTTTTTGTTTTTTTTGTTTTTGGCGCTACAACGCATTATTGTGCCGCAACTGAAAATCAACTACAAATTCCCTGCAATCGCAGTAAAGCGTAGATAAATGCGTTGTTGCGCATTTAAGATGCGAAAAATTGTCTAAAAACAATTGGTTTGTTGGTTTGTTGGTTGTTGTTGTTGAAGACTTCTGTCTAGAGGATGTTCATAGCATCAAGTACCCCTTAAATCCTTCATTGCGCATTATGATAAGGCTTTAAGACAAGTAAAGCATGACGACGTAGTCAATAAAAATAAATATGGAAAACATAAAATAAATGTGTAGTAATTTTTTATATTTTATTACATACCATTTATTATATCGTTCACCTATATATTAGATATCACTAGGATATTAGGAAATATATAGATATATATATTATATCTTTTAACTCCTTGGAGGAGCATAGGCCCGCAACAAATATCTTTCACTCGGTACGATTGGTGGCTAGTAGCTTCAACTCTTCCCAGCTTTTCAGCATGTGTGACATTTCCATGTCCATGCTATTCATAGGATTCCACTCAATCGCCATTCTTCTGCTATCACCAGTCGGTCTATGCAAAGTGTGACCGACCTAGTTCCATTTGCAGTTTTTGATTTCGGTTCTTATGGGTCTTTGTTTAGTTAAAGACCATAAATGTTCATTTGGAATTGGATTTGGCCAAAATACTCTAACAATTTTGCGTAATGACTGATTTACGAAAACTTGTTGTTGCATTGATGCCGTTTGTCGTAGCATTCTAAGATTGACATTTACATAGAAGGCAAGATTTTATGTTGGAGTTAAATATTCGTATTTTTGTTCGGCGCGATAACTGAGATGATCTCCCTAGGTAATAGTAGGGTCTTAATATCGTCCACTTATTTATTAGATCTCTATACAATACTGAGTAATAATGTCGTGAAAACCAAGTGTAATACTAATTATTACTTCTCATGTTAAACAAAATATACTAAATAACCAATTTGATGGTTTAAACGGTGAGAAAAATTTTTAATACAAACCTAATTAACTAGATGGTTTTAGATAATCCTTACGTTGAATGCTAACAACAGAAAATAAATTAAAAATGCAGTGAGATTAGTTTTTTAGTCACTAACTCCATTAAAAAGAACGAAAAATAAAATATAAAAACTCTCTGTAGTTTGAATTTGGAACACTTAAAATTCACGTTTTTAAAGAGTGGACTCACTAGCGTTGCATCACTATTCTTTGTTAAGTTCAACAGTATTAGAAGAAAATATATTGTGTTTTCAGTATGTCTTGCCTATTATTAGTTTTATAATATGTTCTGTCTTCACTACGGCTTGCCTATTAATAGTTTCATAATCCCTGTTCAGTTCCACAGTATTTGAGGAAGCTATGTCTTGCCTATTATTAGTTTTAAAATTCTTGTCAAGTTCTATAATATTGGATGCAAATATTTTCTGTCTTCAGTATGTGTTGCCTATTAATAGTTTCATAATCCCTGTTCAGTTCCGCAGTATTTGAGGAAGATATCTTGTGCAAACAGTCTGTTTTACCTATAATTACTGTTATAATTTCTGTTAAGTTCCATAATATTGGAAAAAAATGTTATGTTTTCTCAGTCTGTATAACCAATTATTATTAAGATAATCCTTTTAAACTCATTTGGCTCAAAATAAACTGTAGTCCTAAAGATATTCAGATGCTGCAGCGATGTTTAATAAAACAGTGAATGATATTTGTATAAATGAGACCATATAATATAAATAAAAAATACGCATTATACTAAACGCACTTGTACTTAACTACCTGATTTATTAAAAAATCACTAAAAATGCTTAATACTTTATTATAAAATATAAGTGTTTATATTTTCTTAGCATTCCCAATGTGAAATAAACTGCGATTGTTATCCAAACATCTAAAACGATTATAAAATAACACTTACAAAAATTAAAATAAAACACTCACTCCATAAAACGGTTTAAAAGATAAAACAACATATATATATACGTTAATCATGGATAGTTCACCTGATCTATCTTTAAAATTGCGTCGCGGTTCCAGCGATTCGCGTGATACATTTTATATGGATTTTGCTCAAGGCATTGATTCGGATATTGAAGAAGTTGATAATAGTGCAATAGCGCGTGAACCACAACAACCACCTACTCCACCACTACCAATACCACAAGATATTTTGGATGCTGAAATTGCTGCTATGGCTCAAATGATACCACCACCTCCACAAACAACATCCGCTATGACCATGCAACCAACACATTTGCCTACTTTAAGTGAGCATGATGACTTGCCACCAACACCACCACCACAACTATCAAGTACAGCTATGTCTTCACCGCCAGCATCTCCAACAAATTCTGTTTTGGAGATGATACCACCACCACCTATGTCGCCACCTATAGCTGCACCAATGCGTTTTGCATCTTCGCCACCTATCGAAACAGAAGATGAAGGTGATGATGGCGATGCTGATGAACCGGATGACGCAGATGAAGAAGATAATGATGATGATGACGAGTATAAATCAACTCCTCCACCACCTTTACCACCACTACCCTCAAATTTGTCTTACATACACGGTAGTGGTGGACCACATGTTTCACCTATAGCCAGTACAGCACCTCTTTCACCATCGATCACAAAATCACCTTCAACTTCGCCATCACCACCAATTACGCCACCTGTTTTAACAAAATTTACCTCACCACCAGTTGCTTATGTACCACCAACACATGTGCCAACAACATCACCTTCAGAAAGTGATCAATCGCAACCAAACTCTCCACCACCATTACCACCACATCATGACACACCGCCGCAACCAATTTCACCGAAAAGCATAAGCGCTGAATTGAGTGCACCAAGCCCACCACCACTTTATGATGAAACTAATGAAATGATTGCTGCTGTATTGGCAGCTGCGGTAGAGGCAACAGCAGATTTTGTGCCACCTGCCCCTTATCAAATGCCTGACGAAAATAAATCTTTAAATGATGATGAATCAACTACTATCACAACACCACCCAGCAATGGTTATTCAGGTTCTTCTATACTTGCACCAACCAGTGAGCATTTAGGTGAATTAGAAAAAGATGCTGGACTTGTTTTAGCTGATATACCACCACCGCCAGGCTTAGAAGATGAGCCTAAAATGGATGAAGAAGCTTCTGGAGAAAAAACACCAATTTCAGAGCAGCAACCAGATGATGTTGTGACAGAAGATCAAATCACGCGTGACATACCTATTGATGAGGAGGCCGAAGAACCAGGCACACCTACACAACAAACAACATCAATTGCTTCAGGCTCACTTAAACGTAGCGGCAGCATTGGTGGTGCAACTAGTCATGCAGCTAGTCGCAGCGTCAGTCGCAGCGGTAGTCGCAGTGGTAGCCGCAAATCAAGTCGCAGTGGCAGTGTACGCGGGAGTATCGGTTCACGTGCTGGTAGTATTGCAGCCGGTTCAGTAGCCTCAGCAGCAGCATCTATTGCTTCAGGTGTGCAACAAGGCGTTGTGACATCGCCACAAGCTTCGATAAAATCATTACGTAGCCAACAATCAATCAAATCACAACATTCAAAACATAGCATTCCACCAAATGTCAGGAGTCCACCTCTATCTGCACGTATGCAAAGTCCACCGGAAGGAGACGGTGCACCAATAATGCCCACACCACCAATGATGCGTAGCCCACCCCCAGTCAAAAGTCCACCGGTTATGCATAGCCCACCAATAGTCACCAGCCCACCTAGGGTTTATAGTCCACCATTGGTCAGCAGTCCGCCAATGCGTAAATCCATTATCGAAACAACGGAGACTGATAAAGCTGGAATGCCAGAAAAAAGGTAATTTTTTATATTAAAATTATTTTAAAATAAAATTGCACAGTAGTTGGTGTAGGTGTGCACTAAAGAATTGGAATAATATCCACGTATCCAGCACAGTTGTGTAAAAGCCACTTTTGTTCGTAGTTGAAATATGTAAGTATATTGAACTTAAGAGTTCTCCTGTACGCGCCTTCTGTACGAGTATCTGATGTGACCAACGGTTACATGCTGTGCATTAAGCCTGCTAATAATAAGTTGAGCCTACATCATTTCTGTGGGCCCACAATGTTATAATAAGTTTCAATCAATAACGTCACCGTTGAAATGTGACGTGACGAGTCATTGTACTCTAGCTGCTTTGCTTTTTATTTTTTACTCAATCTTTTTTTTTCCTATTTTGTTTAACGTTTCAACACGAGGCTCATTATTTATTAATAGGTATTTGCTGACGGAAAGGACTATTCAACTCACAACGCATCCACGTTGCACAGATTTCGATTTGCAAGTGATTATGAGTGCAGGTTGCGCTCGCTGTAGGGTTGTACGGTTATGAGTGCAGGCACCGCATTTGGCGGGGCATTAGGTTAG
>NC_051846.1:144843205-144848145 GCF_002237135.1 Teleopsis dalmanni | reverse complement strand
GTAAGTACGATAATAAAAATATTACTGTAACCATTTAAAAAATTTGGAAAGAATTTTGATTTTATATTATTGCCTTAATGTTTTCCTTAGTCAAAAAAAATGTTTATATCGAAACTATATTTATAAATAATAAAATATCTAATATAGATTATTAATAAAAACGTTTATTTTCTATTCCTAATATAAAGAACAAGTCATAAAACTTCTTACTGCATTCAGAGAAATGTATTTACATCTGATGATAATGAAAATGATCTGCACATTATTAATTTATAATAAATTAAAAATTTATTATATTCATAACTTGCAGACATATTTCGAGGGTAACAACCCTCAAGGCGAATCTTTTAAGAAATTGAATAAAATCATTTATTCTCTAAAGAAAAGAGGATAACAAAAACTCGATGTACAAGAGGAAGTACAGGAAGCACCAAAGCAATAGGGATTAAATTTGTTTTTTTTTTCCTTCTTTTCAACTACATTTGATGCAGAATTTGCGATTATTGTCAGAATTTTACTACTATTTTTTGTCAATCTTGAAATTAAATACGTCAGCTTAGACGGACATAAAGATTTCTCAAGCATTGTTACCGGATATCAAAGAAGCTTAAACAAAAATGTACCCAAGCAACAAGAGGAACAAAATAATGTAGGCAGCAACTTCCTTGCACATTAAAAATGGTGCAATTCATCATCAGATTCACGAAAAGAAGTGCAGTCTGGTGCAAGGCGGGAGGTGTCAAAATACGAGCTAAGCCAATGATGTAATATTTGCTGAGCTCGTGCATTGCATTTTATGCAATTTTGCTCAACTACTTGATAATCCTTAAACTAAATTTAAAACTTATCTCAAATATCCGTTCCTGAAAAATTTCTGATCTATTGATCTTGTAAATGGTTGATCTTGAAATGTTGAATGTTGCGTGCCAGGAAACAACTTGTTACCATCCAAGTGCATTTCGCTGATGCGTTTGTTCGACCTTAAAAGGACATTAAGTATCCCTTCAGGAAGTGTATATTTATTTTGCATTGTCCTTTTGTCACAGCACATTGCTCATAAGTGCTTGTTACACAAATTTTTATGTATTTTTATATTTATTTCTGTTTTTATATATGAAATTCGATATTAATGTTATTTTTTCGTTTCGACTTTGTTGTTTTTTATTTGTAGTTCAAAGAAATCAAAATTTTGGAATCGTTGTAATTTTATATCTACTATATTATCGTAATGCTCGACAGTACTTCGACAAACAATAAACAAGTTGTTGCTTCTTGTTGAAGTTTTAGTTTACAAGATGCTCATTAAAATTTGTTCGGAGACACATAAATTTTAATATATCATTTAAGAGACTGAAACGACTTGTCTAATGACGCCCACTGTCAGTTTTCGGAAGATTTATATTGTTTTAGTAAATATCTAATATACGACCATTTGTCAAAATATGAAATCTTGTCATTTTGACACTCGTCTTCAAGTACTTTTGCACTTAAATCGCATTTAACAATGGTCAATTAATTTTCCAACTAAAGGGGTTCTCAATACCAGTGCCTAAAAAAATCATTAAGCATGAGAAGATTTTCGTGGAATACTACAAATGGTTGTGTTAGCTTATAAAGTGTGAAATATTACACATACGACAATCGGTTTTATTGTAGTTTTAGGCGCCAAGTCAGCATAAGTTCTAATTACTATACAAGTATATTCCAATATATTTATTTGTTTAAAAAGAACACAAATCTTAGAAATAAAGTTATTCTATTAATACTACTTTTTCAGAAATAATAACATATTCATATATGTATAAACGTAAACATTTGTCAACATATTCAATATATTTGAATTTTGTTAAGAGTCTTTTAAAAATATATATTAATATCTGAACATATATCATATACAAAAAGACTATCCGAAATCATGAAAATGCCAACCAATCAAAATAAATAAGGACACACATCTTCATCCATCTAGTTACTTATCCTTTCAATATATTATTTGGATCATTCTCATTCGGCATGAAGTGCAACATAAGTCTAATGTTCTCCAAAAGACATATTACAGTGCAAGCAGTGTTAGATCTTTATAACGTTATCTTTATAACACATATCTAGAAAAGGTCGGAATTGCTTATTTTCAAAGAAGCAAAAGTATAAGTGTTTTCCGCATAAATATGATATTTCATATAACCTCATAGAAAAATTATAATGGTCACAAAACGCATTATTTCGGTGACTAATTCGCATTACTAAAACCTGAAATCACACGTCCAGAACGTTTTTTGCGGAAAAACAAGGTATGTGGTCAAATTGTGACACCATCTCATTGAAGTCACAAATTTTTTATAAGCGTATTTTCAATCAAAATGGACAGTTACATTTCCAGACCAAATGCCACATTTAGTATTTTTTAGTAGACACAGTGACTTTTCGCCAGCTAGTTACGGATTTTCATTGCCAAAAATGCGACAGTTTTTATTTCTTGACATGTCCATTAAGTGAATTATGAGTTCCAACACTGAAAAAGATTCCATGTGAAAAATGGTAACAAATTCTCACAATTCAACATGTTCAGCGGTTGTGAAACGATGCATATGGTAAAGTACCTTACATATATGATGACTACTTGTCACATACCAGCAAAAAATAACTCTGCCTTATCAGGACCTGAATAGTCCCTTCTCATTTGACGTCTAACTTTAAGTAAAATCGTTTATTTTAGTATCCACGATTATTATAAAAACTTGTATTTTAACAGCATTTAGCTATTATTATAATCATTGACTATAATTATATATAAAGGAGGCTTATATTGGAAACATTTTAGAGAACCTCTTTCCTACTTTTTATTCACCAAAATTAAACACTTTTAGAAATTAACAAAAACGTTTCTTCTGGTAAATATGAATAATTCTGTACATATTTTTGTCATAATTGTTATAATTTTTATTTTCATTTGCATAATAGTATATCTAACTTAAATGTTTAGTGATTCCGTTCTAGCTCGATATAATTTTAAATTTAAATATAAAATAATATATAAGAACTGATCAGTGTTGAATAATACTTCTTCAAATACATATATCAGTTTAAGATATACTTTGATAAATTCTTTATATTTACAGTATATTGAAACTTTTCTTTGGAAAAAAATAAACAAGGAATAAAATCAGAATTAATTCAGATTTGAAAGATTATAAAATGTAAAGTATTTAAAGGTTATAGTTAGTTAACTGCACCGAAATAATTTATCATCACACAAAGCAATACTTTCAACCCTTTTGCAATATATACAAATTATGTGCTAATATCCGAATTTAAGTGTGATAAATTCGAAATTTTGAGTACAATATTTGAAATAAGAAAACAGTTTATACTTCTCATATACTTTACATTTTAACCCCAATATAAAGAAATTTGTTTACATTAAGAATGTTTAATTTAATAGGTAAATATGTATTAATCGGAGTATTAAATTGTATCCATTATAATATTTAGGAAAGGTGAATATCGTACTAGAAGCAGGAGGTAATCTTAGAAATTTTTAGTTTTAATGTCACATATGAAATTATGGAACTTGTAAGCGTGTATAGCAGTTTATAATTCTCATCTATTTTACATTTAAAAACAAATATAAAAAGTCATTTATGCGCTAGTCCCAGGGTTAAATTTCAATTTCTTTAATTGTTGAATACATTGTAATGAAAGACTGATTAAACAAGTATAAAGTAGACTCAATCAAAAATTTTTGTACAAAAGTGGTAATAGGTAAAAAATTTAAATATGTCTAAGCTAGATTCGTCAAATCAGTACACACATGAAACAAAATGTTCTGTTATTATATTAATTGGTAAAGTAAGTTTTCTAAACCTCTAAGTGCATATATTTTCTTTCAAACTTATTAACTACGATATTTTTTTTATTACAAATTGCACATGTAATATATAATATACTAGCATTTTACTCCTTTAAATTTATCACTTGGTGTTTACAATACACTGAAATTATGTCCTTTTTTTTTATCTATTTTCAAATTTATATACTTTATTCGCTGCCTCAAGATTTTCCAATTTGTTTACAAGCCATTTATGTCATAAAAACTGACTTTGTTGACAGTTGAAGCAACCGCAGAAGAAATATCACTCAAAAGTAGCGCAATATCACACGTGGCAATCAAAAATCTAAAACCAAACATAAAGTGAATATCACAAATTGTTCACTGAATGTATTTCCAAGAATGAAAATAAATTTCTGCTTTTGTGACGTAAAAATTCATAAAATCATTCAATGCGTTACTGCCGCCATTGCGTTCCTAGACGAAGGATCAATTACATTTTCGACTAACGTGATCCTTTTCATTGAAAACCAAGTTAGATCATTTTCATATATTTTTGCATCTTTAACTTTTATGAGATATCTAAGATTATATGTATAACCCTAAAGTAAATCTTTACATAAATAAACGAGTATGTTATATGATTGGTAGTATTAAAGAGGTATCATTTTATTCTTTGTGCGCATTTATGAACAATAAAACGTGTTAAAGTCGCTTTATCAGCACTGAAAAAAAAGAAAAGAAAAAGAAATGCTCCCTCACTGAAAATGCTGCGTAGGAGCCCCTGTTTTAAAAACGTTTCTTTTATGTTCAGCAATGGATTGCAGCAATGGATATATATATAGATCCTTTGTTTATGCTCCCATTGTGTAGAAAGGACGCAGGAGTCTGTTTGACTGAACTCACTTTTACCTTTCAGAGTGAATATTTCACAATTATTTTGCCATTGTTCGCAGTTTTATAGCGTTTATCTGCGTTTATAGCTCGACTCGAATGAGTATAAGAATTCTAAACAAGATATTTGTAAGGATATTTTAAAAAAAAATGTACGTTACATTTTATTGACTTCATTTCAGTGTTAGCTTGCTATTTCCTTTATGATAATACTATG
>NC_051846.1:144825019-144843105 GCF_002237135.1 Teleopsis dalmanni | reverse complement strand
ATTTCCTTATTAGCGACGTTATTTTTCTCGGCGGTGTCATTGCTTCCAGTTGTATGCGAGCGTGACACGGGCAGAGTAGCCATATTGTCGCCGCTTTCGACATCCACGGTAGCGACTTTCACTTCACCACCTCCCATTTTAAATCAAACTTTTATTTGATGATTCTTAGCTCAGTACTTTGAACACTTTTTGTTTATATCTCAGACAAATTTTTAATTAAAATTTGTAATTTGAGCAATTAATTTTAAACTTTAATTATAAGAATATTTTCTTTTTACAACAATTTAGAGCACACTTAATTTGACATTGAGTTACATTTTAACAAAAATTTTATTATTTCTTACAATGTTATATATGTTTGAATAAAATTTGATTATTTAATTATTATATTTCAATATTTTAATTTTTAAAATTATGCTTTTTTATTGTTTTCTCGAACGGACGTTAAAATATTTCGTTGTCACCGTCACTGTAAAACTGAAGCTGCGTTGTGTTATAGAATTCTGCGCTTTCTGACTTGAATCGAGCACAAAACTGCGTTTCAAATTTTTATAAATTTTGATCAAAAATTTGTGGATTCCATAGTGTGGAACGTGTGCATACGCTGAGTGAAAAAGGGGAATATTTGGTTGCTAGTTGTGCGTGCCTCAAGGACGTTCACTGCAGAGCTTTCCGAATGTTACCCCAAGTAAGCTCAGCGCTTTTCTTTTTAGGCGCGCTACCGATAAAAAACAGTCAACGGGAAGAAATTGCTCTGAAGTGGAAAAATCTCTGAGTACTTGAGAAATTCGCTGGAGAATCAACAGAATCTTTTTATGAGATTTTTGAGTACTATTTCTGTGTGTACATTGGACTTCAGCGACTTCAGTACGAAGACGAGTGATTTTGTTGCTTCGTGAAATTATGCCAAGTTAAGGTATTTGCACATATTAAAGTGTACACTTGTAGAAACATAGATCCATGCATAGAGTTCACTTATTTTTTCAGCTAATTTAGTGCACATACACGGTAGTGCTAAAGTGCTTATGACTCCTTGAGGAACCGTAACGAAGAAAAGGATTACACACTTTAGTGCGCTAAATGGGTTTGCTTTCAAATTAACCGAAGCATATAATTTACATGGGAGAACAGGCAATTTTATTGTGCATGAAATATGGTTTTTCATCTTTAAGTGATAATAAAATCAATTACAAAATATATATTAGCACTGGTGTATGAGTATTTAGGTAGTTGGGTTAATTGTCATTACCTAGAGTAAATATGACATTTTGCGAAAATTTGACAAATTGTTATAAAAATATAGCTTTAGAAATTCTAGGTGTTAAATTATTATTGAAAATATATATTGAAAGACTATTACATATATAAATTAAAATTTATAATTATAAATTGTTATAATCACATTATATGGAATGTATCTATATATATTATATATATTTCTGAAATATTCGCTTGCTCCTACTAGTTAAGTATCCAGGATTGTGCCTAGAAGGGTTTATTTTAAAAAAATATACTTATTTTAGCAGTGTTATTGCAGTGTATTATCTGCATATTTCAAACGGAAATCTATTCCCTAATTCCTCATAAATATGCTACTGGGTTCAGATACATTTAAGTACATAGGTTTGCACAGAAAAAAAAATTAATAATATAAAAAAGAGTATACAATTTTAAATGCTTCTACCTTTAAACAATCGTATTTTATACATTCCAAATAAAAAGAAGATCCGATCCCTTAAACGATTTTGTCAAAATAATTTTAATAAAATTTTAATTGATAAGCATTGTAATTATCTAAGTATAAATTACTTTGAGTACTGAAATTTGAAGACGGCTTTATCATTATTTGTTTTAATTATATTATTGTGTTATTATATTTCTTCCGACCTGAGATCGTCTCATACTGTTTAATGAAATCGTAAGAAAGTAAGGTCCTTGATACGTTTCTTGGTAATGCAGCTTGTGAACTGATAAGAATGCTGAATATTTATTCTATGTGCCTTAGAAGATGAAGGTATCAAAATCATTCAATTCCATGTTTGTAAGATAATAAGGTAAAAACAGCAGATCTAATTGAGAAACCTAATTAATCTGAGTTCAGATCTATTTATAGCTATTTTTCTGAACATTATCCGTACAAAAAAGAAACTAAATTTAAATTTAAAGAAACCAGTGTCTAGTCTTAGTTCGGATCTATTTTAAACCAAGGTTTCGGAACACTTACCTTATAAGAGAGAAATTTTATTTACAATGAAAGAACCAGTGAGTAATCTAAATAAGCAACTATTTTAACTAGTGTTTCTGAAGATTTCCCACATAGCAGGGAAATTTGATTTGAAATTATATTTATATTGACATTGTTTAGTTTAAAAAATGACGATTAAGACCTTTCGCTATTTACGAACTTCAGGGACTAATATAGTCCTGAACTAGCGAAAAATTAAGAATGTTAATGAAAAAGAAAAATCGTCTTTCGACATTATAAATATTTACTAATCTACTAACCTTTCCAAATGGTCATTTTGTTTGCTAATATACATTAGTAGATCATTACAATGTTTATAAGCCTTAAGTTAGATGAACCCTAAAAAATGGTTCACAAACTCTGATATGAACTTAGAAAGGAACCTATATTTTTACTGGTGGTTCGAATAAAGAGTTTATGATGCCTCTACTTTTTGGAATGACTTTGTAATTAACTTATATTTAATATTTCTGGGAACTGAAGTAGTTTAATAAGTAGATACCCCGCAGAAAGTTTCCGGTGCTGTGAGGAGCGTTAGAGTATCCTCATTCGTGTACTTTATTTATTTATTTTTTATTATTTTCTCAATGTTGGTGTTTTATTTTTAAGAATACTTGTTTATAAACTGGTTAATGGATTTCAGGCAGTTACAAATAGAAGAATATGATTATTTAATATAACCAGAAGTAGAAAGGGATATATGATGTATGATATACATTTCATATTAAACTAAATATGATATATTATCGAGGGCTGATGTCAAATAAGTTTGTTGTTAAAATAAATAAATAAAAATAAATTTATTTTTCATCAACTACAGTTAATTAGTTTTTTTCTAATTTGTGGTAAAAATAGTATATGAAAACAACAATTTGGGCTATTAAAGGTATTCTTTCTAGAACAAAATTTTTTTAAACTATTTTATATAATAATTCATGATTATCAACTGAAATTATTTTTTTTTTAAAAAACTTATATCTTAATAAACTATTTTTCGAAAATATATAATTAAATTAAAAATACTTTATCCTATTTATCACAATATTATAAAAAAACTTTTTAAGTTTGAAGGCACCACCTTTTGATTTCTTTTGAAAGAAAGTTGTAAAATTAGTTTTTGTGGAAACCCATATTTTAATTAGGGCGTGGCATGATATATAGACAACCATTGAATGTACATACAAAGATACTAAAGATGCGGTTTCCCTGTTGTTTCTGAAAAGTTAAGCACAAAAACGCGTATTTTATTTACTAAACAAAACTAACAAAGCTTTATGAAAATATTGAAAACAAAACCTGCCTTCTGGTTCCCTCTGCTCTCGTCTTCCCCACTTTAACAAGTCTTTAGTGTACCGTCAGAGTGTTGAAAACATTAAAAGTCTTTTAAGTTTAAACAAAACAACAGAAACAAAACAATAAAAAGCAACTAAACAAAGCTTAAAACTTACAAAGAACTTGAGTTTTCAATTAGGATTTCACAAAGTTGAAGAATGTACTAGAAATGTTAAGAAACATACACTATTATCCCATTGTACTGTTGTACTGTTGTAATAGAGCAATAGATATGTGTACAAATTTTAAAATAAACACCCTCACACCAATATTACCCCCCACCACTGCATTGCACTACTATACAACAACCGCTTTGATGATATACTAAACCCTTATACGCACACAACTTGTAATAAAGAGACAGAAGAAAGCCAACAATAATACCTAGTACGCGTCTAATAAATATGTAAAGTGTAGGAAAAGCAACAAAATAATTATAAAAAAAAATTATGTTGAAGAAAAGAAAAAAAATTTAAATATCCCGGGCCGACCTAGTGACCTCCCAGCAAAAGCATGTAACAACAGCGTGAGAAAATTTTACTCAAAATTTTGATTTTTGCTAGCATGTTGGCAACTCTGTGTGAATGAATGTTTTTACATTGAGCACAACATCACACAGAATCGCACAGCATACATTGTATACACACACACACACGCTCACATATATTTCTGATCTGAAAATAGGATTTAATGAGTGGAATGTGTGAATGACTCCGAGTATGTGACTCTGTGGCGGAGTGCACACAGAGGCAACGTGTGGGCGTTTGGCGGTGTTCTTATGATTATGTGTGCGAAGCTGGGTTGTTTTGCTTTTGGATTATGTTGTGTAGCACCAGGTTTTTTATTTGTTTATACTGATTAATTTTTTTCTTTATAATGGAAATAAAAAAATTTACGGTATTAAGTGGCGATTTTGTAGAAGAGCTCATAAAGAAGTTAAGTGGACTGGTAGCCAATTTCAAAAGGTAGTAAACTGATGTAGAAGGGGTGTAGCACTGTCTTCAAAATACATACATTAAAACATATTTTAAGTAGTATTATGTGTGTATATTTTGTTTAAAATGTATATTCTTTTTTCTTTTGGTAATTCCGCAAAAAAAAAAATGAAACGCAGTTGTTATCACATTTGTTTAAATTAATAAATGCACAAAATAAATTGTTGTTTTTAAAAATTATTAATTATTTTTCAGTTGTTAAGTTTTATAAATTAATTTCCATTTAGAATTTCAGTAATTTTTATAATTCTTATACAATCGCACTTTAGATTTCAAATTGTAAAAATTTTCATTTATCTACACTTGAATTTTCATTGAAGTTTCTTATGAGAAAATTTCCTCTTGCAGGCATAAAAAAAATTCACACAATTTGTTTTCCATACTTTTACCATCCGTAAAACACAATCACATTCGTCTACGTTGATATCCTATCCAACTACAACTGAATGGCGAGAGCAGAAATTTTCTTCTACACCGAGGATAGCACAATCTATTGTGTATGTGTTCTTCGGTCTGGTCCTGCTATGTGATGCTGGACAATTCTGATTCGGCGCATATTGAGTTGTGGAATGTATTTGTTGCGTACGAGTACGAGTAGGACAACAATATCCATTTTGTTTGTTATGGTGCTTTGTGCAAATGCAAGTAGGGGAAAAGTCTTTGTTAAGGAAAAACTAGGACAAGTATCCTGTTGTTATATTAAATTTAGTATATTTTCGCATTGTATGCATTTATACAATAACATTAATAAGAAAAATAGGGAACATCAACTGCAGGTTGTTATGTACACTGTATATGTAAATCTGCGTACGAGTATTTTAATTTATATGTAATTAGGGTTAGCTTTAGTAAATAATTAAGTGCTGATAGGTTTATTGAGCTTAAAGTGTCGGTATTTTGTGTAGTTGAAGCAAAAATTTTTATATTTTCCATTTTATCTTTGTAAATTATATGGCTGAAATTTTTTGATTTGATTCGATTTTATTTAATGAGTTCCTATTTATAACTAAATTTTCTTAAATTCAATAAAATAAATAAATAAAATTTTGCTAATGCATACTGGTATAATGCATACTGGTACTGGCAATATACCTTATACTTTATAAGGTAAATACCTAATAAGTTATTTTAAAGAAATGATTTGAATTTAGACTCTAGTAATTATGACAATAATGAAAATCTCTTAATATGTTTCAAATTAACTATTGTTAATGTAAGACAACTTTATACTATTGATGGTTATAATAGTAATAAATTTATAGAATTAATTTCTATATTCGGAAATATAAGAAACATTTATATTAAAATATAAACACACATTTTTATAACAACTCTCTAAATGTTATTTATAAATAATTTCAATTGCTAAATAACTTATCTTTGATCCTGAAATATTAAATTTCTCGAAAATATTAAATAACTATTAAAAAAATATATATTTGTCGTTAATCCAGATTATAAAATTTTTGTAATAATAATATCAGTTTATATTTATCAAATAACACTTTTAACGGATCATCCCATAAAAAGTGAACTTACAAATGCAATTAGTCATTAATAAATGAAGAAATAACAAAATTAGTTTAAAAAATTTGATTGCCCGCCCGATATTCACTAACATTGGACGTTATCATGACTTTATCTTTAAAAAGTTTTCAGCTTAATATAATATTTATTATATTCTTAATATATAAAAAGTATATTTTACAACATATAGTTAGTTACAGCATATGTAACTACACATAACCTATACAGAAAAAAGTATTTATGTTGACTTCTACTATAAAAATTTCAAAGATGAATTTTCCATAAGAATAATTTTATTATAAAAACTTAAATTAATTAACTATCACTTTTAACTAATAATAAATATAAATAAATTTATTATTAAAATGGTGATAATAATAATTATAATAAGGTAATAATATGAAAAATTTTTTATATTTAAATATCCAGTCTTTAATATTCAAAATAGGTTAAGTAATTCTCTCAACTTCTTCAAAATTCTTTAAAAATTGTTATTATTCAAATATTTAAATTAACAGTGTGTTGAGTTTTATTTATACACCACTAAAATTCACCTCGCAAATTTTAAACGCATTCTATGCAAAATATTTGCGGTTGTTTGTAGACAAGTGTGCTTCGGTGGTGTTTACCTTTTTGTGTTTTTGTTATTATCCTTTTTGCGTACTTGTTTTGATATAAATTTTCGTTATCACGTATTTTTCGTGGTGTATACGTAATAGAGAAATGATTACGCACACACAGAGAGCCATTTCAATGCAAATGTTGCTGTGTTGTGACGTTGAAGTGAAAACAGCAACAAAAATGTAATCCTGTGTGCGACGCAAAAAATTGACTTAGGTATTCCTTTTGCTGATTCCGTGTTGCGTCGTAGTATTTTTCACTTAAAATTAATCCATGTTATATTTGTTTCTCTATTGTGTGCGCTACATTTAATTTTGCAATTTACGGTTCTTGAGAAATTTCATAATAAATAATTTTCTTTTTATTCTTATTCTTGTGACATTTGGGTGGAGTTTATATAGAAAGGTAAAGGTATATGAAACGTGTAACTAAGTTTCCTTTGCTTTCTGTCATGATACTAGAAGTTCACTTATTTCTTTATTATATTTAGAATTTAGCTTAATAAATATTCAATTTATTTGTTTTAAATAATTGATATAATATTGTTAAGAGCAATACAAATATATAAATTTAAAAAAAATATCTAAATTATTATGATAAATAAATTATAATAATAATTTACATCCAGCGGCTTAGTTGAGTTGATCATATCTTAAGAACGGGTGATGATGCTTTAGCGATATAGGTATATGAAGCGGCAGCTAGAGAAAGAAGGCGTAGTGAACCCTGAAAGCGCTTTGTTTTATATAGTATAGTCTATTTTATATAGTATAGTGTGAATATAAAACGCAATTACTGGGGGTGTGTTGCCGCATTGAATTATATCTTATTGCATTTAATGACGAAAATTACAGTTAAAAAACACTATTCATTTTTTTATTTTAGGTAATTTTAGTTTTAATTAATATTTTCTTTATATATTTTACATATATTAAGAAACTGCAGTGGAATAAACTTTCATCGTTAGTCAATTTTTACTTATTCTGCAGGTCTGTTCAGCCAAAAGGAGTTAAGTTCTTTCAAAAGTAGTGATAGAAAAATGTAGTCTTAGAAAAATTGTTCAAGTAAAAGTAGTGACCATGCAAAAGAGTAATAAATAATAATAATGATGCTTATGCTAGTACTATATATATGCACATGCTAGTATGATATCTACAGCAGACATATATGTTTTATAGAATCACTGAAATGTTTTACAAATGTAAATAATTCGGTATTTTGACGTTTATATGTTCATAAGAGAAAGAGCTTTCCATGATTATCTTATAATATGTTCAATATTTTAACTTTCTCTAATATAAAGTATTATGGTAGATACACAATAATAATAATTCAACCACCCTTAAATATGTTAAAATGATGAAGCCAATGAAAAGTGGGTTGACAATATGAATTAGAATGGTATATGTAAAAAAGTTTTATTGGTTTTTTTTTATCATAAAACCAAAACCTACAATAAGAACATAATATAGTATTTTAAATTTGTTCTCCATTATATTGACGAGGGCTTTTTAATATTAGTCAACTGCTGACATCAATATAATCAATAATTAATTGATGAAGCAAAATTTAAAGATCTCGAATTGCAATATTCCAAACATGGTTTCTAAGTATGTTAAAGCAGATAGCTTATAAAAAAATGATTATCACGGTATTATTTTTTGCAAATCATATTTTAAATTCAGTTCATTTTACTTATAAACTAGCTAACAAATATTAGCATTAGCCCATAAACTGACTTCATAACTGATTTAGACCGAAACTAATATTTTCATTTTGTAGAGTGTCCAAAAAATCAATATAATCCACAGAAATAAATCAACCATATATGCAGATTGGTCCTTGAGCATGAGATTGATTATATTTTGGATGAATATTTTGGGGTTGTTTCATGAGGCAATTGTGTTTTCAGTTAAAAATTTAGTTAGCCAAAATGAGTGCAGAGAATGAATAAACCAAAATACGTCCGAAATAATATCTACCAAGCAACAAAAACTGTATGATGAAGGACTCACCCTAACGTTGTCTAAGTCGATTTTGCACGGTAAGGGTACATGTCTTTCACAAAAAAAAATTGATAAATCGTTGTGAATAGTAATGGAAGATGCTACCGCAATCAGTATGAAATAATTATTATGATTATTAATAATGTTTTCAAACATTTTAATTAAAAGGTCTTACATTTCTTCACTCTTTATTAAAATTATTAACTTTGAAGTCTGAAAAAGAACCATGAAAGAAAAATAAGAAAATTCCTATTTTCACAAAAGTTTTCTTCAGTGAAAACTGAATCTTCAGAAAGTTCTGCCATTTCGTTAAGGGCGGTGTTTGGTGTTTTATCGGGAAGTTGCACGTCATGATTAACAACTGACGTCTTGTCTCGTCGCCTTCTTTCAACGAAATCAAACTGCTGTCGCGTGAGTTTCGTCTGATAATTACTACGTAAATATGCACAGCGAACGCATGCAATTGGTGACGTTTGAAAAGACTTATGGGACTTGAGCCACAAAAGCGTACAAAAAGGTCCCCTGGCTCATTTAATGAATAAAAAACAAGGAAGTGATAAGCAGACTTTGGGTTTCTTTTATTTTTATTTTTTATTTGCAACACGTGACAGCATTTGAGGTGCAAGCACGCAGGCTTTTGCTTCGGTATGAGAGGTTTATTTGTTGACAAGAAAGGGTGTTTCCAACCATACCAAATTAACTGCAATAGCTAAGAAATTAGTTGCAACCAATCCTTAGATTAAATTTTAAATAAAATATATTTAACATACATAAATCTGTTAACTTTCTTGAAGCAAACAAAAAAATTTACTTCAAAAGTCAATATACTCGTGTCCTAGTTACAAAACAAATTGCCAAAAGATAATATCGATTGAAAAGAGCAAATTGGCAACTTGCCACATGTGTAAGCAATATTTTTTTATTTCTATATAAACAAAAAATAAAAACTATATTCACATATTTTTTGAAAATAGGTATAAAGCATCCTTAGTGATTACAAATCAAATAATGTGCAGCGACTTGTGTCTTTTGTATTTAACTTTTGTGTCTCTGAACGTTAACGTAATCTAATCAACTGTCATGCCAGGCACCTAAAATATTCCACTCATTCCTGCAGCTGACTTGCAGTGATGCTGCAACAACGATTTAACTAACTTCTGACTAGTGAACTCAATATTTAAACATTAGCCTGCACATCATTAAATATCCAATTCAACCCAAAGGCACTGCAGAAGCAGTGGTAGTAGTAGTGGCAGTAACTATTGCTAATGAAGAAGTCCTGTTCTACAGTTTGTGTTTCATCAGGACTTAAGTGCTTAGAAGTATTTAAATTCTTTGTAGTCCTTTCTCCGTTACAGCCAATATATCTTTGTTAAACTGTGCACACTTTTGCAGCAAACAGTGAAGTGGCAACCGGCCAAATGTTAACAGCAAATAGAGCAGCAGCTGCGGCATAAGGTTTGGAATCTGCAATCTACAACTTATATTGACACTTCACTAGGAATTGTGACGTACAAGTTCAGTGCAATACAGCGGAACAGGCAAAAATTTGAAGCCTGTTTTTGTTCATTTTGTAGCATTTTTTGACAATCACTGGCACAGAAATACTGTACAGTGGGTTCGGCTCAGTTGGCAACTCTTATGATGATGTTGCCGTTGCCGTAATTCAGGACTTGCATGCAGCATGCAAAATGAGCAATTCAGAAATTGTTCAGCATACTAGTATCTGTACTAGTATCTGTTCACTTGATTCCACGTTGCTTCAAATGCACGTACACTCATATTACTTTGCACTTTGACTATGATTTTTAATATTGAAGTCTGCAGAGAAATATCAGAGAATTAAGGTGTGAACGTGATCTGGGTTTATTTCTGTAATATGACATTTTATTAATCTCGTGAAAGTAGAGATAATGTAAAGTTTTTTACATAAATTTCAATGATTTCGGGTTTAATGGACTTTAATACAAAAATTATATTTAAGGATATAATTAGTATTTAATTTTGAAAGTTTTTCAAGAAGTCCTTTACAAATATGAAATTTAATTTTTACATTTCGCTAAATTTTTCGGGGAGTTATAAGTCATTAATTATCAATCAATTATTCGATTTATTTTAAAAAATGATAACCTTTATATAGCAACATAATCTGTTTTTACATAGCTTTCGAAAATTTTCTTTAGGTTAATTAGTTAATAACTAACTCATAGTAATTCATTGATTTAGTCATTTTCCATAATATCGGAGACGAAAAAAAGAGTGAAAAATAAATATACGAATATGATGTAGATGTAGCGCAACGTTATACTTAGAATATTAGAAAATTCCAATATCTTATTCTAATATCTTGAAATTACGAAGACAGTTTATAAAATTTCTATAAAAATCGTATTTAATCTAAAATTTTTAAGAAAATATATCATTTTAATTTCAGTTATAACGTAGTATATACATTTCAATAATTAATTTATTATCAGTGAACTAAGAAGATTAAAAACATTAGGACTAATAATATACATAATTGTAGGTGTTGAACTGGAAAATAAAGATTGTCGACATTTTGGTTAATGAGACTTAAAAAACTTGTGGTGGTATTAAGTAAATAATTTTTAAACGTAAATAAAATTATATGAGTTTTATGAATAGTATTTCTGATGTATTCTAAAGTTGCAATATAAAAAAAAGCTTTATTAAATCATTTATAGCATATGGGTATGAATCACATATAACGAGAAATAATTAAATTTGTTGGTTTAGATTAGATTAGATTTTAAGATGGGTTGGGAACTTGTCATCACGTCACTGTATCCTTTGAGGATTATAGTGACATACCCATTTCAGTTCCATAGACGAGCAGTTGATTACGCTATTATGTCCAAAGTCTGAATCTGGCGAGACTAAATCGAGCGAGTGACACGGAATGTGTTCTGCTGTTTCCTCTTCTTTGCAACAAAGTCTGCAACTATCATCTCTAATAATACCTAATTTCGATAAATGCTTTTTAACTCCGCAATGTCCAGTGAGAAACCTTGTGACAAGACGGATGCCATTTCTGTTCAGCATAAATAGCTTCGTAGTTCTGACTTTTGAGCGATACGTTATGAATTCTTTAGTTTGTCTGCAGGCAATTGTATTATCTCAATCAGTCTTTGCTGCTCTTTCCAGCCACTCATTAATTTTAAGTTTGAAAAACCTCCATGATGGACCACAGAATGGTTGTGGCACAATATTATATGAGGCCGCCCCTTTTCTAGCTAGTTCATCTGCTTTTTTGTTTTCTTCAAATTCGCTGTGCTCTGGAATCCATATTAAATGAACCCTGTTCTTTTCAGCAAGATCTTTGAAAAGTAGAAAGCATTCCCACACTCGTTTTGAGGTTACTCGAGGTAAGCGAATGCTAAGAGTGCTGATTTACTCTCAGAGAATATATATATGTTTCCATTTTTATATGACGGGTTTCCCTTTTGCGTGTACTTCGGCCCGAAAATCTGAGTTTTTCTCAGTTTCTATTTTCTCTTTTGAATTTGTTGATTTACTCTTGACTGAAGTACATACGGCAATTAATGTAGTACCATACTACAATAAGAAAAGTGTAACAATCAAGGTGCTCCCAGAACGATTAGTACAGATGGTAACACGATTCAATTGATTTGCCGAAACCCTATACTTATTGAAAGTTTAAAGAAACTGATTTTGATGAATAATACAAAATATTTCAATCACTTCAAATGTACAAGGAGCAAGCAAAATATTTATTAAGTCTCTAGTAATTTCATCAAGCAAAAGAGAATCTATTTTATTTAAATTTGAAGAATAGCGTAAGGCTAATTAAAAGTTATAATGTATATATAATAATAACATATATGTAGTAAATTACATCCTTGTATGGTTTTGCAATTTTTTTAAAGAAATCTTTTTTTTTAATTTTTAAAGTCATTATTATGAAAGAAAATTTTCATTATAATAACAGGGTTTGAGGCTATAGCTCAGAGAAATTTCAATACACTATCATATTTTTTATTGAGATATTGTCAGCAGCTATTAAAATTTATTTTCGAATATATTCAAAGACCGTTGATGCTGAGTACTTGGCAGTACTCGAAATAACCGTTTGGTCAACCAAAGTAATCTCTTTTTGTGTTCATATTTATAACTTAATAATAGATAGTCTGTCTTCATATTTTTAAAGTATAATGTTTGTTTGAATTGAACTTCTTAATTAAAGAAATCGGCTCAGTTGTATTTATAATATATTGATATATATACATAATATTTATATTGTGATATATTAAAATTGTCGACTAACATTTCTGTGCGATTGTGTTCAATACGATTATGAATAAACTAAGACCTTTCCAAGTGTTTAAGTGAAGTTGCAGTTAAAGTGCAAGTTGTTTTTTATAAACATTAAGAAATATTTTAAAAAGTTTAAAACAAAAATTTTAAAAATATAAAATTCATGCCAAAAAACGTATAAAAATTGTGCGCTTAAAGCAAAAAGCAGTGGAAAATATTAAAAGAGAAACCGAATCCAAACAAAACTGAACAGTAAATTAAATTACGAAGTTTTCGATCTAATCGTAAAAACTTTTATACAAACAATTAATAATTAATAATATATATATTTTTTTTTAAATTAAGGAAGCAAATTATAGACCAAATCCAACCTTTTCTGCGGTGGTGTTGAAACTGGCTCCAGATTGTTGCTGGAATGGTTTCTTTACAGTGAAAAATCATGTTGGTTTTCGTTTTTGATTGACAAACAAAAAATTTACACAGAAAGAAAAAAGAAAAAATATGAGTCAAATTTGATAAGATAAATTTATTATATAAAACTTTTTAATTTTTTTTTTTATTTTTTTTTTATTACGTATAACTTCAATAAATTTATTAGTAGAACACTGAAAACACAGTTAGTAATGCAAAAATTACATTAATTAATCGTCAAAAAGAATTTTTGAGCACTTTTAATAAAACATATATCTCCAAAATAATTTATTATTATAATAAACAATATATTGTATTATTAATAGTACACAATGGTTTTATTTTTATAACAACAATAATTATTTTTTATATAAAATTTTTTATTTTATTTCAAAGCGTTCTGTTTCTTATAGTTTGAATATAATTTAATATATATTTATTTAATAAAAAATTAAATATTTATAAGTATTTAATAATGAACAAAATGACATGAATTATTTTAGCACATGATGTATATAAAAATATTACAATAAAACATAAAAACATTTAAAACAAATGCACAAGAGGAAAATATTTGAAAATATTTGAAAACAAGCTATTTTTTTTTTTGAGATTTTTGGATAGTGGAGGAAAAATACTCTTTAGGAATACTTGACTAGATTTTGGAAGAAATATAGCACAAATCAACTTACTTGGCATTTTTAGGCCGTTTCGCATCAATGGGAAAATCATCATCGAAATCCAAATTGAAATCTTCGCCTAAGTCACGCGGTACAAGTGGAGTTCTTTGATGTGCGGGGCTGGTGTGGTATCCATCGGCGTGAAGCTGCATATATTCCAGCATTTGTTTATTTTTTAATAACAATTATATAAATCATTGTTTTTTTTTTAATGAAATTTATATTTTTTGGTATTTTTTGAAATTATTTTGTGGGAGAGAAGAAGAATTTAACATAAAAATTGATTAGTTAAAGTTATTTTGTGATGCTGGAATTTTGTTTAAAATTCAATGAATTCATCAAACAACATTAATTTAAATATTTATAAATAAATTGGAATTGAAAGCGTGCTCTAATTTAAATTACATAAGCTGGTATATTATACATAATTATTTATATATATTTTAGTTATATGTATTTGCAATAGTTAATTAAATATGTAAGGGGTTCCCTTGTGGAGTTACAAAAAATTTTTAGTTTGCTAAATATATCAAAGAATTTGTTATATATCTTAGATTATATAATAATCGTTCAAAATTTTTGACATGAAAGTATAAAAAAATAACTAAGCAAAAATATTACCTTTATACGTTTTCATTGACTACAGTCGGTTAGTGAAATTTACTGCATATCACTTTTATAAGCATATTCTAAAAGAAGAAAAAAAGCAGTCAACGCAGAAGAAGATGAGTCCCAACTATAAGAAAAGACGTTAGTAACCTTGGAATATAGGATTTTAGAAAATTAAAACAAAGTCTCAAATATTAGGTTAAACTCAAGCCGTTGCTTCGTTAGAAATATAGAATTAGAAAACGAAAACTTAATCCTTCTAAATTATAGATCTTTGACTCGAACTCTCGATAAGTGTAAGTAGAAAGTGCTGGCGATTTAAGTTTAACTCAGATCATTATATTAATAAAAGTAAAAGAATTAGATTTAGAAAACAAATTCTTATTAACCTTTAACTATTAAAAATCACCTTTCAAAGTGCATTGAAGACCTTCGACGGAATGTCTTGATAAGTAGAAGCAAAAACTATAGGATATCAATATTTAACTAAGATCATCACACCAACAGAAGTGGAAGAATAAGAAACAAAGAATCAATCTTGATTTACATATAATCATATTTTCTCTTTTTCCTTTAATTTACTTCATTCCGAGTTTTACAAATGTAACATGATATTTCGGGTCTTAAATTGCGAAACTTATTTTGGTTCCTCAGCCGAAATTCCAAACTGTCACTAGACAATAAGCTGCTTATATACAAAACTGCACTAAAACCTATATGGAGTTAAGGAGCCTCCAACACTTTTACAAGGCTAAAAAGGAAAACATCGAGAGACATTTTAAATATGTATATGTAGGTCACACACTTCTATTTCAATTATATATGGTTATGTCACTGAACATAGTCCATACGTGCCTTTCTTTTTTAGATTGTAATAATTATTATTACGATTCATGTTAATATATATTACTTACTGGCATTCAGTATCATGTCATTCATACCTGACAAATTGTAATAAAATAAATGGATTAAAAAAAAAAATTCGGATATACATTAAGACTGAAAAGTTTTCGGAAATTCTCATTTAAAATTCGCGCGCTGTATATTTTTCGATATTTTAAGTTTATGTAGTTTGGCAGCACTGTCCTTAATTTCTATGCCAAAAATGAGCGCGATCTGTCAGACAGTTCGTTTACGGCAGCTGTTGAAACCAGTTCACCTCAGTAGTGCGTTGCGAAATGTCTTCGACGGTCGTACGCCCGTCCTGAAAGGCTTTGTACCACTCATAAACTTGAGTTTTCGATAAAACTGATTCCCCATAAGCCTTTTGTAGCATTCGCAACGATTCTGCACACGAAATTTCGTTCGAAACACAAAATTTGATGCAAACTCTTTGTTCAATATTTTTTTCCATTGTTTTTTTCGCAACGCACTACTGAGGTGAACTGGTTTCAACAGCTGCCGTAAACGAACTGTCTGACAGATCGCGCTCATTTTTGGCATAGTAATTGTCGTCAATTGCTGCCAAACTACATAAACTTAAAATATCGAAAAATATACAGCGCGCGAATTTTAAATGAGAATTTCCGAAAACTTTTCGGTCTTAATGTAGATGGCAAAGATACAAGGAGATCAATGTTTGACTAAGATCATTTCATTACTACTACAAGAACAATCAGAAACGTAAACTTAATCCTCATTTATATATACTCATCTTCTTAAATCTTTTCATTTTCCATATTTTATTCAAGATTCTATAAATGCAACATAATATATCGCGTGTTAATAATATCGAAAAGACATAGGAAAAATAAAGAGGTATTTAAAATTTTTATGATTCCTAACATAGAGTCAAAGAATCCAAAAAAAAAACCCTTAAAAAAAACTGCAGTGAATAGGGATTATTCTTCTTTTGACATATGTTGAAATAGGAAATGGAAACTTTAAAAACATTCCCCGAAAAATACATTGAAGACGATTAATTGAGACTGTTGTGGAAAGTATTAGAAATCTTAGAAAACTTCGCTGAGGTTCCTGCGTTTAGGTAGAAATGTCGGATCAATAGATATCAATAGATAGATTTTTCTAGTTCTTTGGTCATGAAAGAGCAGAGTAAATTATTATAAATGCAAATTATTAAAAAAATGAAAATAAAATTTAATCTGTTTTCCGATAATAAGACTTCATGTGACCAGCTTGGCTAAACTCATTAAACATATTCCTTTGTGAAATCTGAGAATGTTTTCGAAAACTTACGTTCCAATATTTGAAGCATTCAATGCAGAAAGGGGATATGTATCAATTATATTCCATTTTTTTTACTGTAGCCACGCAATATAGTTTTATTTGATTAAAATTTGTATATAATTTCAGTGGTATTGAGATATACAATTATAGAAAAAGTAATTTTATAATTATTAAAATACAATATTAACCAGTTTCGCTTCACTTTTTTTTCTGACCTTCTTGTGTCGGAAATTTTAATATGTACCCTCACTGCATTAGTCGATTCATATTATATTGTTAAAGGACTAGAAAAATTTATTGTTCTATTAGTAAATGTTATTATGCAGTAAATTTAAAATACTATTCACTATAATTGATTAAAAATTTTTTTATAAATATTTTAAATTAATTATATAAAAATTCTAAATTATATGCAAAATATAAAAAAATTATTTAATCTAAATTTTAATATTCGTATTTTGATATATTATATATTAATTGAATTTTTAAGTGTTCTTGTTTTTGTGAATGGCACTGTATTTCATTTAAAGAAGTATTTATATAATTGAGGAAATGGATGATGTGTTGGAAAATAATTCGCAGTTTAACTTTTAAGTCATTGTATTTAATTGAATGTAATATTTAAAAAATGAAATAAATAAATAATTAAAGATGAATCAGATTTCAATTCCAATTTATTTACATAAACAACAAAAATATGTAAAACTGAAGTAAAATTCAAATTTTGTATGTGATGTATAATTTTTACACTGAAATGTTGTACTGAGATGAATTTGTATTTATATATTATTTATAATAATTTACATTTGTATATATATATATAATACATATTTGATAAAAGGCAAAGTAAAGGGCAATCAATACTCGTGCAAGGATATTGTATTTATTTCATCATCAAAAACATATGAAAACCATTTGAACGAAATTATTGGAAAAATGCTAAAAGTAAAAGTAAATATACATTTTATTATATTGGCCATAAGAAAAATTTATTAAAAAAAATATTGGTTCAAAATATTTAATATGAGTAAGTTGATTAATTAATATTTTATGGTACATAATAGGTATTTGTTTATCCTTTGTACGAGTACGGAGTTCAGCCCCTACCTTTACTATTGTGCCGACCTGATTTGATTCAGCCGATTGACGATTGTCGAGTAAATTTGCGCGCTCCATT
>NC_051846.1:144809792-144824919 GCF_002237135.1 Teleopsis dalmanni | reverse complement strand
TTTTTTTAACATTTTTTATATATAACCAAATTTTTTGTTTGTATTGTTGTTTCGTGTTTTTTTTTGTTTTTTATTTTCCAAAAGCAAACAAATTATTAATTTAATAAAAAATGTCAATTCATCACAGTTTCTTGTTGTTGATGTTTCATATTGCATTTTTAATATATTTTTATTTAATTTTTCTTCAATTTCTTTTTGCCAATGTGATGTTTTAAATTGAAATCGAGGACTATAGGTTTATGTAGTAAAAAAACTTCAGTTGCATTATGATAAGTCTGATATAATAAGAGGAAGAATTATATGCTAATAATGTTTATAGTTAGAATGCTTACAGGTAGCTATCGAAGAATGAGTATATAAATCATATCTCTAACATAACTTGCTAATATAATGATGTTACTCTCATATTGATATCTTTTTGCTAACTAACCATGTTAGCAGAAAATCACCAATCGACGTAGAAATTGATCTTCTGCAGCATAACGTGAAAATAATCACATTAATTTTTATTGCCTGGTCTCACGAAATATTCATATATCATTATAGAAAAAAGCTCTTCAATTCATCGACTCTCAGTAGGAATAACATCGAAGTGACAAAGTTGAATATAATATCTTTAATGCTTTAATAATAAACCAGCTATTGGTAGGGACATAAAAGCATTAGTTAGAAGTTAAACATCTCATACCCTAAAAAACCTTCTTGAATCAATCTACAATTGATTAAAGGAAATATATATTTTTCATACAAGAGAAAGATCACTTCGATTTAAAAATCTCATACACCTACTCAAGGGTATTATCAAAATATTAATCTTTAATGCTTGATTAAGCCGATTATACATATTTCAGAATAGCAAAAAATTACTTCAAATCAAAAATCCAGGGGTAACAGTAAACAAGGGTGTTTTCAAAACACTAATGTTCAATGCTTAGGTAAGCGGAATAAATTTATTTTATTACAGAGAAAAATCTCTTCAATTATTAAACCGGCTTTTGACCGAAACAATATCAAAGTGGCAGTATCTACGATTTTACTCATGCCTTAAACCACACTTTCCTAATGCTTAAAAGAAAATCATCACTTAAAAATCAAATGTCGATAGGGAAAGCAATTAAGGTTAGACAAATACACATTCTAGAAAAAAATTCGTAGGAGTTGTTGTTCATTTATATGGTTAGACCCCATTAATGTCACTTTCCAAGTTATCGAAGTCGACGATCTCACATATCTGCCAACCCATGAATTGTTCGTCTTGAATATGAATTATATACAGAGTCAAGATAATATTCTTGAAATAAATTATTGACATTGACTATATGCAATTATAATCAATTCTTACGTTATGGGTGAGAACTCATCTATTCCTAGCAAATGTATTTGATGCGCTAGGAGACTAATAAAGCATATCGTTTGTCTTGCTAAACTGTTTCGTTATAGAGTTTAGGGGCTCTAACTATTGAAAATACCAAGCGCTCCATTCTCACAAGTACTTTTTTGTCATACATTGGTAATCTAATTGCTTAGAATACCACTAACTATACCTTGTAATATGTACTTAAATCGCTGGATTAATGCGCATTTAATGTGCTTCAAGCATAGAGAGAACAAAGCGTCTACTTTCAAAGAAAGTAAAAAAAAAGATGCGATATCTGCAGAAAGACTGATGTGGTATCTTGATTCTACATTGTAAATAATAACGTTATTAAGGTGTTTGATTTATTACTGGGTTATGACTCTTTTTTATATAAACAATAGTTGAAGTTTCTTTAACTACTGTAGTACAGTAACATATATAACAAAGAGATAAGATTATTTATTCTGCAATATTCAGCAGTTGACTATATAGAAATCTATCAGAACCTTATTTTATGTACTTTCAACAACAAAAATGTGTTGATAATAGTTGAGATTTCTTTAACTACTGTAGTACAGTAACATATATAACAAAGAGATAAGATTTTTTATATAGACTATATAGAAATCTATCAGAACCTTAATTTATATACTTTCAACAACAAAAATGTGTTAAATTCAATGTTTCCATTAAGAACAGTGGCTAAAAATACTGTTCTTACTACCAACAAATCTTTTTTTGCCCTTTAGATTTATATTTCCATATCCTTGTTCCCAATCCTCTTCAAATATATAATTACTGCATTATAATCACTTCTTCACACCATTTCTAATATATTTTTATCTCAGTTCTTTGCGTAAATGCAACTAAAGTTCCTAAAAAGAAAAAAATCTATCCTTTATCCTCGTTCTTATGAATCTGAATCTTTATATGTATGTTAATGAGTTGGTTGTTCAAATTATTCGAGGTGTGTTGAGATTTAATTTTAATATAAAAAGAGCAATAAGAAGCAATAAGATTTATTCTCTATTCAATATTAAACTACCAAATACCACAAATACGCAAATATATTTTGAAATTGTAACAATATTTGTACATAAATGTAGGCTTAACACTTTTAGAGCACATTTTGAGTACATACATTTACTATTCTATATGTATCTTATCTAATGCATTTACTTTATATATTTATGTTATCATGTATATATGTAAATATTTTTTTACTTCAAAAACTAACATTTATATAAAGAGAAATGGGAACAAGACGATCATTGAACGATTTATTTTCATTTATAATGTTAATGTTGATTTATTTTATTTTTTCTTAATTATTTATTATTTAATTTTTTTTTTTTAGATTTACATTCAAAAATTTTTAACATTTTTACACCTCAAAATTTTTATTTTACTTAAGTAATTTTTATTTATTTTTTTACTTAAAAATATCTTGTATAAGAACTAAATATTATATTATAAATTATTAGTGAAATACATTTAATATGCTTTCAAAAAAATTAAAATTGTGGATTGATTTTAATATTCTAAATATTAGTTAATATAAAAACAAAAAAAAATAATAAGAAAAATAAAAACAAAAATACAAATGATAAAATAAAAACGGAAGATATAAAGAATAAATTTACAAAAAATAAAAATATTTAAATAAAAAATTTAAATAAAATAAATTTATATTAAAAAATTTGTAATAATTTTATTACAAATTAAATCGTAATAAGCTTTTAATATTTTTAAAAATTTTTTAATATTTTTAACAGAGTTAAAATAAACAAAAAATAATTAGGGCTCTTTATTAACTCATTTTTTATGTATTTAAATTTTTAGGAATTTGATATAAATATAGTTATTTATTAATTATAAAATTATTATGTAATATAAGTTAGATTAATCTAACTTATAGCTTTATAAGTTAGATTAATCTAACTAGTTGGAAACATTATATAGAATTATTGCCCCTTAACAATACCTTAACAATGGAGCTAAACCTCTGCGCTGATTTGTAGAAGAGGACATGAAAAGGGTTTATGGTATTCTATTTTATTCTATTTCTATTCTAAAAACTTCACTTCTTCAAAGTGAGAAGTAAAAATCTTCAAGATTTTTTACAAGAATTTCTTGGAATTTTTTTTCAAGAACTCCAACTTACGAAGAATACGTGAGTCCAATGAAAACTTTGTTGCAAAATTTATTATTATTTGAAATGCTACTGTAACTAATAAACACAGATGTATAATATATATGTAATATGTTATATTAATATATTCAAAAATTGGATTTAAAAATTTTTCCTCTATTTTCAAAATCGTATTTGCTTAGGGATACAAAAACTAATTTAATTCGAAGAGAGAATGCTTCAATAAAAGCTTCCTTAAATGGACGATTGACACAGTTGTCTTGAAGGACAAAAGAATATCGTTTCAAAGAATATTTCTTCGCTGTTTAAAAAGTGGAAATAGTCGATTAGCAATACTTCATAGTTAAAGAAGCTGTCCTTTTATAGGACTTTTCATTTAACAGAGCTTTTATTGAATAATAATTAATTATTTGTTTAAAGCAGCAATTGAAACTCTCCATACTTTTATTCATAGGTCAAAGAATTTGCATATGTATATATCATATTTGAATGAGATATACATATACTAAAGTGAAAATATAATAAATTTTAATAAATTTATTGTATGAATATTATTCAAATATTATAGCCAGCCATTATAGCTCATAATATGCTAATCAATATATTTCACTTTAATTATTTTCAATTTTTTATTATAATAAGACATGCAATCCATTAAGGATTTCTCATGCAAATCTTAATGGTGTAAAAACTAAATAATGGGACTAAATTTCAAATTGAATGATATAGTATTCCAATATGCAGTTAGATATTCACATCATGAAATGTAGACTAGGTATATCGTAAGATATAGTTTCTATTTAAAAACTATTTCAGTTTGAATTGATTTTTAATGGATATACTTTCTAGTGAACGAGTTTGATACACCATAGGACTTAATTATTAGTTTCATCAATAAACTTAAGTAATCTCTTTAGCTTAAGAGTCTCTCTCCAGAAAAAGCACAATAAATCTTAAAGGACGGGGTGTAACTTGTCCTTTCTAATAATAACAACAGTAAAATCAAACAGTTACATTATAATTTTTTAGCTCTTAATAGTTTATATATATAAACATATATATATATTTATTTTTCATGTAATTTATATGTAGCTTTGAAATTATGGCAATTACGCTCTGAAAATAATTTGTAACTTTTTTAGATATTGAAAGATACTAAACAATATTCTCGCAATTTAGTAATATTTATGAAGTTTTATCCTTGCCGATTCTGAGATTTTTTTTTAGCAGAAAATATGAATTTGAAGAATATATTTATATTTTATAAGAACTTAAAAATATTAACGGAAGAGTGTTCTTATAGCCATATCCTGTTGATTTTCCCTGATTTGAGAAAAAAGAACTCTTCTAGAACTGTTTCCTTTTGAACTTAGATATGTTATCGACCAATTTTCATGTAATTTCAAATAATTCAATCCAAACCTAAATTGACACTAATATTACAAAAGAGTACCTATTGGTTCCAATGCGTAAACCATTACTAATATTTCTAGCGTCAATCTTTTTAGAAATGTGTCCTCTTAATGGGTTATTTTTGAAAACAATTTGGTTTATACTGAATGATTAATGATTATTTCATATTAATACTTTATATAATATACCATATATATCTCATTTGTAGATAGTAATGCTATTATGGGCTTATGGTTTTACTTAGCACTGTTTGTGGTTCGAACATTATATTCAAAAATCGTGTATATATCAAAAATCTTGCCAAAAATTTATATTACCTCAGATGGGAAATATTTCAATTTTTTTTATTTATTTAAATTTAATAGAATGTTTTTATGGTTTTAAATTGAGTAGAATATTTACATTCGCAACTTATCGTTACAATTTATCATATTTATAAATATATTGAATATTTATAATATATCGAAAATATTACGATTTGAGATGAACTCTATTTCTTATACTTGAATTTTGTTTTTGTAGGGAAAAGTTCCTTAAATCTTTTTAAATTCCTGTCAATAATTAATTAATAAAAAAAATATGTGCATTTAAGTACTATTTTATTTTTTGGAAATTTTTAATTTATTATTTTTGTATTTTGTTAATCAACTATTAAATATGATTACTATAAGTAATGACTTAGTAATTAAATGTTGCATTTAACTCACATTTTACAATACTACAAATAGAAGCAAAAATCTTTTTATATATATTTATATATAAATAATATATTTTTTATGAAATTTGTTAGAAGTAATATTATATTTTTTTAATTGCCCTTTTTAAAAGTTGTTTTTTAGTATATAAATATAAAATTTAAAAATATAAATAAACAAATTAATAAATAATATAATTTTGATTTAATATGTAATAAATAATAAAAAATATATAATACACAAAATATATATAATTAATATCATTTTTTTTTAATAACAAAACTAAATTATAATGTCTAAAACTTGCTCCACTTAACTATTAAAAAAATATTAATCAATTAATCAATTAATTAATTAATATATTAATTAATGCTTAGAATTATACTTAAATAAATACAGAAAGTTTCATTATAATTTTTTATCTTTGCTCTTTCAATATTAATATTTAATTCTTAATAATTTATTATAGTAATTTATTAATTTAAATGTTCTTCGGCATTTCAACTTTGTTTTTAATTTCTAACCATGGTCCTTAAGGATGCTTCAGATGAATTTTTTGTTTTTCTTTATATTTTTTCACATGACTGATAATCCTGTTTAACTTTTTGTTTTTTTTTTACTTTTTTGTTTAATCATATTTTTTTTAATCATTAAACGCTATTTAAACTAATTTAAATTAATTTAATTTTTCTGCAAAATTGAGTGATTTTGGTGCTTCTATGGATTTTATATATGCCTTCTTCTATTTCGTCTTAGCGGCTGTCGACTGTCATGTATTTGTCACATGATTTCTTCTACGTTTATACTTCTTTTCTACTTCCTACTTCTTACTTCATCATTAATTTACTTTCTTTCATCTAGGGTTTCGAATTGGTTGAGATTTACTCCAGACGTGCCTTGTACGTTGTCTTCCAGATTTCAGCTAGTGTGACAGCACTGTGGAATCGGTGGAAAATGCAGAGCGGCAGTGTAACGCGTTGTATTATTGACCATGGCACAAAGCCGTAGAAATCAAGTTGAACCTTTTGTTTGATGGTCAATTTGAGAGATAAGAAATGAGAAATGAGAAAAAAATGAACAAAATTAATATTTTATAAAAATTTGATGGGAAATACACAAAAATACAAAAGATAATGTGAAAAGCAATACATGAAGATATGAAGAAAGTGAAACAAAGAGTTTTAAATCAAGTTTTCAAAAACAAATTATAACTATATGAATTGTTTATACTCGTATATACAAATATATAACTTTTTTTTTAAAAATAATGGATGAGATTTTCTTCTAAGATGGTTTCAAATAACATGAATTATAATGAAAGAACTACAAATTGAATCAAAAGCAACAAAATTTACATGCACTACAAATTCCAATACGAGCTTTGAACTACAGTCGTTTAAGCCATCAAAGTTCGTTTGTTTATTTTATAAAAAAAATATATATCATACTTATGCTTTTCGACTTTATTTAAATTTGTAAAAAACTGTTTCATTAAACATATCTTCATATATCGCTCACGTACATATCTACTTACAGGATTGGCGAATACTTTTTGAGCTTCAAACGTGTAAATAGCGAACATGGCAACGTTGCATATCAACAGGAATGTGACGATTTGACGTCCTGGCTTGCTGCGATCATGCTCTGGTAAATGTACGCGACGGCGCGATACGTCGGCAATGAAGAGCAGCTGCAATATAACTTGGAATACTGCTACACCGCCAGTGGTAGTGACTAGTAGATTGGGCTCACTCTCGAATGCCTTCAAGCTGCCGGCGATCACGCTGAACACAGAGTAGGTAAAGAGACCGAAAGCGGAGATACGCAACAAGATGTCATTTAAGTTCGATTGTTCCTCACAACGGAATTTCAAGTTTTTGACTCTGCAATTTGGATTTGAGAATTAAAAATACATTAATTTTGTATATAAGTAAATTTAGTTTTTTAGCTAGTATATATATAGTATATATATAGTATATGTATATATAACAAACGATTTTAGGTATATAAAGTTTTAAAGGAATTTCTTTTTTTTTCAATAGTAGGTTAAAAGGCATTCTGTGCAAAGGAAAAACTACTCTCATAATTGTTTATAGAACTGTATATATGTGCATTATATATAGTATTTCAATACAAAATATTTAAGATGTAATTTCCGAGCTTTCAAAATTGCTTGTACTTTTAAAGGAAAGGCCATTCTAACCAGTGCAATAAAATAAGCATATATGTTATCTTCGTTTCTAGTCTCTAAATTTAGATCCATATAAGGAAATGTGAAATATGGAAAATAATAAAAATTTTGTTGTTACAATTCATTATGCTTCGAAACCTCTCTATTAAATACAATAGTTTATATTAAGGAAAGTAGTCACTGCCTATGACGGTGACTGATGTAAAAATTTAATAAGAATTTTACAAAATAGGTTAAAAAAATATATGTATATATATATTTGCTAGCTAACTACGTTTTAATATTTTCATTTTCTTTAAAGTAATAACTTTAAAAGACTACTTACATATATATTATATATATGATATATATTATCTACATATGTATATACCAGGGCTTTGAACTGGAACCGAACCGAAAACCGAAAAAAACCGAAATGGAAAAATTCCGGTTTAAAGTCTTGGCATATACATATATTTATTAGTTCTATACGTAAAAGTACTTAACACATATCGAAAACTTTCTCATAATTAAATTACCATGAAATGTATACAATTCTTTTACACAGCTCTCATAATTTGTTGTTAAATATAATAAGTCTCAATCGTAACGAAAGATATGTAAAAATACTACCGATGCTTCAAAAAATTAACTTACCTTATAAAGCCAATTATAATCGCCAATATAGCAAACGCCATAAGTATGCAATGACTAGCATCAGCCAAGTAAATGGCCAGCAAGGAGAACTGCTGATGACGCACCAAGACGAAGAAGAGTATCAAACAGATGAGAGCACCAACCAACAACAATAGGCCAAAGAACAAACCCTTCGAAGAACCAACACAGTCCACACGTCCTGAGCGTGCCTGTTGAGCCATAGCAACAGCACGACGTGATAACATAACTTCCAAACGATGTTCTAAATCTTCGTCATTCAAACGACCAGGATAGCGACCAATATGCTTCCACATAACATACAAGACAACAGCGCCAATAAGTGAATACTCAATTATAAATGGATACAAATACGGTGCGGAATCGTAGACGATAGTACCCATTATATCCACACGTCCACAGGCAGTAGCATTAAGTGTAGCAATATTTGATGATAAAGCCGCTGGGTAAATATTATCCAAACTTTCAAGATTTTCAAATGAAACAATACCATTCGATTCTGGATGTGAAATACCGGAGTAAGTCTGGAAGCTATTCTCCATACCTGGTCCGAAAAGATTATTCATAATATTAACAGTATTTTCGGTGGTTGTGGAGGGTGTGAAAGTGGTAGTTGTGGTGCTAGGTGTTGATGATACCAAGTTATTGAAAAATGAAGCTATACCAGCAGTGATACTTGTTGGTGATAAAGTGCTAGCAGCGGTGGTTTCAGTAGCTGTTGTGTATCCAGCATTATTACCAGTTGAAGCAGACAACTCATCAGCAGCAGTAGCAGCGGCAGTTGAAAATGTGCGGTGGAAACTATTGAAGGGCGATTCAGTGGTCGTAGTTGTTGTTGTGGTGGAGGCTGTAGTACCCAAACTTGTGGTGGTAGCTGCAGTAGTGCTGCTGATAAACTTCTTCAACTTGCGTGCCATAGTAGTACTATGCCATTGATATCCAGGCGTAGTGTAGGGAATGCGAGTTGTTGTGGTGGTGCTTGTTAATAAAGCGGTTGTTAATTCATCATCATTTGAGCCCATACCCAATGACTTCGATATGCCATCAACAGTTTTGCGTACCAATTTTGATAGAACATTATCGGTTTTATAAGTATTTGCTGGCAATAAATCTTCACCATCCAATACTTCAAATTCCTCATTGGGTCCAGCGTGAGTACGCAAAACTGTGCCAGCATGTCGTAAAGCATGTTGACGTATTGACTGCGAAATTGGTGAGTCTTCTGGTTCGGGACCACGACGTTGATGATAAATAGTGATTTCAAGCAATGATTCCTTAACTAAAGTGCGTATCCAAACGCAGATATTGGTGGCTACCACATGCATAAGACCAAAACGAGCGATAACCTTAAATCGGTGGATATTGAGCTGCAACGAAAAGAACAGAAAACCAAAAATGTTGACGCAACTACAGTTGAACGTTGATCTTAGAGCAGAGATTCCCAAACTATGTTCAGGTTTAAGATTGCAATAATTTAATTTTATAATTGGAAATATCTGCTTCTCTCAACAAAATGTAAATAATTTTCGTTTATGCAAAAACACTTTCATTTAAAATTATTTTTAAAGCCATTAGGATGAACTAAAGAAATTTGCTTAAAAATAGGATGAAATGATTACAAAATGATTAAGTTTCGTACCTGAAATGGTGGCCTAGTCTGCATAAAGAAGGGATTATGTACATAAAATTTAATTAAAAACTACTTGCAAAATTTCGGTTTTTCGTTTTTATTTTATTTTCTATGATTATATGTGATGTGCATAAATATATAGAGAAAGGTTTAAAAATGAGAAAAATAAAAATTGATGATGAAAAATGATAAATCCCAAAAGAAAAATTATAACCTTGATTCTTAATGATAGTAATAAATGCTAATGCTAACCCTTAACGATTCAGTAAGAAGTTCTATTAAACCCTACAAATAGTCGTGTGTATATTTTTCAGGAAAATCATGCTCAAAATTGTTGGTCCTTTGGAAGAAAAGAAGAGAACAGGATAAAGTATAATACTAAGCTAAATTAAGTGATAAACGGAGATATAATCAATAAATTCCTAATACAAGAACTGTATGGAAGGGACTGATCAAATTACAAGTATGTTGGAGCTAGATAAAGGTGTGTAGACAAGTAAAATTGTCACATGCAAATTACAGGAGAATCAAGAAAGAGTTCGACCACGTACGTGGATAAGAAAAGTAGCTTTCAGTCACTAAAAAGATGAAGCAAAAAATCCACAAGAAGGAGCGGCTATTGTTCAACAATTTTAGAAAATCTAAGAATATGAGGATGGTGATATAATACTTAAAGTTTCATTATGCAAACAGACGGAAGCTTGCGGTAGTATTATCTTCTTTCTTTTTTAGAGCAAATTGTAAAATTCATAATTTGGAATTCGTAACCTGGTTTTACAGTTTTAAGAACTGAAATGAACGGTTTTGTAAAATAAGTACAGGTGCTATGTGCCAATAGTTTTTGAGATATCTATCTGTGATAATCGCATGTATGGCACAAGCAACTTGATCTCGAAATTGTTAAAACTGTCTAAACCTGGGGACAATTGCATCTAACAGAACGAAATGGAAGTTTTAATTATGACCCTTTTGCTTCTCAAAGGATCTGATGGATTTAATATATCTGTGATAATCTAGGAGAGATGAACAGACATTTTTTACAGATTTGAAGTCAATTGGTATAGATAACATACTGCAAATGTTTTTTTAAGCCTATACTCTAGTTGAATAGAATACAAAGTTTTGTTATATAAAAGGCATGTCTTGAGTACTTTGAGATGGGACTAAAAATCTTTTAACAGTAATATATACGTCCGAAAATATTTTTGAATTCGATTCTGTCATTTGTTTTTATTTATCCAGAACAAAATTGAAATACAAGGGAGAATGTTACTTCATTACAAAACTTATTAAAGAAAATAAATCTAGGTTATATTGTTGAAGTTGCATTTTCTTAAAAATTCTTATAAAGATTTTTTCCAAAATAGTGGTGTTTTTAACAGTAGCGTCGGATTGTGCCAGGAGGAAGAGGGCTTAGTTTAGGAAATGTTGTTTAGCAGTGTTCTTAGAATTCACTAAATTATTTACTATATTTTGTAATAAGAGTTAACAGCAGTTTATATACACATTCATATATATGCATCTAAAAAGTAGTATTATTACCGGTCCTGTTTTTAAGGTCCTTATATAAATACATTCCCTGAAAAAACTAATTCTTTTATCATTTATTTTTTCGTAATTAAAAGTTTCTGTAGTATTTCCAAAAGGATCTATTCCACAAACCCTCACCTGATGTTTTATTACTGTTTTTTATCGTTTCTCTAGTCTAAATAAATTGTTTTTATTTCATTTCTGGCTTTAGCTCTACTTTCCTATTTTATTGTGTTATAACTTTTCTTTTAGGACTTTTAATGGATCATATGAAAAATAAAACAAATAAGTAAAATATAAACAAAAATAATAATAAAAATTATAAAAATGACAAAAATGCAATGATTTGCCAATTAGAGTGCCAATAGAGCTTAGCAATACCAACTTACACCCAAATGGCTTTTGTAAACCTTTTGTTTTCGACATTTCAATATAAAAACTTAAGCTTAAAACTAATCTTAAATAAATTAACTCAAACGAATAGAGTCTAAAATTCAAATTCGAATCAATATACTTACTCTCGCATTCATGAATATGAAGTACATCTGCATAAAGGTGAAGATCATTTGGAGTAAGGGATTGACTCCAATCAAGATATGATGGCAGGGTGAATCGAAAGGAATCTCGAAGAATGAACCGAATTCCAAGCCAATATAAATCATTGCTCCCAAACCAAATGCTAGAAAAGAGAATAAGTTTATTGTGAAATAAGTGAGTTAAAAGTTTTCGGGATGCTTACCGATGGCACCAACTCGTAAGAAGAAACTGCCATGCGTGGGGTCACTATGGGTGGTCTTGCGTTTACGCATGTTCTTCGGAGTAACAGCAATTTCTGCCTCAACTTGAGAATCCTATTATTTAAAAAGTGTGAAATATATTTTATTAATAATCATATTAATGAAATATTATCTAATTTATTTATAAATAAAAATAAATAACTGTAATTAATTTACAACTAAAAATATGTGTTGTATTAAATGATGCTTAGAGTTAATGAAAGTGTATTTAGTTTATGTGTACGAGTATGTATGGTATTTCGCAACTAAGCATGCCTACTACTAATTTTAGTTTATATATATTAACGCAGCTATATTACAGTTAGTAGGAGTTCTATTTACAAATCTTACTTTATATATTTACAATTACATTTTATTAGAATTATTTCTACATAAGTTTAGTATAACTCATGCCGTTCAACCATTGCTCTTTCGGCAAATACCACAAATTCTGCTTTTAGTTACTTGCGCTAATTCAACTTAATAATATTTTCATAATCTCTCAATGCTGCAATAGGTGCCTCAATTGGTAGTACATCCATATTTTATAAGTATTCAATACTTCAATGCACGTCTGACGCTGAAGTTTGTCTGCGAAATTTCAACCACAAAACGTCATTTACAGTAAATTTGAGTGAGTGCAACTCTTGAGGCCACAACTTTGCAATTAAGGCGATTTGATACTTGCTTGGTAATTAATACTAAATGTAGTTGGGCCCATAAATGGTATTGAGATAGGTAAACTTGGGTAAAACAAAGTATTCTGCAAGATGTGAAAAACATTGGAGTTACGATTCTGCGGCTGAACCGAAATGTGGTTACGTTTTTGGTGTGCAACTTTAAAAAAATTTCACCACCAACATTTTTCTGCTTCTCAATTTCAGAATTTCAAAATTGTAGTTTAAAATATTTTTTTTATAAATTTAGTAATCAATAAACTCGAAATGTTATTTACCAACTGGGATTTATTTAGCAGCTTATATTGTTTAATAAGCCACCATCACAAACAGACACTGATGCTAGTTCTCCATACCACAATCTGGAAAGTTGATTTAATGGGACAGACTAGATGAAAACAAATTGTAAAATTAACCCACTAAAAACAACTCTTAGGAATGTATAATGAAGATTCTAGCTATTGACTGTAAGGATAATGGTGCTGAGAATCGTATTTCAGTTATCAGGGTATAGTTGAGGGATGAGCAGACTTAGTACTTCGAAAATTGAGTTTATGACCACCTCTTAGAAATAAATAATGAATATTCTAATTATTCACCCTGAGGGTTATGGTGCTGAGATTCTTATTTTAGTAACCAGAGAATAGTTAGGGAGTAAATAAACTTAGTACTTAGAAAACTAAATCCATCTGATTCAGAAACCATGGACAATAATTAAAGAGAAAAACAGATGAATTAAGATAGTGGGGAACAAATTCCACTGAACTCCAAAGTTAATATAGAAGTTTTCATTTGTCAAAGAAAAAAACAATTAAAACTTGAAGTAGGGCAGGTATAACCTAGTAACTTCGTAACTTCTAATAAATATTGTGTTCAAGATTATATTAATAGATTTCTTAATTACAATGATTTATATAGTACATAAGCACATATTTTCAAGTGATGAATATTATGAGAATGTAGTAAGAATATTATTAAATGTTTCCTGATTTGGGTCCTACGACAACGGCATACTGAATGAAAAGAAACAACTCTTAAGCTGACAAAAATAGGATTTCTCTAGTGAGGAATTCTTGCAGAACTGGTCCTTAATCTACTGAACTTGGCTTAAAGTGATGTTAAAATAAAATAGCTTCAAATACCAGACTGTAGACGGCAGAGTTTTATTATTAGCAAGAATATTATATTCTTAAGCTAATATTTTCTTATATTTGCTGATAAGCAAGAATGGAAGGAATGACTCTAAAATGATAGCAGTTACTACAGTCTTGTGCCCTTTTAGTGAAATCAAAGAATAGAATCCAAAATGAAAATCTCACATAACATTTATTAAAGAGCTATAATCAGCCAGACAAAAAAAATTTTTTTTCTATACGTGCACTCTTTGGAAGAAGAGAACAGACGAGCTAGATAAACTACTCTTCAATAGTATCGAGGAGTTAGCGAAAGATAATATTAACGACTTAAAAAGTTTACTAAATAACAAGGACAGAATAAAACTAAGCTATTTAAACAAAGATTCGATTAAGCAGTTGGTAATGAAGGCGTGTCTTTAACACGGTGGGAACCATCACTTAAAATAATTAGTCAAGATTCTATTATATATAGAATCTTTATATATTCTATGTATATTATATTGAGTATTGAACTTTGAGTTGATGTTAAATAATTGATTGTCAGCTATAAAGCAAAAGAAAATTAGCGCTATTCGCGCGTTATTGGAGAAATCATTGGAGAATAATATAAAAAGTTGATGTCCTAGACATCAGACATAGTTCTTTATATAAAATCAGTTTCAAATAATAGTTTCAGGAAATTAAATTGTCTAAGGGAATTATATTGATATTTCTTATCTTTTTTTATTTAAAACTAAGTGTATAGCTCTTACTTGATAAGCTTTTAAATATGATAATTTTATAATAAATATTTTTATAGTAATATTTTTATTAAATTATTTTTATTAATTATTTTTTATATATAATATTTATAATGATATTTTTAAAAAATATTTTTATTAATTATTTTTAATGCATAGTTTAATGCATGAATTAT
>NC_051846.1:144793317-144809692 GCF_002237135.1 Teleopsis dalmanni | reverse complement strand
ATATACATTGTGACCGAAAATTTTTCGGAAATTCTCATTTAAAATTCGCGCGCTGTATATTTTTCGATATTTTAAGTTTATGTAGTTTGGCAGCACTGTCCTTAATTACTATGCAAAAAATGAGCGCGATCTGTCAGACAGTTCGTTTACGGCAGCTGTTGAAACCAGTTCACCTCAGTAGTGCGTTGCGAAAAAAAACAATGGAAAAAAATATTGATCAAAGAGTTTGCATCAAATTTTGTGTTTCGAACGAATTTTCGTGTGCAGAATCGTTGCGAATGCTACAAAAGGCTTATGGGGAATCAGTTTTATCGAAAACTCAAGTTTATGAGTGGTACAAAGCCTTTCAGGACTGTCGTACGACCGTCGAAGACATGCCGCGTTCTGGACGACCTTCGACCTCTACCACCGACGAAAACATTGAAAAGGCAAAGGAAATCGTGTTCAAAAATCCTCATGTGAGTGTTAGAGAGATAGCACGAGAGCTAGGCATCGGTCGTGAGATGGCTCGTTTGATTTTGGTGGACAATTTGTGTATGCGACGTGTCAACGCTCGGCTTTTTCCGATTCACCTCAATTTGTTCCAAAAACACCATCGTGGACAGGTCTCGTTAGACATGCTTGATCGTGCCAATTCCGATCCAACTTTCATGGAACGCATCATAACGGGTGACGAGACATGGGTCTACGAGTACGACATGCAAACAAGCCAACAATCATCGGAATGGAGAGGAAAAGACGAGCCGAAACCGAAAAAACCACGCCAAAGTCGCTCGAAAATCAAGGCAATGCTGATTGTTTTCTTCGATATTCGTGGTGTGGTGCATCATGAATTCGTCCCTGAAGGACAAACAGTCAATAAAGCCTATTATTTGACTGTTTTAAGACGTTTGCGTGAAAATATCCGCCGTAAACGGCCTCAATTGTGGAAGGATAATTCATGGATTTTTCATGACGATAATGCTCCCTCGCACCGAGCCAACATTATCAACGATTTTAAGGCCAAACATTCAATAAATACCATCGAACAGCCCCCGTATTCACCTGATCTTGCACCGTGTGACTTTTTCCTGTTTCCCAAACTCAAATTACCACTCAGAGGAACGCGTTTTGAATCCATAGAAGACGTAAAACAGAATTCGCAGAGGAAACTCAAAGCCATACCGGAAAGCGCCTATAAAAAATGTTTTGATGATTGGAAGAAACGTTGGCATTTGTGTATCGCTTCTAATGGAGCATATTTTGAAGGAGATAAAATAAATATTGATGAAGATAAAGAATTTTGCGTTTTATTTAAAATTCCGGAACTTTTTCGGTCACAAGTATATATTTAATATATATATATAATATATATATATATATATATATGTTATATACACAATATATCCTTATTAGGACGTGAGTTAAATATTTGAATTAGAAAAGAGATCAAAGGCACTTAAAAAAGATTTTGTTACATATTTTGAATGTGAGTATATTAATATTCAAAATAAGACTGTGGAAAATAGAATTGAATATAACTTACTTATTTAGCACTCAAATAATTTATAAAGTACTGGCAATTAATCTAATCATATATATGGGTATTATTCCATTGAAAACAAACTCAATGTTCATCCAAGACCTAGTGTCCTCATTTTAGAAGTTAAGTTTTATTAAATTAATAATTATATGATATATTGTATACTATGTACGAGTATACAAGTATAGAATTATTATAGAAATATTATGTATTTTACAATGAATTATTGCCCAACTAAAGTATTTATGTGAAAGAGTTTTCAACACCTCGGAAAATAATTCAAAAATGATTAACAATTCTTTTTTATGTTTAATTTACACTTTAAGGTAAAATTATTTTATTCACAGTTTACGTTTGTTAAGTTCAGAAATCAGAAAGAAATCACGTTTTTCTGAAAAGTAAACTGAATAAATTTGCTCTCATTAAAAGTATATAAAACAATATATTTCGCAGCTGTTCAAAATAATTAATTTCATCAAAACAATGAGAGCCATACTGTGGCTAACAAAGTAAACAAAATTTTGGCCGATTTTTAGAGAACTCCTGAATCATCAAAGTGTGGTCCACTAAGAGATTTCCATGTCTAAGAAAAAATTTACTTCAAAGAGATTTTTCTTTATCAATGCTAAGCAAACATTTAGAGAAAATAGAACATTTCGCGATTTTAAAAAAAATTTAAATTTAGTTATGTTCAGCAGGTTCTGAACTCAAGTGGTTCTAAAGATTTTTTCTTAATTTAAGTGAATTTATTAAATTATTTTTTTTTTTAAAAATTTGTATTTTAATTTGCTGTAAGGCAGGCAATGTGCGTGATATAAAGTCAAAATATTTGATATAATTAAATTATTAAATAAATTGATATTTAACGGATTAATTTTCAAAAATATTAGTTTTAATATATTTCAACTAAAATCATAATTATTTCTTCAAACTTCGATATTAAATAAAAAATAAAGTTAGAGGAGTTTTTTATATTTTAACTAAAATTAAAAAATTCATTAAAAACGCCGAATGCATTACAATATAAGTGATTTATGTATTTAAACATTTTGTCAAAAATATAAGTTAATTTGAGATTTTAAAAATTTCAAAAAAAATCAAAAATATACCACGAGTATATATACGTCAAATACAAAACATAACTATGAGTATATATACATATATAATAATTTATTTTTATTAATATTTATTTAAAGTAATGAAGTAATAAATTTGAAGTGATCGAAAATAATTACTTTCATAATTATTTTTTAATATAATTATTACTTTGATAATTAAGTATTAATAGTAATAAATAGTAATAAATAGTAAGAGTGATCATTTTACTACCACTATTTTATTTAAAGTAATCAAGTAATCAATTTGAAGTGATCGAAAATTATTACTTTCATAATTATATTTTTAATATAATTATTATAATTATTACTTTGATAATTAATTTTGAATAGTAATTAATTATTTTTCTACAATTTTGGAAGATATTTTTTGAAATATTTGTATTGTGCAGTATTTTTCTGCTCTACTCAAAAATAACTCAAAAATTTTGCTTAACGTCTAAAGAAATAAAATTAAACGGTTCTAATTTTTACATAGAATACTTACAAAATGTATTGGAATCACTTTAGTTGGATACCAACTATTAGTCCACTAAATATACTTTAATTTCATTACTTATATGTGTTGGTGCTTAAATGTTAATTTTTTTTTGAAAACTTCCGATAATTTTTGCGAAAAATATTAATTTTTCAATATTTTTGCTAGGATTTTTGCTTATTTTTCGTATATCAATATTCTATTATAGAATGAAAATAGACTTTTTTGACGATAGAGTTTTTCTTCTATCATGCGCCGTTTTTCTGATATTGTACTTTCAAGGGACTTAACTACTATATTACTTTTTTCAACAAATACGCATAAATTTATTTTTTACTGTAGTATTTTATACCCACTAAAAAATAATATCAGGAAATTAGTGGATGATAAAAAATAAAATTATTTAGCCAAAAACTGATCGCAAAATGAGGTTTTAAAAAAATTAATATTTAATATCGAACAAATAAAAAAAAATCTTCTTTGAAACACAATAACTTTCGATCTTTCGAAAGTTTCGAAAACGAAGGTATATGGAGTATGAAATGTAATTCTTTGACATTTACTTAATTCGTTTTTTTTCTATCTATTCCTTGACATTCAGTTTTGAAGGGGGTGTTGTTCTACCGGTAATATTACAGTGTATTCTAAGGATAGCTACTTTTTGCATATCTACTCTCTTCCTAATTAATATGTTATTAATGTAGTCATCTGCTAATATTAGGAGTGCTTTATGAAAGACTGTTTTAAAATCACTACAGATTCCCACTACTAAGATCAGAATTCCACTGTATTGATATAAAACTCAGGATAATAGGGCACATATTTCAAAGCTTTAGTCCATACTAGTGTTCCATGAAATATTTAGGTCTTAACAGTTTTAACAGTTTTTTGTCAATAACAGTTTTAGACATTTACTATTGGGCATCATACAAAATAATGATATTACTTCCAAAGCCTTTTGGCTGCGCCTATACTCTTGTAAGAAAGAGGCAACTAAATCAATTCTTTGCGTGTTTTGAGTTTAAGGTAAAATTTGACATTTATGGCGTAAGCTCCTCAACTTTCTGTGGTTTCTTCAAATTTACAATAAAACATATATGGCTGCGATTTTTATATTCTTGAATTATTGTATATTTTATACCTTGTCTTAAATGAGAAACAGATTTATTTATCACAACTTGTTATACCTGAGGTTAATTGGAACTTGAAATAAAATGAAGTTTTAAATATTGCTACCAATTTAAATATAAAAAATTACATATCGTTATTATCGTATAACGTAATTGCAATATTAAAATTGTTTATTCCATAATTTAGTATATAATAAATTAAATAATTATAGATATATGAAGTTCCTTCTATTTACTTTAAAAAATACTATAAACACTATAAAAATTTTAGAAAACTAAACCATTTTAAAATCAGTAAGCAATGTTTATAAATAAATTTTGTAATCAATAATATAATATATATATATACATAATATAATAATATATATAGAGATCTAAGGATCGACTGAGTGAAAAAATATATATTAAGAACAGAGTCCTAAAATTATTTACAAAAGTTGGTACGTTGCCCAACCCGGCTCTAACAAACCTTAGATCCACCTTAGGACGCACAGGAAGATATGCTGATGTACGATCCGTCATCAGTTAAAAGATAATTAAATGATGATAATTCTAGTATAGTTAAAACTTAGTGTGGGGCAGGGATAAGCCCACCCAGCCACAAAAGAGTAAAAGTGCGCAATAGCACTAACTCAAATCACAACAACAACAATATAATAAGTGATTAATTTTGATCTTACTTGCATAATTTGTCTCTAATAAGGACATACAAAACTCATATTTCTCTATAAGCTTATTACTAATATTGTTACACAAAACAAATTTTACATTATGATAAAAAATAATTATATTCTACATGCACTTACTCCATTAGTTCCCACTTAATAATAACGTCTAAATATACTACAACCTTCAGAAATATTAGGAATATTTATTCCTCACTCTGTATAAAAACACCGAGTTATATATCTAGAAATATATTCCTATATAGTATTATATAAAATATTAAATGTTGAATTTATTTATCGACCTATTTTTTTTAATAATAGTTTTTAATTTTTTGATAAGTTAAATTGACAATAAATAGTTTTACAGTCATTGAAAATTTGAGAAAACGTGTCAATATTAATGATAGCATCCCGATCCTGATGATAACTGTCAAGGAGAATTGAAATATGGAATATATTAAAAAATATTGAGCAAACGTTGAATTTGAATTTTAACAAAAAGTGACCTAAAACCAGATAAAAAACTTATAAAAACCATTATTCTATAAAATATTATATGAATACAACTACAGTATGACCTCGATTAATGCAACCCTCGAATATCGCAAGTCCTCGGTTATTGCAATCGCTTAAATTTTCCCTATATTACCTCTTATATTGCAACACCTCTTATATTGACTACCGCGAAGATTGCGGTAGTCATATTATTTCAACAAGAAATGGATGAATGGGTCAACGAATTTTGTATGCAAAATGTGTCTCTTGCAGAACAACTTGATATCGATATAGATTCAGACTCGGAAACTGAAGCCATGTAATTACACATAATTCAAAATGGTTTGGCAATAAATGTACTTAAAACAGATCTTCAATGGGCTGAGGAAAATTCCATACCTCTTACAAAAGTTATGATACTTATAGATCTAAGAAATGAGGCAGTTACAGCGAATCTTAATTGCAAAGTATAATTGCAATTATGTTGTTATAAACAAAAATAAATAATTATATTATTTTCTAATAAACTTTGTGTTAATTTCTGTTTATTTGATTAAAAAATATTAAATACACTAAATAAAACTAAAGTCGTTTATTGTAAGACACTCGAATTCTATTAGTTGCATTAATCTAGGTAATACTGTATATAAATATATTTCTAATAAGACAGAAATATAGTTCTATGTTTTCGGTTCTCTACTTATATATATGTCAAATAGGTACTCTAATCTAAATAACTGAATAATTCATAATACCTAGGTACTCTATTCCAAATATATAACCATTTTTATATTTAAATATATTATATTTCACAATCTAAGCAGGTCGTACTATTTAAATAAACTGTATTTTAGAAATTTTTACATTTTTTATGTTTTTCAATAAATTATATTAAAATAGATGTTATTTGAAAAAAATATTAAGCACTAATAAGCACTCATATTTTTATAGTTAAAATAACTGATTTACTCATATTTTCTTGCAATTAATGAATTTCAATAAGTTAAAGTATGTATGCATTTATTTTTGAATTATTTATAGTTTAACAAGTACTGAGTTTACTAATAAAATAATGTTGTGGATTGTAATTATTAATTTCCACTTACTAATTACTGATTTGCATAAAAAGTATTGGACTTTCACTTTATATTTTTATATACTTTCTCAACTTTGTAGCAATAAATTATATACAAAAATTAATATCTTTATTTATCTTATTTATAGGACATCATTATTCATCGTCACCAGCTTGGTGTATGCCATCATTTTAATCGTCGTTTGCATTGCATATGTCATTAGTGATGTGACCACACATCGTCTGCCAGTGCTCTATTACGAGACATTCTTCACTTATCTATATGGCGCTAGCATACTCTTCCTGCTCTATGTGTTCTGTTTTCTACTACAGGGTATGTTCTTTACAAATTAAGTTCCAATTAAACGGCTACATATATATATATATAATTTGGTCAATATAAAAGCTGAAATTCAATTAATTTAAAAAAATTGTTTTGCTAAACTTGTTTAACAGAAAGCTCCTGTTGTAATGGCGGTGGCAATAAACCAAAATCTCCACCAAAAGAGAAAAAGTCAAAGAAAAAGTCACCAGATCCAGCCGATTCGAAGGATGCGAAAGGTTCAAAGGATTCTGGCAAGAGTAGCAAACCAAGTCCTTATCAGGTAAATGAGTTACGACAATAGTTAGTAAATATTTTTTTTCTTATTACTTCCAACTTTACTTAGCCTTCTGTTTTTGTTCTAGAAGACTTTGTAAATTTTCTGTAATTAATTGTAAATTCTTTGTACACTTTTGCCTAGCCCAGCCCAGTTGTCAGGTTTTGAGTTTCTGTATATTTGATTTCATTTTATGTGCTAAAGTGGTTTGCTTTTATTAATAAATGAACGCTAATTGGCATAATTATGTACCTCTTTGCTGTTGATTTGACTATTTTCGTTTATATTTTATCTCCTTCACACAATTTAGTATCTTTTTTTTTCAAATTTATTGGGGGTCACTTTAATTATAAACCGAGTTTAGTGAACAGCTTGTAGTCTTATTTTTAGAATATTTTTTATTTGTGCTTTGTTTGAAATAAATAAATTCTTAATATTTTTAAGTACTTAATATTAAGTTTAATTCATATAATATATTTTCGTTTTCTATAATTTGTGAACAATTTTTTTTCAAATTAAAAAATGTACTATCATCTCAACATTATCATATGTCACTACCAAATCACCAACACACAAAATCACACCAACGTCGGTAAAAAAAATGCAAATCTACACTTGCCAACTACACGCATAAATGTTGTTGTTTCCGAAATGAAATTAAATAAATATAAATAAAATAAAAATAATGCTAAAAATACAATAAAAATAAAAAATAAAAATTGTTATAAATAATTATGCAAATGACGTACGCTTATCTATGCGCCACTTTTTAATCACCACTGCAACTCTTACTATACGTACTGCCACTGCCACTGCCACCAACTACAATGCTTTTGTCAACAACAATAACAAACAACAACTACTACAAATCAACTGCTACACATATAATATTTTTACCTAACACAGGAGCGATATCCGGTAAAGAAACGTGATCTGGTACGCCAATCTCTGACGTTGCAGGTATGAACAACAACAACAACAACAGCATCCACAACACTTTGAACAACATAGCAACATTTTGTTGAATATTTATTATTGCATAAAAAGTTATTTTATAATTATCTGTACTCTTTTTCTTGTATCTGTCTGGGGAATGCTACTTGGCTGTAAATATCCTTCTACTTCTTGCTCTACTACTTTGCTCTATTCTATTTTATGTGAAAGTCTATATGTATATATGTATGTATATATACAAATATCTTAGCCAACAGAGCTGTGCAATAATGATTACATTTGTAATTAGATTACACTCAATTATAAATTACTGAGTAATTTAATTGATAATTGAATTTCCAGATTATATGTGTAATTTAATTGAAAACCTCAATTACGAATTACAGTATAATCTTAATTTGTAATTTAGTTTCTGAATTACAGTCATAATTGAAATTGAAAAACCAAATTTCAAATTACGTGTAATTTGCTCAAGTAATCTAGAGAAGAAGAAGCATTGAAACTTTTGAAAGATGATAAACGAATCGAAACTATGGTTGGATTTTGGGTTGTAAGTGGCCCACATTTTGTTTGCGCCTTCATTCATAGTATTTTGTTGGGTTGCTTGTTTTTGTTTTTTACATTTGGTGTGTAGAAGTGTTCCATTAGAACTTCAAAGCAGATCAAGAGGCAGAAAATTTTTTCTTTTGTACGCAAATCGAAATCTGAGTATGTTGCATTGTTGCTTTTTTTCATGAAGTTGTCAATTTAATATTGCTTTTTTTTTTTGTATTTCTGTCTTGTGCAGTGATCGAAAATATGTATTTAGAAATGTGTATACTTGTTTCATTTGTTCGGTTGCGTGTGTACTTTTCTATGCTTTTGCTCTATGATATTTGTTTGTTTTGCTTGTATGTTTTTTTGTTTTGGATTGTAGTTTTTTTTTATGAAATTTAGGAAGGTGTCTATTTCGCATGTTTTTATTATTTCTTTTGTTTTAAGCGCTGATATGCATGTGTGTCAGAATGTGTATACATTTTGTTGTTTTTTTTTGTTTAATTGATTGAACATTTGAGTTGCGCGTAAATTTTTTAAAGCAAATTTGAAAAGATCGTTGTTTTTGTGCATCAAATAAATATATGCAAATTTGTAAGCAGTATATGTATGTGTGTATAATGTGTATGCAAATAATATAATTTTATATGTAATGAGATTATGCCTACATTTATGTTTTAAGAATTATTTTTATTGCTCAATACGATTTAAAAATTATAATAACAACAATGAGTGGTAATATGGTAATATCTAGTTTAAGAATAAAATTTTTGGACAAAGTCTTATGCTGGATGTATATTTGGTTTTGTATGTGCAATAATTTTTTATTGAATATTTATTAAATGGTTAATTGCGTACAATGTTTAATTTTTCCCTGTTATATACGTATATGTGTATTTTTATATTTCTGAATATAATCAATAATTTTAAAAACTAATTTTTATTAATATCGTCTAGTGATAATATGCATGTATATATAAAATTTTTAAAATTATATATTTCAATATTTTGTAGGAATGTAATAACAATACCAAATATACTTTAAAAATTTGAATTTCAATTTAGTTTGAATTTATTTGTTATAAATATTTGAGAAAAAAATTATCATGGAAAGCTGAGTAATGAGCATGCATTTAAGGGTGGTTTTGCGCAATTTTATTTTTTTGTTTTTTGTTTTAAGCGAATGTGTAAACATTTTGTTGTTTCTTTTTTGGTTTGACGATTCTACATTTGCTTATGCGAAGCGTGTGCATTTTTTTTAGCAAATTTGGCAAGATCGTTGTTTTTGTGCAGTATATGTATATCAATTTGTGTGCAAATAATATAATTTGTTTTGCTCATAAGGTTTGCCTACATTTGTTTTTGTAAGGGATAATATGCATTTTATTATATTTAGTTGATTGTACAGCTGAGTTAAAATAAAGAAAAGGAAAAATTTAGCTTATGCTAAATTATGCAACTGCAATTTTTAATACATGTTTCAATTTTCCCACAATTAAATTATCTCATCATTAACTTAAATTTTAATTTAATAAATATATACATTTAATAAATAAGCGTTGTTGTTGGCATATACATATGTATGTATTCTTAAATATGATATACAAAATTAAAGATATTCCATAAATAAATTTTTCTAATAATTCATTTAAAAATACGCAAACTGAAAGTATAAGATATAAAACAATATATAATTAAATTTCATATCTTTTTTATATACATTATTTAAATAAATTTTTCAATAAAGATTTTCTTGAACTAATTTACAAACACTTTTAATCTGTCTTAAATTATAAAACCAAAGCGCGTAAGTTAAATTTTTTCTTTTCTTTATTCTTCATCAACTAGACAATCAACAAAACGTATCAATATGCACATTATCGCTTAAAAAAACAAATGTAGGCATAAAGATAAACTTGTACTTATATTTGCATACACGTTGTACACACATATACTGCTTACAAAAACAACGATCTTCCCAAATTTGCTTAGAAAAATTCAGGCGGTACGCATAAGCAAATGTGAAATCAGTCAAACCAAAAAAAAGAAGAAAAGTACACACATTCGCTTAAAACAAAAAACAAAAAAATAAAACTGGGCAAAACCCTTAAATGCACGCTTATTACTACTGATTTTTTTCTCAAAATATTTGTACCAAGTGCATTCATATTAAATTGAAATATAAATTTTTAAAGTATATTTGGTATTGTTATCACATTGCTACAAAATATTGAAATATATAATTTTAAATATTTTATATATACATGCATATTATCACTAGACGATATTAATAAAAATTAGTTATTAAAATTATTGATTATATTCAGAAATATAAAAATACACATATACGTATATAACAGGGAAAAATTAAACATTGTACGCAATTAACCATTTAATAAATATTCAATAAAAAATTATTGCACATACAAAACCAAATATACATCCAGCATAAGACTTTGTCCAAAAATTTTATTCTTAAACTACATATTTTTACTCATTTTTGTTATTATAATTTCTAAATCGTATTTAGCAATAAAAATAATTCTTAAAACATAAATGTAGGCATAATCTCATTACAGATAAAATTATATTATTTGCATACACATTGTACACACATACATATACTGCTTACAAATTTGCATATATTTATTTGATGCACAAAAACAACGATCTTTTCAAATTTGCTTTAAAAAATTTACGCGCAACTCATAGTCAAATGTTCAATCAATTAAACAAAAAAAAACAACAAAATGTATACACATTCTGACACACATGCATATCAGCGCTTAAAACAAAAGAAATAATAAAAACATGCGAAATAGACACCTTCCTAAATTTCATAAAAAAAAACTACAATCCAAAACAAAAAAACATACAAGCAAAACAAACAAATATCATAGAGCAAAAGCATAGAAAAGTACACACGCAACCGAACAAATGAAACAAGTATACACATTTCTAAATACATATTTTCGATCACTGCACAAGACAGAAATACAAAAAAAAAACAGCAATATTAAATTGACAACTTCATGAAAAAAAGCAACAATGCAACATATTCAGATTTCGATTTGCGTACAAAAGAAAAAATTTTTCTGCCTCTTGATCTGCTTTGAAGTTCTAATGGAACACTTCTACACACCAAATGTAAAAAACAAAAACAAGCAACCCAACAAAATACTATGAATGAAGGCGCAAACAAAATGCGGGCCACTTACAACCCAAAATCCAACCATAGTTTCGATTCGTTTATCATCTTTCAAAAGTTTCAATGCTTCTTCTTCTCTAGATTACTTGAGCAAATTACACGTAATTTGAAATTTGGTTTTTCAATTTCAATTATGACTGTAATTCAGAAACTAAATTACAAATTAAGATTATACTGTAATTCGTAATTGAGGTTTTCAATTAAATTACACATATAATCTGGAAATTCAATTATCAATTATAATTACTCTGTAATTGTAATTTAATTTGTAATTTAATTGATTTTGCACAGCTCTGTTAGCCAACTTACACCAAAAACATAGAAATATAAAGACATGTAATTTGCCTCTGTTAAAAAAATCATGAATTCTGAAAAGGTACACGCAATGGGAAAAACATGTCTGTTCAAACGTATAAACAATCGAACTTATTATTTTATGTATGATCAATGCTATTTTGTTAGTGAAGTGAGCAATCAAACCAATAGCGAATATGTTGTATTTTGTTTGGACAAAATAATATAGAAAAAACTCTAATATCAGAGCAAATGCACACATAGCTTCTAGTTCATGCGTATGTAAGTTTCTTGATAAATTTTTTCTACTCTTCTTTTTATTGCACACTTACTAAATATATATATGCATGGGTAGGTGAGACAATATTTTTAAATGTGATGCTTGGATTTTGTTTGTGCGCTTTTTTTTGCTTAAAATATATGACTGGCTTCGTGTGCATGAAATACACAAGTCTTCCAAATTATTTAAAATTTGATTTTTGCTGAAATTTTATACTAGCTTCATACTAAAATATGATATTTGCCTATGACATGATGCGAAAACACCGGAGTAGCGCAACCACAATTGTTATTAGTGTAAATGCTCTTAATATATTTGGCTGTCCAGACTCGGCTATGCCATACAGTAACACTAGTTTCATGAAGAGTATTCATAAACACCATATTATACAATAATTGATTATGCTTTATATATTAAGTTTTTATTATTATATTCTTATATCAAATACAATAGAATTATTAACTAAATTTATTACTTAAATTATATAGAATACAACTATAAATCTTAGATAACTAATTATACATTAACTTAAATTAACTAGAACTATTAACTATATTTAATTGCATATTACTTATAACTGTTTAAAATGAGTTTATTTATTTAGGGTGAATATTTTTGTTTCATTGCTAATTTTTCTAAACATTTATAAATAGTATATTTTTTATTAAAATTCAAATTTTTGCAATTGTTTTTAATATGCTGGTAAATTTTGCACTATATTAACAACTTTTTAGGTTTAAAAAACCCTCAGTACTGCCATTTAAATAGCATTGAAGATATCATAAAGTTATTAAAAATAAAAATTACTTATTAATTTGATATAACTTATTGAAAGTATTAATTAATATAATTAAGTTAATGTTTTACACAGAAGTTCAAATATTTACAATTTCTTTAATTTATTATTAAATTTTACACTATTTTTTTTAAGTACCCAGTTTGATTTAGCACTTTTATTGAAAAGTTTTTTAACAAAATTTCATTGTGGCACCCGTAAATCGGATCCTTAAATCAATTATTGTTATAAACTTTTTTATTTCTTTTTTTTATAGTGTTTGCTAAGATTTCTTTAATACCATTTAAATGGTATTCTGTTTTGAAAAAGAAAGTAAAAGGTGATCACCTTTTACTAAAAAATCTTTCTGACGATCTCTATAAAATGTGCGTTTTGAAATTTTTAAAAAAATATTTGAAAAGTATTATTATGTAAATGGCATTAAAAAAATTATAATAAATAGTATAAAAGAAGAAATTAAAAAAAATGTACAAAGCGAAAATTGGTTTGAGGAGCCGATGTGCGGTAGCCATCGCGAAAGTTTGTTGGACTTCTTAATAAAAGTTCTATTATATAAGAACTCAAAGTGGCTACTAAAAAGTAGCCAAGATAATGCAAAATTTAAAAGTAAATTATAAAAATTGTAAAAATATATATTTATGTAAAAATATTAGTCTAATAATATTTATGAATGATTAGAAAAATTAACAATAAATAATATTCACCCTTATATAAGTAATTTTATTTTAAATAGTTATAAGTAATATGCAATTAAATATAGTTAATAGTTCTAGTTAATTTAAGTTAATGTATAATTAGTTATCTAAGATTTATAGTTGTATTCTATATAATTTAAGTAATAAAATTCAGTTAATAATTCTATTGTATTTGATATAAGAATATAATAATAAAAACTTAATATATAAAACATAATCAATTATTGTATAATATGGTGTTTATGAATATTCTTCATAAAACTATTGTTACTGTATGGCATAGCCGAGTCTTGACAGCCAAACATATTAAGAGCATTTACACTAATAACAATTGTGGTTGCGCTACTCCGGTGTTTTCGCATCATGTCATAGGCAAATATCATATTTTAGTATGAAGCTAGTATAAAATTTCAGCAAAAATCAAATTTTAAATAATTTGGAAGACTTGTGTATTTCATGCACACGAAGCCAGTCATATATTTTAAGCAAAAAAAAGCGCACAAACAAAATCCAAGCATCACATTTAAAAATATTGTCTCACCTACCCATGCATATATATATTTAGTAAGTGTGCAATAAAAAGAAGAGTAGAAAAAATTTATCAAGAAACTTACATACGCATGAACTAGAAGCTATGTGTGCATTTGCTCTGATATTAGAGTTTTTTCTATATTATTTTGTCCAAACAAAATACAACATATTCGCTATTGGTTTGATTGCTCACTTCACTAACAAAATAGCATTGATCATACATAAAATAATAAGTTCGATTGTTTATACGTTTGAACAGACATGTTTTTCCCATTGCGTGTACCTTTTCAGAATTCATGATTTTTTTAACAGAGGCAAATTACATGTCTTTATATTTCTATGTTTTTGCTTACACGCTTCTCATAAACTCATTAACTAACATACGCTAGCAATTCTGTAAATTAACATTAGTCATTCTATTAAAAAATATTGTAATTTATTGTCTAACATCAAGTAATAACGTCCTTAATATTTTTATTCATATTCTACATAATGCTATATATATATATATATATATATGAATGCCGGATAACATTAATACCTGGATTATACCTGCATTATACAATTATAAAAATGATGGAAATTTCATTAACATACCTATATATAATTAGTAGATTCAACATCATTGTCATAAGTAAATAGAGCCTCGTGAAACTAAAGCAGCTTCACTCTACACATATACTTGTATATATAATATTATATATAGCTTTGTAGATACTTCATAAAAAGCAACAAAATACATTAATAATTGGCAGTATAAATAACGAAAATTTCCTTTTTGTCTTCATTATCAGTATTAAACATCAATTAAATATATCATATAAATTTTTAAATAAATTTTAGTAATCTATATTCTAACTATAAAATATTAATTAAAATCTCCATTTAATTATATCCTAGCATTTATTTATTGGTGGGAACAAAAACTTATACCCTGGTTAACTCTACTATAAGTGTGGAACATTCATCAATCATCATCACAAATAGCTATCGCAGATAAACATCCAAATTAAATCTTCAAAACTACCATTATAAATCGCTAACCATTATAATATATTATATAATTTATATATGTACTAGATATTAATTAATATAATATATATTATATTTGGATATATATTAGAATATATTTTATATATATTATAAAGCATATATTTTATTAATTCATCATTAAACTATGCATTAAAAATAATTAAATAAAAATATTTTTATAAAAATATTCATTATAAAATAATTATATATAAAAATAATTATTAAAAATAATTTAATAAAAATATTACTATAAAAATATTTGTTACAAAATTATCATATATAATTTTAAGTAAAAAAAGATAAGAAATATCAATATAATTCCCTTAGACAATTTAATTTCTTGCAATTATTATTTAAAACTGATTTTATATAAAGAACTATCTCTGATGTCTAGGACATCAACTTTTTATATAATTCTCCAATGATTTCTCCAATAACGAATAGCGCTTATTTTAAGAAGATGGCGTTCTTTTGCTTTATAGCTGAAAATCAAGTATTTTACATTAACTCAAAGTTCAATGGTTCCATATTTAATATAATATACATAGAATATATATAATAGAATCTTGACTGATTATTTTAAGTGATGGTTCGCAACGTGTTAAAGACACGCCTTCATTACCAACCGGTTAATCGAATCTTTGTTTAAATAGCTTAGTTTTATTCTGTCCTTCTTATTTATTAAACTTTCTAAGTCGTTAATATTATCTTTCGCTAACTCCTTGAAATTATTGAAGAGTAGTTTATCTAGCGCGTCTGTTCTCTGCTTCCAAAGAAGGCATGTACAAAAAAAATTAAAAAATTTTTGTCTGGCTGATTATAGCTCTTTAATAAATGTTATGTGAGATTTTCATTTTGGATTCTATTTTGATTTCACTAAAAGGGCACAAGACTGTAGTAACTGCCATCATTTTAGAGACATTCCTTCCATTCTTGCTTATCAGCAAATATAAGAAAATATTAGCTTAA